>NC_083229.1:98212055-98512055 GCF_032191835.1 Heteronotia binoei
TGCAATGTAGAGTGTCCACCAAACCCAGAATTTTCTGTTCATAATATTAATAAAGATTTGCTACTGTAGTACTCTTAGATACATTCTGACACCAAGCAGAATAGGAATGAAAAGGTCTTGAGACCAAGAAGTGAAAATAAAGGGGGAGACATGGGGGCGGGGAAGGTGAAGGGAGACAGATATGAATGAGGGAGGGAGAGAAAGTAAGAGAGGGAAAGGTTGTTTTATTTTGCTGCAACACCCTAACTACTACTTTGCAAGATCTGACTGAGCTGGGTGCAAGGGAAGGAAAAGAGAAAAGCTAGACTACTGGAGAAAATGACCTGCAGGCTGGCAGTTACTGTATTGCTATTGCAATTCTAGCGCAGTTATTCATAAGGAAATTTGCTTCAGTCTTGGGGAAAGGGAGATTTGTTGGATCCTAGCATGCTTTTCCTATGCTCAGCCTTCCCTGTGTCCCTAGTGGCTGCAGCCAGAATTGCATTTTAAAATAAAAGGAAAGATATTCTGCTGGGCACAGCAATAATGCTGGTTTCAAGGGCCTTCTTCAAGTTGCGCCCAGGACAGGCTGTACCCCTGCCGCATCTTAAGTACACCACTGGAGAGGAGACCATAAGTTTAGAATGTTGCTTGCTATTGAATGCAGACATTTAAATGTCTTAGCTTTGTAATTTTACTACTTTTTCATCTATGATACATATACATTTTAAATATGACAGTAACAGGGCTGGATCCACAGTGACCTTTCTGGTTATGTTACAGCTCTTGAACAAGTGGGAATGCTCTTTCAAAATAATTGTTCATGCACTTTAATATAGGGAGGAAATTCTTACATGTTGCACACGATCCTGTGCAGCAGGAAATGCATTATCCATTTATGTTTCTGCTTGTGAATTGCTGCTTCTGAACCATATTCTGTACATAAAATTGGTTGGTGTCCTATGTAATAAGCGTGGACAGTATAATGGTGTTCAGGTGTTATATTTTCTTAGGTTTGCTTTATTAATAGTAACTAATTTTTCAGTCCTGCTCCACCAAAGGGAAAAAGTATTAGGAAAAAGCTTTCAGAATAATTTTCATGATACAGTGTTTGTGGTTGATAGTGCTTTGCATTGTGCACTGGTAAAATACAATGTTGTTTTAAAAAACTCTCTAGGTTTAAGGGCATGCTGATTTTTTCATACATTTTCTATGTTTTTGAATATATTAAAATATAACAGTGCAGTTAACATCAAATCATAATGATAATTTGTTAGTTAAAGGCTATTTCAGTCTATAAAACTTTGATTACTTGAAATTTAGCTGTGGTTTTATGAGTTTTCCCATATGATTGCCCACAAATTTTTATGTTGACTAAATTGTAAATTGTTTAAACTGTTCAAACAAATTACTTAGCAATTAAACCTTCAGCAATATTGTAATTCATTTTAAATTTAGCACTGAGGTTTGATGTTTTTTATTGAGAGAAATAACTGAACAAAATTGTGAAGTATGCAAATTTTCAATCCCAGAGAGGCTATCCCCTCACAGGACAAAACATTCCCAAAGCTGTGGGTATAGGAATGCCTTCTACAGCAGTGAATTAATTTTGCAGTAAAGGATAGCTGGAGGATATTTCTGTTGTAGAATATTACCCAGTTTTTACACTTTTCAAGTTATTCATTCCCAAGCAGCAATTTCTGTGCCTTGTTTCTAATGGCTTAATGGAAATATATCCACATCTGCCTTAAAAGTGATTTCCAGCTGATCAGGAGAATAAATGTTTTGGCTGCTTTTGCTGTTGCTGTGGGTTTTATCCCCTACACCTGTTAATTATGCTAGACCACAGCTAGAGCTATCCATGGGGAGGAGCTGTACCTCAGTGGTACAACATCTACTCAGCATGCAGAAGGTCCTAGGTTCAATCCTTGGTATCTCTAGTTAAAAATGATCAGTGGTAACTCACTGCTGCTAAGTGATGTGGAAGACCTCTAAATGAGAAACCTGGAGAGCAGCTTCCAGTCTTAATATTGGTCTTGACAGGCCAAAGGACTGATTCAGGTATAAGGCTTCTGCCTTTTTTGCACTATCAGACCTGTTCAGAGCTTTGCCCTCTAACCCACAGGTCTCAAATTATTAGGGTTTAAATTTTTTTTAGGAATTAATAGTCACATTGTAACCTTGCTGCTGTGGTAATGAACACATAGGAATTATGAATCCATAGGAGGTGTGCGCACATGGATTCTGTGTTTGGACTTCTGTTTTTTGAACTTCTGTTCTAACGGTCCTCCTTATCTTTCGGCAAACTTTGGAGTATTTCGAAAGCAGTTTATGCTATATCATGAGAGATATAGCATAAACTGGGTTCTCTGGGCAACCATGAACCTTTGGGTATAGGTAAAGTACCGTATTTTTCGCTCCATAAGACGCACCTGACCAAAAGACGCACTTAGTTTTTAGAGGAGGAAAACAGGAAAAAAATATTCTGAACCAAATAGTGTAATAAAATGGCCTTGGGTCAGCCATCACTATCATAGGAGTTGTCCTCGAAAGGGCGGCTTCTGGGAGAGCTCTCTCAGCCTCGCCTACCTCACAGGGTGTCTGTTGTTGGGGAGGAAGATAAAGGAGACTGTGAGCCCTTCTGAGATTCAGAGTATGGGGTGGGATATAAATCCAATATCACCATTATCTTTTGCTGCTGCTCTTAGGGAAGGGTTCATCCAGTCCATCACTGTGTCACACAGTGGCCAAAACCCAGGTGCTATCAGGATGTCCACCAGCAGGGCCAAAACTCCAGAAGCCCTCCCACTGTTGCTTCCAAAAAAACCCCATCTCGGGCAAATTTAATGTTTATTTACATACTGTAACTGAAAAAGACGCCTCGGGAGCACTGACCGCCATCACCGCGTGAAGACTTCCACCCCTCCTAGGCCACGCCCCTTGAAGCCTTCCTTCCTTCGGCACAAATGGGGCTGGCAAAAAGGCACCAATACTTGTGAATACTACGTGAGGAACACATAGTCTAAGTGCTGCAGACTCAGCGGACCCGATCGCCAGCCCCAAGCCATGGGGCTCCTCCTCCTCTTCCTCCTGCTGGGGGGGGGGGGCTCCCAGGGCGGTTCAGCTGTTCCCTCCACCTTGATTGGATGGTGAGCTTGGGGTGGCCCAAAGTGAAAATCATGAGGTTTCATGAGCATCCGTGGTCCAAAACCAAGTTTTTGTTCCACGGTGCTGACACGAAGCCATGGATCCACAATTTCTGGGGTGCAAACTGCCCATGGATATGATATGTGACTGCATGGTGATCTTGGGGGGATCCAAGGCAAAAATCATGTGGATCCATGAGGTTCCATGGTCCAAAACCAAGTTTTTGGTCTTTGGCGCTGCCACAAAGCTGTGGATCCATGATTTCTGTGGTGCAAACTCTGCCCATGGACATGATATGTGACTGGATGGAGGGCTTGGGGGGTCCAAAGCAAAAATCATCTGGATCCAAGAGGATCCGTGGTCCAAAACCAAGTTTTTGTTCCACGGTGCAGACACAAAGCCATGGATCCACAATTTCTGGGGTGCAAACTGCCCATGGATATGATATGTGACTGCATGGTGATCTTGGGGGGATCCAAGGCAAAAATCATGTGGATCCATGAGGATCCGTGGTCCGAAACCAAGTTTTTGGTCTTTGGCGCTGCCACGAAGCCGTGGATCCATGATTTCTGTGGTGCAAACTCTGCCCATGGACATGATATGTGACTGGATGGAGGGCTTGGGGGGATCCAAAGCAAAAATCATGAGGATCCATAAGGATCCGTGGTTCAAAACCAAGTTTTTGGTCCATGGTGCTGCCACGAAGCCGTGGATCCACGATTTCTGGGGTGCAAACTCTGCCCATGGACACGATATAAGAATAGATGGTGAGCTTTGGGGGATCCAAAGCAAAAATCATGAGGATCCATGGTTTAAAACCAAGTTTTTGGTCCCTGGCACTGCCACGAAGCCGTGGATCCATGATTTCTGGGGTGCAAACTCTGCCCGTGGACACGATATAAGAATAAATGGTGAACTCTGGGGGATCCAAAGCAAAAATCATGAAGATCCATAAGGATCCATGGTTCAAAACCAAGTTTTTGGTCCATGGTGCTGCCACAAAGCTGTGGATCCACGATTTCTGGGGTGCAAACTCTGTCCATTGACATAATATAAGAACTGATGGTGAGTCTGGGGGGGTCCAAAGCAAAAATCATGAAGATCTGTGGTTTGGAAACATGTTTTTTCAGTGCTGTGGTGCCACAAATTCGTGGAGGCATGATTTTTGTGGTCCTGCCTATAGTCTAAGACAGGATCTATAGAATTACAGTGGTTTTATTTCATTTCAATGCAAAAGATCATATGAATTCATGAAGATCCATGTAGATCCAACTTTTACCCTTTTCCTTCTTGAAGTCCTGTCCCCCCCCCCCCCCTCCTGCCGTCTCTCACCTGCCGTCTCTGGCTCTGGCTGAACGTTTGCAACTGCCGCTCATTCATCAATTCCTTGGTGCACAGGAACTTGGAGTTGAAGCCCACAGCCGCGGTGATCTCGCGTATCATGATGGCCTGGGTGTAAAGGGAAGGATGCATGGTGGCAAGGGGCAGCCAGCTCTGGTGGTTGAATGAGAGGGCAGGGGGCGGAGGGGAGCGTGAGTGCCGGGGGTCAGGGAAAAAGAGGAGAGTTAGGGAAAGCACTGAGCGTGTTCAAAGAACTGAATTGAAAAGCTCTGCCCAACTCATCTGCCTCCCGCTGATCTAGGAGGGCAGCAGCGACATTGACAAACACTTCAACCATCTCCCGTCTAAGGCACGAAGGGGAGTGAGGGCGGAGGGAGGGGGCTCGGGCAGGAGTGATGTCATCTGATTGTAAACAAATAGAAAGAGGGAGAAGTTGGAGCTGCGTCGGCTGTCAAGGGTGGGAAACAGCTGCAGCCTCAGTTTGGGAATGGAGTGTTTGGCGTTGGTAGAAAGAAGAGGCAGCAGCGCGAACTTCGTGGCCAGAGTGGCAGCAGCCCTCTCGAAGAGACATTTCGACCAGTCTTCTTCACTGCCACCCCTCTGACTCCTCCAGAGCTATTCAGCTTATTTACAATCAGATGGCATCTGGAGTTGCTTTCTTCAACGGAGTCTAGATGTTGTTTAGCTCCATACCAAGCAATGCTGCCTCTGCTCCACCGGCTCATCTTCCCGCCCCCTCAAAGATGCAGAGGCCAGGCGAGGGCACTGAAGCGGCGCTAGAAGCCACGGAGCCGGGAAGTGGGGGGGGGGAATTGGGGCTGGGAGAGAAGCACGTCGGAAGTGCAGGGGGTGGGGGGCTGTCAGTATTCGCTCAATAAGACGCACCCACTTCCCCCCCCCCACTTTTTTGGGAGGGAAAAGTGCGTCTTATGGAGCAAAAAATACGGTAAGCTCTTTTATGCCAAAAATGTTCAGAGGAAAAAAATAACAACCCCAAAACTGAAAACAGCAATGCAGCAACAGATTGTACATAGTCATTGGATAGTTTGGTTTCATCACTGCGGCTTATGACAAACTTGGAAAAGTTGCAGACAATCTGCAGTGCAGCAAAAGTCCCATTGGATGTATGCAAGACTTTGAGAATGAATACAGGAGCTTTGTGAATTTTATTTATTTATTTTATTGGATTTATATCCCGCCCTCCCTGCCGAAGCAGGCTCAGGGTGGTTTACAACAATAAAAACATTTACAAATATTGAGCATTAACTAATTAAAACCTTAAACAGTATAAACATTTTAAAACAATTTGGTGCTAATGGTAGATTCCAGTAACTTCAGTCCTAGTGTCTAGGAATTTATAAGAATGATGAGTGAGCATTAGGGTTCCCAACTGTGGCTTGGGAAATACCTCAAGATTTTTTGGGGAGGGTGGTGGAGCCTGAAGATGGTGGGGTTTGGGGGAGGGACTTCATTAGGGTCTAATGCCATAAAATTTATCTTCTAAGACGGCCATTTTCTCCAGGTGAACTGATCTTGGTGGTCTGCAGATCAGTGGTAATCCTATATCTCCAGCCACCACCTAGAAGCTGGAAAACCTAGTGAGTGTGGCTTGTTTTGAGAGTGTCACCTTGTTAACACCTGTATGTTGTCTATACAAAATTTTATCCCAGGACAAAGGTGCATTATGTACACCTTTGACCTATGCACATGCACTGAAGACATCTGGGAATCTACATTAACAACCCAGAAGAGTGTGTTAATTTAAAGAGCAACAAATTTCCTCTTTGCCATTTATTATAAAATGAAATGTAGAGCTTCAAAAATTCCTCAGTTTACTCCTTGCATCTATGGGTCTGAGGATGAATTGAAGACCATTAGGTCCCGTTATGCCATTTTAGCTGTTCTAAATAAGACTGCCTGAGATTACATGCATTCTGAGGCAGCAGGAATTTACAGTATGGGATGATGGATCAAGACCGTGGGCAGATGCGTACTGTAAATAAAGCGAATGATCCCACAAAGTGGTAAGTGGCCCTTTGATACAGGTTATTAATTTGTCTCATTCAGAGAGCTGTTTACCCAGCTTCCTGTTAAGGAAGCAATTTTTAGATCTTTGCTAAAGAAACCCTCCTTAGATTAAAAACAAAAAAGGAGCTGGCTAATTACCACCCACTGTCTAATCTGCCTTTTCTGTGGATGTTAATTGAGCAAGAAGAGCCCCATGGCACAGAGTGGTAAAGCTGCAGTACTGCAGTCGGAGCCCTCTGCTCACGACCTGAGTTTGATCCCAGCGGAAGCTAGTTCAGGTAGCCAGCTCGAGGTTGACTCAGCCTTTCATTCTTCCGAGGTTGGTAAAATGAGTACCCAGCTTACTGGGGGGGAAGTGTAATGACCGGGGAAGGCAATGGCAAAGCACCCCGTAAAAAGGTGTGCCGTGTAAACGTTGTGAAAGCAACGTCACCCCAGAGTCGGAAACGACTGGTGCTTGCACAGGGGACCTTTCCTTTCCTATTTGAGCAAGCATCTCCAGGCTTTCCAGAATGAAACCTGCTCTGGACCCTTTTCAGTCAGGCTTCAGACCTGGCTTTGGGACAGAGACAGGACTGGTCACTTTGGTTGATTATATCTATTTACATCTGGATCATAAAGGCATGCTGACCCTGTTGATCCTTCTGGATCTATCAATGGCCTTTGATACAGTCGACCATTTGGTCCTGATCAACCACCTTTTCTCCCTGAGAATAAAGGGCACTGCCCTTATTTGGTTCTCCTTGTTCCTCCAGGGATGCCCCCAGAAGTTTGCTATTGGAGAGGAGAGGTCTTTCCAATGAGAACTGAATTGTGGGGTCCTATAGGGTTTGATCCTATTTCTGATGTTATTTAACATATATAGTACCCTCTTGCCAAGATCTTCAGGAGATGTGGAGTTGGATGCCATCAATAAGCTGATGACACTCAGTTCTTCCTCCTGCTGGTTAAACAGCTAGTGGCTGGGTTCTTGGCACTACCCCAGTGCCTTGATGTGATAGTCCAGTGGTTAAGAGGGGGCTGGCTGAAAATGAACAATGACCTCTGTTGAAAATTGAAAATTGTTTCTTTCTATCTATTTTTGTGAAATTCATAAGTAAAGAATATATATGGTAGCCTATATATATCATAGTTACGTTTTATGTTTCTTGAAGATGAATCTATCCCAGATGTAGGTCATGAGACCGGGCAAGACTGAGATGCTAGTTGGAGGATCACTCGAGACTCAATGGTGTCCAGTTGACAACTGTAGACTCTGTAAAGAATCTTAGGGTGTGGTTGGATTCATGCCATATAATTGGATAAAGAAATGTTCACAGTAGCATGGTCAGTGATTTTTTCACCTGTGTCAGGCTTGCCAGCTGGCACTTTATTTGCCTGGGTCAGTATAAGACCTAGCCACATTGATCCAAACAAAGGGTCACCTCCAGATTGGACTACTGCAGTTCACTGTATGTAGGGCTATCCTCGAAAATGTTTTGGAAACTGCAGCTGGTGCAGAATGCAGCTGCCACGTTGCTGACTGGAACATTATGGTCAGCTCATATTACTCCAATTCTGCAGCAGCTGCACTTGCTACCAATTAGTTTCGAGATCCAATTCAAGGTGTTGGTGTTAACCAGTAAAACCTTCAATGGTCTGGAACCTTCATACCTATGGGACTGTCATTTCAACTCTCCATGCTCCCTTTGGTCAACACCTGGGGGCCTCTTGCAGGTGCCTGGCCCCAGGAGACTTGGTTAGCTATCATCAGGGGAAGGGCCTTCTCATTTGTGGCTCCTTCCCATGTTGAATGCACTCTAGGTTACACCTGTGCTCTGCCAGAC
Organism: Heteronotia binoei; assembly: GCF_032191835.1. Lineage (NCBI taxonomy): Eukaryota > Metazoa > Chordata > Lepidosauria > Squamata > Gekkonidae > Heteronotia > Heteronotia binoei. The sequence goes on from NC_083229.1 coordinate 98,220,377, forward strand.
TTGTTTAGTTTCTACAAGGCATGCAAAGCTGAATTGTTTAGGTTGGCCTTTGAAACAAAAACACATGTTTGGGTATTTTTAACAGTGGTATGGTGATAGCCATGTATTTTAACATTTTAATGGTAATATTTAATATTTGTTTGTTTTTATGTTGTTTTTACCTTATTGGTTTTAATGTTGTAAGTTGCCATGAGACCCTTCAGGTGAGCAGCAACTAAAAAAATTAATAAACTGACAGACAAATACAGTTTAACAAAGCCATGTTGTTCAATGCAGAAACTTCTTTTTCTACTCTGAAAAGATGGTTGTCTACTTATTACCCAGTTTTGTGTTTTGTTTTTCTTCTTAATTTTTCCCAAAGCCTTTCAGAATCATGTGCACAATTAAAGCATCAAAACAGAACAGTCATTTGATCCACTTTAAAAAGTATAATACATTTTAGTAAAGAGTCCTGTATCACCTTTAAGACTAACACATTTTACTGTAGCATAAGCTTTCGAGAAACACAGCTCTTTTCAGATGAGATGCTAGTTGCTAGATGAGATGCTAGTTCAGAGCTGTGTTTCTCAAAAGCTCATGCTGCAGTAAAATGTGTTAGTTTTAAAGGTGTTACTAGATTCTTTACTATTTTGCAGCAACAGACTAACATGGCTAACTCATCTGTATTATATTTTGTATGTTTTACATTTTGTACAGATGTAGTTCATTGACAGTGCATTTAGCAAACTGATTTTAGCACCATAAAAACAGCTGCTGTGATCAGCAGTGTTGAGCCAATAAAGTGGTTCATTCAAAGCTTATCAAACATTTGCATCTAGGATTGGAGAGTATTTCCTATTGATACTCTTATATCACTTTGATGATCTGAATGTATGTCTGCAATCCCTAATAACAAAAAAAAACAAATGTGATCCATAATCATTCATTAGTCCTCTGAATGTTTACATGATAATTTAGCAAGGAATTCTTTTTAATGTAGACAGCTTAATTTAATTTGTTTATCTGTTACGTTTTCTTTGGATCCTATATTAATAAGATTTTTGCCTCTCATATATCCCTGGTTAATTCCAGTTTTCCACAGGATACTTAAGGGGAGGGAGAGAGATACAGCCCATCTACAGTGAAGTTATGAAGCTGGATGCCATCTTGGAAAATGCTTCCACTTTCTCTGGGGGCTCCAGATAAGGGCAGAGAAAGAGTTGGATCCAGCAAGTGAAGTTCCACTCCATGGAATGCAGTTTTCTACTGCCTTCCTTCCTGCTCCAATCTCCTGCACACACTAGAAAGCTGTTTTTGAGAGTTGGGGGACCCATGGGAAAGGTGTAGGATGTGGGATGCAAAGATTGGAGGGGGAAACCTTTTGTTTTCCCTGTATCCTTACAAGATGGTGATGATATTGGATTTATATCCTGCCCTATACAATGAATCTCGGAGTCTCAGAGCAGTCACAATCCCCTCTATCTCCCCCCCCCCCTGCCCACAACAGACACCCTGTGAGATTGGTGGGGCTGAAAGAGTTCTCACAGAAGCTGCCCTTTCAAGGACAACTCCTGTGAAAGCTATGGCTGACCCAAGGCCATTCTAGCAGGTGCAAGTGGAGGAGTGGGGAATCAAACCCAGTTCTCCCAGATAAGAGTCTGTGCACTTAACCACTACACCAGACTGGTTCTCATGTAAGAGTCCTAGTTGTCAGTGCAGAAAGGTATGATGAGTTTGGCTGTCTTTTATGTTTTGTGATTTGGACTTGGAAACCCGTGTTAAAGACCAGGATATATGTTTCCCCACCCTTCATTGACCAGTTCCTCTAGTAATTTTATCTAGAGGCACAACATATCATGTTCCTTGAAGACAAAGGATATTGTGACTATTTAAGTGCCAACAGGATGCATTAAATAGTTATATAACCTACTGAAATTCTAGCAAGTCATGTATTAGTTTATTATATTTATATTCCACTTTTTGGACAAGAAGCCTCTCCCCAAATGACATATTAGCCAAAGTACAGATGACCTTAGACTCAGATTTACAGACATTAATAAGAAAAGAGGAAAGGGGAGTGGATGAAAAAAGACAGAGGAGGAAGAGCATTTCTATACAACCATGGCAAGCTAATATTGTTAGCATTGTTCCTTGGAGGGAGAGAGTGCTTCCTCCTAGAGGTCCTTGTACTTAATATCAGTATTACAAGGCTAGTGTCCTTCCTTTCACTTTCTTAACAGCTGACCGAGCATTTCTTTGGGCTTATATTGGCATTATTTTTTAAAAAATAGTTTTTACTTTTTCTCTTAAGACTCCTATCTACAGAAATAGTGAGAAAGAGAAACAAAGTCCCAAAATTTACAGTGAAATATAAACAGTGAATTTGTTATCCTTTGTCTGAGTACCTTCTTGTGGTTTATGCTGTATTGTTTGTTCAGGAACACAGCTTAGCATGTTTTAGTAAAGAAGAATTATTTGAACTCTAGTTGTTATTCTGAACCTCTGAAATATGAAAATTCACATTTCATAAAGCTGTGTGCTTTTTTTGTTTTTAAAGAAGTTAGCGTTTGCAAAACAAGGTCTCTTATTATCTGATATCCTCCGGAAGGTTAGGAAAGTTGTTTCCTATATTACTTAGGGAAAAAATTCTTTTTACAATTGAAAATGTCAGCATCAATTTAAAGTAACACTAAGCATGCGCTTGTTTTCTGAATATTATCCTCCTCCACCTCCCCTCCAACCACCCTGCTGAGGATCTGAGTGTGACAGTTTGATTAGATCATCAATCCTTACTGTTAACAGCACTTTTCCTGAACACCTGGGTTGCTAGGTCACATCTGAGTTTAGCTACTGTTGCTTTAGTGACCTAGTGTGCATACACCGCAGCAATTTAGATTTAGTCCTCACATTTAAAAGTTACCTTACGACAACAGTTTGCTTGGGGGGGGGGGAGATATTCTATATGAACTGGGTTTTGAAATAAAAGAAATATTATAATCACTTGGCTCAATTATGATCTTTCATTATTCCGTCTTATCAGAGTTTTGAAAAGGTGCCATAAAATGAAAATCTGCCAATTTAGTTCATTTTCTGACCTTGTAAGAAAATTGTACTCATTTCATTGCTGAGGAAGTTTTTCACATGCAAATTATTAAAGTATGTGTAAGTCATATGCTGTATAACTTCATTTATTTGAGTGATGTATTAGGTGTTCAAAATGGAAGGCTTTCAATAAACCACAAATGGAACACACCTCTCAGTTTCCTGTGTGCCCCCTGGCTACTCTTAAGGTAGGGTTGCCAATCCCCAGTTGTGGGCAGGGAATCCCCTGGTTTGAAGCCCCCCCCCCCACTTCAGGTTTATCTGAAAGTGGGGGGATGTCTGTTGGGCACTCCATTATACCCTATAAAAATGGTCCTCATGGGGTATAATGGAGAATAAATGTGTGGGTATCTGGGGCTTGGGGGGCTGTTTTTGAGGTAGAGGCACCAACTTTTCAGCATAGCACCTGGTGCCTCTCCTCAAAAGAACCCCCCAGGTTTCAAAAAGATTGGACCAGGGGTCCAATTCTATGAGTCCCAAAAGAAGATGTCCCCATCCATTATTTCCTATGAAGAAAAGGCATTTAAAAGGAGCACAGTCCCTTTAAATGTGATGGCCAGAACTCCCTTTGGAGTTTAGTTGTGCTTGTCACAACCTCATTGTTCCCTTTCAGCTGAGTTAATGTGAGCTAGCTCACAGTTTTTCTAGCCTCTGGCTCATTTTTGTCTTAGCTCAGGAAAATTGCTCCAGAGCAAACTGATTAATGCAGTAGCTCACAACTTTAATGCCCGTAACTCACGAAGTAGAATTTTTGCTCACAAGACCCCACAGCTTAGAGGAAGCATTGCTCCTGACTCCACCCCCAAAGTATCCAGAGATTTCCTGAATTGGACCTGGCAGGCCTGTCTTAAGTGGTGTGGGAAGGTAATTGGAAGAGAATGGCACAATGCAAGTGAAGTTGCATTTCAAGATGAAATCAACAGAATCCATGAGCTTTTTTATCATGTGACCATTTCCACAGTGGACCAAGGGATGCAAAAGTATACGTGGAGGTAATCTCCGCTAATTTATTTCCTTTATTTCTACACCCTACCCCATCACAATCCACTGTATTCCCAAAGGTTCCCAAGACTAAGGAACAACCATGAGTGGATAATTGGGGGGAGAGCAGAAGGCTGCAGAAAAGGAGGAGAAATTAATTCTGTGAACTCATTCTGTTCATAGTTCTTTGGATCCAACCCAGTATTTAGATACCTATTAAGTTCAGTGTCATCCATAAGAACAGTATATTGAATTTGGACAAAATTTTATACTCTGTCTCACACACACACAATTATTGAAATGTGGCCTGTTAGTATTGCCAGCATTAATTTCATGTAGGTTGTTGAGTGAATGGATGACCTTCTGGGCAATATTTCACAATGATACAAAAAATACAAGTTCCAAATGCCTTTGGATCCTCAGTGAACAAGCCCATGTTCTTAATCTTCTGTTAGTTGACCTGTCTTTTCTGTGCCCTTGCCCTGGTACCATTAGCTGATTTGCTATAGTGCCTCACCATGAATTCTGCAGATGAAAATGTCCTGTCATTTTGGCTGCCATTGGTTTAACATTGTAGTATTACTGAAAGGCATGTCATCCTGCGACAAGGGAACTTTAGAACTCGAATTCCAAAATATACAAATTTTAACAACAGACAGGTGAAACTTACGTGTGCAAAATCCAGGTGGCTTATGTTGGCATCTCCTCAGGATGTGTTCATCTGAACAAAGACAAAATGTTAGGACAGTTTATCTTTGTAGAGATCACACATAGTTTATATACAGGACTGCTTTCCTCTTTTTCTCTGAAGACCATCCCATTCAGTTAAATTGCTTGAAGCCTTCCAAGTGTTTGTATTCTAGAATGAGTAGTAGCAACTTTCATGTGTAATTCTGAGCATGGTCCCAGAGTGGCAATGAAAAAAATCCCCTGCCATGACCTGTGGACTGGCAAGCCTACTGTGAAGTTTTGTCTGGATTTGTCCCAATAATGCTTTACTTTTGCAAATATTAAAAATGAAATTAAAAACAATTAACTTTAGATACATTTTTGTGTATTATGTTGGGGAATGGAAAACAACAACATAGTCCTCTCCACTGGTACACTAGATTTAGACATAGGTCCAACTTCAAGAAGTGTGTTAACCATTGAAGTAGTGAGAAAGACCACCAGTGCTTTCTAAAGAATGTCCAGAAGACTGATATGTTAAAAAAAATACTGAGTTTTCTTCAAAACCTTAACTTTGAACATTCTGTTCCTGGTAATGGAATGGTGAGAGAGCGAGAGAGACATCAACTGGACTGTATTGTTATATGCTTTATTTATGGAGAGCAGCAACAGATATTTTCATGAGATTAAGATAATATGGTTTTCATGGGTGAACTTTGCTAAAGTTGAGAAGATCCCTCAGTGCCTGGATGGGAGATCTCCAGAGTGCCTGTCTGAACTGCTTTGATTTACATGATGGAAGACAAGTAGGATACGGCACATCTCTCTCCTTTACTCTGGTAATGTACTCTAAAGAGGAGCAATAGGGTGAATGGCACAGTTCCCTTCCAGTACCATAGTTTTAGAAGGTGGGTGATAAATATATTTTAGAAGGTGGGTGATAAATATATTTTTCATTTAATTAAATATTTGTGACTTAATTAGTGATCCAGTGCCTCAGGAAATTGTTTGATTCCATTATTTTTGTGGTGGTGGTGTTTATCCTTTGCACAATTGATACTTCACAATTGAAAAGTATTCACTATGTAAATGTGACCCTAAAATGGGTCACAAACCCACAGATGTCTCATGATGCCAGGATGAAGGAAGATGAACAAGGTGAGCTGAAGCAAGACACTCCAGACAACTCAATGGCAGGTTTTAGCTTGTCACTGCTGAGTGTGTGAAAGATCCATAAAATACAGAGAGTTGCTCACTAATGGTATTTTTTTTAAATACTGAGCGTAAAAAATATCACCTTATTAAATGCTATGAGATTTCTACATGTTGTGTTATGGATGAGAAAGTAGTGTGGGGTTACGTTATAAACAAGGCTTTCTTTGTTGAAAAAGCCCAGCAGGAAGTCATTTGCAAATTTGGCCACACCTCCTGACACCTAGCCAGCCGGAACTGCGTTCCTGTGCATTCCTGCTAAAAAAAAGCCCTTGTTACAACTGAGTTGCAAAAAGAACAGTACGGTTAAAAGTACAAAAAGTACCGTAAGGTTAGATGTACATTGCCCAGAGCCTGGCCTAGGATGATATGGGACGATTAAGCAAAACAAACACATTTAAAAAAAACTTGAAGAACTGCTGGCTCAGAGGTAGGATACCCTGTGGATAGTTCAACTGACTGAACGTTCTGGAGAAGAAGTTATCAAATGTGATACTCAACAGATAACTTGTATAAAATTGACAACATTGGAAACTAAATCTTTGATTGGACTTTGCTCAGAGCCCCCTCCCACAACTATTCTAAGAAAACTAGTTCCTTAACTTAAATTCAGCTGGAAATCAGAATCTGCAGAGGACCTGCTGCATGTTAGGCAAACCTAAAATCAAAGGCACCTTCTGTACCACAGTCCAAACTCATACAAGCTATGTCTTCCTGGATAATTTCTGGAACCAGGTAAAGGGGGTTGAGTCTGACATGAAGAAGATAAATTCCTTTGTTTCCTCAGAAATTCTGCACATGGCGGTGGTAGATATAGTCAGGGCTGGAATTCTAGCAGGAGCTTCTTTGCATATTAGGCTACACACCCCTGATATAACCAATCCTCTAAGAGCTTACAAAAAACAGCCTTGTAAACTCTTGGAGAATTGGCTACATCAGGGGTGTGACCTAATATGCAAAGGAGCTCCCGCTAGAATCCCCAGCAGCCTGAAGAGGCAGTGCTAGAAAAACACACACACATAGATGAATTTGCTTATGGGTGGTGTTTGCCTTCAGCCAGTAGGTAGTGTTTTATTGATTTTTTTGCTTAGTGCATTATCGAAAATTAGTATCCAATTTTGTTAATATAATGACTCTTTTTTTTGACTGTCATTCAAAGGACCTGTTTGTTCTCTTTCATGGTGAGGAGACTGGTGATTTGTGACTTGCTTTTATATCCTCAAAGTGAAAGGATCCATTTTTCCATCCCTAACCCAGTAGCTTTTGTTTTGTCCTGAAACCCATTGGGCACCCAGCCACATATTTTCGTTTTTAACTACCAGTCTAATTAAGAATTCTTGGGAACTCCAAAATCCTACTGACCACTTTATAACATTTTGGTCAGTCCTAGGGAAAAGCTATTACATTGCTGTAGTTTTCACCTCTCATAGGTCTATCAAAGAGTTTGTCAGGGTGATGCTTTAAGCAGTGTAGGAGAGATTGAAACTGTGTAGGCGAGATTAACAGCAGAATTACCATTCCTCATTCAGTCATCAAGTTCAGTGGGAGCTTTGGTTAGACTTTCTTTTCTTTTTTTGGAAGACACACAAAATAGACAGCAGAGGGGGCCAGGCTCTTAACAGATCACCATATAGGCTGCTTGCTGTAAGTGTCCCAACCATATGTTCCTTTCTGGATGTATCTCGCTATTAGTAGATTTTTACTGATAGTTTTCACAGGAAAAACAATTGGTGGGAGCAGGGTGAATGACATAGTTATCTACTCATTTATTCGGTGAGGTCTCACCAAGTCTCTGCTTTAAGACTATTTTAGAATTTAAGTTGTTGAGCTGGAGAGTCTGCTGTTAAGTTGGGTTAATTAGAAGTCAAAAGAATTTGGAGATATTACAGCTTCGCAAAATTTAGATTTTTTTTCTCTAGCATTTATATAAATATTTTTCTAAGTATTTTTCTTAAAGCAATTACTGTTACATAAAAGCAGATCCTTTGTATAACAATAACAACAATAATAAACAAGCCATTAGTGTGCATGACTTTATAAACTATAATAACACATCCTTACCCAGTGGGAAACAGGAGACAACAAATAAACAGAAGAATATGTGTTAATTCTAGTCTTCCTTCCTTGGGTTTAGTTTCTGTACAGATGGGGGCCTAAGCAGTTGTGCAGTAGAAAATGTTGAGAAGGAAGTGGGGAGTGTCATGCAGGTATTCTGGGAAGCAGTTGGACAAATAACGGAGGCAAGGATGAGACTGTATGTGGGGGCAGATTACTTTTTAGTGACTGATAGTGAAGCTGCATAAGTGAAAATAATGCACAAGTACATATCAGGGTGTGAGAGTAAAGAGAAGGCAATACAAGATCTTTGAGGTCTTTGATGATGCGGCCCAGAAGTTTGTGCTGGATCATAGAATGGATTGGACACCAGTTTATGGAGGAGCATCACATATTCAAAAGCAGATGATTTTGGCAGGAGGACATTAGGGGGGCAAGATAAGGCAGTGAGGACATGATTGCAGTTGTTAACAGGAGAGAAAGAACTGCCACATAAATGCCGAAGGGCAAAGATAGAGGACGGTAGAAGTAATGTTGTTTGCTGTTGGACTGTCCTGCTCCAGAATGAAATTCATTGGGTGGAATAGCAGGAAAAGGTAAGGCAAAACACAAGGTGAGGCACTAGGGGCAAGTTCTAGTAATATGATAAATGGAAATTGGGCAAATGATAAATGGAAATTGGGTGATAGCTAGAGAAAGAGGATGAGCCAAGCAATTACTTTTAAAAATATGTTTTGCCCGTAGGAATGAAGGTATTAAAATAAATCATGCAAACATTACATATAGAAAAAGTACAGTACTTGCATTTGTAAAAACCATACTGAGCTAAACTTTGCAGGACCTGTGTCCATGGAGATAGACTGGAAGGATTTTCCCTCCATGTTAAGTGGATAATATCTTCTTTATGGCAAACGTCTTCCAAATGCATGCTTATGGAGCATGTTAAGTTCCATCATATCTGGTTATAAAATGTTGCTGTCTTCTAAGGGCTGACTTACATATCACACATCTATGTTTTGTAACCCTTTTATATTGCCTTTCCCACTCCCTCGGTTGCTCAGCAGACACAGCACTGCCATAACCCATAGCTTATAGTTGGCCAGGCACCAAACTCTCATTTCTAGGAAAAAGGGCATGGATTTACCTCATCACAGGCTGAAGGACTGTATATAAATCCTGTAGGGAGATGTCATTTCTTCACAATGCTCTACTTATAGTTTCTCATTTTGCAAAGGGTTAGGGGGTGCCCGTCTACTGTGAGTGCCCCGTACCACACCATTCCCCTGCCTACCACCTCCAGGATCTCTGTGACAAATGACAGTGTTCTGAGGTTCTTGCCTCCCAGTGTTCCTGGAGTTTATATTTAAAGAACTACAAGCATTTATACATAATGTGAACTGTATGTATGTAGTACTATCACTTTAATAACTCAACTCATAATAATGACAAGAGAGCCAGAATGCTTCCTGGGGTGGTGCTGCTGTGTCCCAGCACCAGAGCTTGCGGAGGAGAAGATACAAACAGGGGCCTACATTAGTCCCCATTTTGCGGTCTTTCATAACCAGGGTGTATCAGAATATAGATTCGGGAGGATAGCTGTGTTGATTTGAAGCAACAGAACAAGGTTTGAGTCCAGTGGCACCTTTAAGGCCAACAAAGTTTAATTCTGGAATTAAGCTTTTGTGTGCACACACAATCTCATACCCAGAATTAAACTTTGTTGGTCTTAAAGGTGCCACTGGACTCAAACTTTGTTCTATATCAGAATGTTATACATGATTGATTATAAGTGCAGTTGGCAAACTATAAAACATGTTATTACATATAAATCAATTTATGGGACAAAACAAAAAGTAATGTGTTGTATAAGGTAGATAGGATGGATGGCGAAAGGACTGCATGTAGTTTATAAAATGCTCTTTCTAGAGAAGGTGTATGTAAAAATGAAACCCATATAGGTGGCAGCAACAGTACATACACAAGCACAGAAAATAATATCTGCTTTCAGATGTATTTTACAAGGTCCCTTGTTGACTGAGAGAACCCAATCTTACATTCTTTTAAAATTTCCACTATTTGCATACATGAATCTGTTGTATTACTGAACTACTATAAGTGCATTGCCTGTAAAATACTGCCAGCTTAGCTAACTTCACTGGGCCTATTTGTACTGGGTTGTAAGTTGTGAAAAATGCATTTAGATCGAACCATTTTTTTCCTACATTGACCTGATGGTTTATTTTCCTGTAGACCTTGAGTATCTGCTGAGTTTATTGTATTCCTATTGTGCAGCTCAGTTTCCATGTTACCAGATCCATCAACCATCTAATTGGTAGACAATATAATAATTCATGGTGTAATAGATCTCCCATAATAGTTTTTTCTCAAAGAAAGTTACTAAAGATCTTTTTTTTAAGCCAACTTTCTTATACAGTGGTTACCTTTATGGTGGTTAAAGCTTCTGAGTTTTGCTCTCTCTCTCTCTCAAATGCATATTTACAACCCAGCCCCTTTTTTTTACTCTGTGTGCCACACTTTGTGGGCTCTTTGGTAGAATATTTGACGGTAAATTGGTTGCTTGCTGTTTGTGTTGCATTGAAAACATTCTGTGTTGGATTAATGGAACAGCTCGTAGAAGGATTTGGAGGAGAGGATCTTTACCACAATTAACTCCTGACAGCAGCCTCCTGTTTGTCCCAAAAAGCCTTTCTATGGGAAGGAGGGCTCTTATGAAGAAAATAAGGGGCTTCATGAAGGATGATCTGTCAAACAAAATTACCTCCTCCTCCCACTTGTGCCTTGACACTGACCTCAAAGGACTTTTGAGATAATCAGAAAAGGGGAAGGTGGGGAAAGGTCTCCAATGACCTTTATTTCTGTGGGTTTTTTCACTAGATCCAACTTTATCCCACATGCTTCCTGACATGTGAGAATAACTTGCATTGTAGGCTGTTTTGTATAACTTGAAGACATAATTCTTCCCCATCACCCAGTCACCTATGGCAAGTGACAGTTGCCTCCAGACAACCAGTCAGGGAAGACTTCTTTTCAGGACACTAATGATTACATAGTCAGATGTTTGTTTTCTATGGCCCCAGAAGGTAGGACCAGAACCAATGGGTTGAAATTACATCAAAGGAGTTTCCAGCTCAACATTAGGAAGAACTTCCTGACAGGGCGATTCCTCAGTAGAACAGGCTTCCTTGGAAGGTGGTGGGCTCTCTTTTCCTGGAGGTTTTTAAACAGAGGCTAGATGGCCATTTGACAGCAGTGCAGATCCTGTGATTTTAGGGGGAGGTATTTGTGAATTCCCTGCATTGTGCAGGGGGTTGGAATAGATGACCTTTCCAACTATGATTCTATGTGGCCAGATGGGCTTGCAAAAATCTTTAACAATCTGAGTACCATAAACTGGCATTTTCCTGCATCAGTTTCACTGTGAATGGCACTCTGAACCTCTTCCCCGGACTTGTTGTCCTCCTCTTGTCTTTCTGTGCTGTGAGGAAGCTTGTCTGCCAACCATTATCTATTTCAATCATTATGTCATTCCTTATGTATAGAACACTTCCTGCTGGCCACTTCCTCCAAATCCCTCTTCTTTATCAGCAACAGCTTATTCTATAGCATTTCTAAAGACAAACTGGCTTCCAATAAAACTGTCAATCATAACATCCATTAGTGCTCTCCACTCCAGTCTTCACAATTTGTCATTTTGAATTTCTAAAATTTAGATTCTGTGAATTAGGCAGATCACAGGAAGGAGGGCAGGAAGGATTCCATCAGTGCTTGCTTCTTGTGGCTCTTTCTTATATGCCTAGGGAAATGCTGATTGCCACTTTGGGGTCAGTTAGCAATTTTTTTCCAGGCTAGTTTGGCAAGGGATCCTGGAGATTTTTGTCATCTTCTGGACATGGAGCAGGGGTTACTGGATATGTTATGTGTATTGGGAGGAGGAAGAGATATTTGTGAATTTCCTGCATTGTGCAGGGGGTTGGAGGCCCTGGAGGTCCCTTCCAACTCTATGATTCTATGTGGAAAAAGAGCTTAAAAACCCCACTCAGTAGCTTCTTAGTTGGCTCTGAGCTAGAATCAAACTGAAGAATAATACTGGAGTTTATAATATGTATATGTGTCTGCCTGCCTGCATGTAATGCGAGGGGGATTGCTACTCACTCTAGATAAATTACAAATTATCTGCATGGACAGGAGAACATTCCAGGAAAACCAGAACCAGTATGATCCAATGTATAGTGTAAAATTACAGGAAGATAACATGAGCTCTCCCTTTTAAAGTCATCCAATGCTGGTCTACTCAGAATCCTAATCAGCGTTATTCAGTGGGACGAGCCCTGGAAAATGTTTTTAGAATTGCACTGTTTGAAACTTTGGTTAGTTATTGCATCTCTTAGATCCGTTCCTACAACATATGTGAATGATTTTTATCTTGAGCTTCCTGAGTTTCCTAAGAGAGTAGAAAATTGACTGAGTAGTTAGAGAAAAGCTGCATATGAACTTTATGAACCTTTAACTGCTGGGATATCGGCAGTGCAATAATATGTCTCTTATAAAAGGTAACATTCAATTGCTACATGTTCATGTGGTTATTTTTCCTTCTTACCCCGCCCCCTTCCATCCCTCTCTCCCTCTCTCTTTTTGGGCTTGAATATTTTGTTGCAGGCATGCATGCTGAAGGCAGTCATCCATTGTTTAGGACAAGTTTCCCTATCCTTTTCAAGCCTGTGGCCACCTTTGGAATTTTGACACAGGGTGGTAGGGGCAAATCACTGCCCCTTGAAGTAGAGCTAATCACAAAACATCAGGGAGTGAGGTCATGCATAACCCACAGTAACTCTCCAACACTGGATAAACATATGGAGCAGAGGTTTGTCAGTGGCTATTAGCTACAGGGTATAGATGGAACTCTCTGTCTGGGCCAAGTGATGCTCTGTATTCTTGGCGCTTAGACAGGGCAACAGTGGGAGGGTGTCTAGTATCCTGGCCCCACTGGTGGACCTCCTGATAGCACCTGGTTTTTTGGTCACTGTGTGACAGAGTGTTGAACTGGATGGACCATTGGCCTGATCCAACATGGCTTCTCTTATGTTCTTATTTCAGGCAGAAACTCTGTTAAACAGGATACCATTTAAAATAAACTTACTGTTGTTGATTGTATGCACAATTTACCGTTAGCAACACAGTTAGGATTCTTGTGCTGTGGTGACAGCTGATGCTAAAGCAACTTTTTAAAAATCTGCACATCCAATCAGATCTTCAGGGACCATTCAGAAGCCCTGCAACAGCCCCACAAAAGCCCCACCTTTTCTAAAAACAATTAATGGGCACCAAACCTCTCACAGTGTAATGGGACAAACCAAATTCAAATTGTCTTGATGCAGCAACAGTCATTTACAATTTCTGTGCAAATATCAAAATCATGCTTCTAAAATAGCAGTGGCCAAACTGATGCTTGGGAGCCACATGTGGCTCCTTCACACATATTGTGAAGCTCCCAGAGGTCAAGGAGTAACTTAATGTAGGCTTACTTTCAAGTAAACATGCTTAGTATTGGGATCTCAGTCAGCCTCTGAGTGCTGACCCATAGGTAGGCAACTATTTCCACAATGTGTGAAGTAGAGAAGGAGGGCGAAATAGGCAGACTTGCAATCTCTTCTCCTTCACCACAGAGGTTGCCTGGAGACCCAGAATGGGGAAAGAGAGTGCAAGAGCTGAGGGAGCCACTGAAAAGAGAGACACAATTAAAGTGGGTGGTGTTGTTTCATAACTCTTTTAGGAGCTGTATTTACTGACCTTGGTGTCAAGGCAAAGAGAGATACATAATAATTCAAGTAGTGGATCAGTGATTTATCTGGTACATATGTCTTTCCTTCTCCCTCTGGTGCAAACAAAAAAATTCCCTTACCTTTCCCTATGCTGGTCTTATAGGGACTGTTATTCCCAGCTTTTGTTTTGTTTTGTTTTAAAAGTCTCCATCTAGCATGGCTATGTTGTAAAGTGCATACATATATATTTTATTTTCCTGTGCAAAGAAAGCATTAAGAGTTTTAATAAAGACAAATGCATAATATTTGTTGATGTCTTGCAGCTCTGACACATCTGAAGTTTATTCTATATGGCTCTTATGTTAAGCAAGTTTGGCCACCTCTGTTCTAGAACAAACTCGTATTCAAATTAAAACCAGGATTATCTCCTTCTGCTTCTTTTACCTTCTTTTTTGCCACCATCAATATTCAAATGTCAGTTTGACCTGTCTAACATGGGGTTGATAATTTTATGTGCATCTCTGGACATGAAAGGTTAGTGCATGTGTGTCACCTTGTCTCTTTTTATAAGTATGAGCTAATGAATTGAAAGATTTAGAGAGCAATGCTTCATCTTTTGAAGATAAGCTTTCTGAGACTTCTTGTCAGTGCTACATCATCAAGAAATCTCTTTTAATGTTCTCTTGTGTAGCCCATGTTTGTTAATCCTCACTTTAGAGACCTTTTTATTTAGCTATAAACTTCAAATATTTGGCCAGAGGAAGAAAATCTGTAATGAAAGGTAGTGGATTCATCAAGAATCACAGGGGAGAGGGAGGAAATGGGAACTTTCCTGTCCCTCTACAGTGCATCAGGAGTAATATAAATTGTTTCTACTCAGTAAAAAGGAGGAGAAATGGTCCCATCCTCCACTCCCTCTTCTAAAATTCCTACTTGGCTCTGAGTACAATTTTCAATCCCCCTAGACCTCAGACTGTAGGGAAGAAAGCAGCAAGCCTATTTGCCTTGTATCAACCCCTCGGCCTGGGCCAGATGAGTGCTAGCAGCTGTTAACTACCAGTGTTGCAAAGAAGTATGTGGACAATGTGCATTCACTGCTCCAATTCCTTTGGGGGTGGAGAGTTTGGGGAATATAAAACAAAAACTAACATTGGTTTGTCCCTCTCCCAAGCAGTAACTTACTCATACCCTTGCATTTTTTAATTCACAGGACTCTGTTTTTATATATGTTCACAGATTTTCATTTGTAGAACTCATCTGGGCGGTAGAAAAAGTATATCACAGTTGTTGAAAACTATAAGAATGAAGTTGTTATGGCTTGGATCCAATTAAGTGCAAGCATAAACATAAATGGACTTAGTGCAGTTCTGCTTGCTCGAGCACATTACCGCCTATATATTATCGTGTCCAGAAATCAGTTGGAAAACATTTTTGCACTGGTGAAAATGCACATGGGGATAAATAAGTTTGACTTAGCACAAGTGGCTACTGTGGTTTTTGTGTGTGTGTGTGTGTGTGTTTCCACTTGAATGAGCTCTTGCATATGTAAAAAAATGTGCTTGATCCAATCCTATATAGCTTACAGGAAACAAAGAAGAAGACTAAGTTGTTTTTAGATTTTGGTTTCAAAGTAGGGTTGCCAAGTCCAATTCAAGAAATATCTGGGGACTTTAGGGGTGGAGCCAGGAGACTTTGGGGTTGGAGCCAGGCGACATTGGAGGTGGAGCCAGGAGGAAGGGTGTGAGAAGCATAATTGAACTCCAAGGGAGTTCTGGGCATCATATTTAAAGGGACCACACACCTTTTAAAATGCCTTCCTTTCATATGAAATAATGAAGGACAGGGGCACCTTATTTTGGGGCTCATAGAATTCGACCCCCTGGTCCAATCTTTTTGAAACTTGGGAGGGCATTTTGGGGAGAGGCACTGGATGCTATACTGAAGATTTGGTGCCTCTACCTCAAAATACAGCTCCCCCAGAGCCCCAGATACCCGCGGATCAATTCTCCATTATTTCCCATGGGAATATGCCTCCATAGCGAATAATAGAGTTCCCAGCAGACATTTCCCTCCCCCCGCTGCTTTCTGATGACCCTGAAGCAGGGGGAGGGCCTCCAAACCGGGGGATCCCCTGCCCCCACCTTGGGATTGGCAACCCTATTTCAAAGTAATGATTTTGTCCAGGTTCAAGCAGACACCTGGCCAAGGGGCAGTAAGCACAGTCCAAGCACATTCAAGAGTCAAAGCACAGCTAGTCAAAAGTCCACGTATCACAAGTCCAAGCATCAAACCAGAAAGGCAAATCCAAACACTAAAAGCTAGGTCATAGTCTGGAAGGTCTAGCACAGAAGTCTAAAGCATATAAGAATTATGGACAAGTTACTTCCACACTGTCTCTCCCTTTCCTGGCTGCTTTTATCAGGACTCATTCAGGGCCTGGTGCAAGTCATCAATGGCTGAGCAGCCTACAGGCCTGTCAACCCAGATCCTGCAGTTACTTCAACTCACAGGTAGAGCACCGCTTCTGCACCTCCATCTGGGTTTACCTTTTTCAGTATTCCAAGGACTTTGGCAAATTGCAGGGTGGGAGTGGGGAGAAGGCTGGCAGCTGCAGGACAGCTGCTTCAGCTTCAGATCCCAGGCTGCAGGACTGAGGGTGTGGCATACTGACTTCAGCCTGAGATTTCCCACCTGCCCCTGACAGATTCTCCACCTTGTCCGTTGGGTCTTTCTGCAGCATCCAAGAGCTGGGGCCAACTTCCTCTAGCTTTCCCTCATCCAAGGAGGTTTTGACAAGCAGACCCACTACAGACTTGTTCAAAATGTGAAGTTTTATCAGCCTCCAGGTGTTAAACCTAATTAAGGGTTGCCCATATCCATAGTCCAATTAGACACAAGGTGACCAAATCCTGAATTAAATTATGCACTTTATTAATGAATAACATTTGTATTTTTAGCCAAACAACAATCCTAATCTTTGGAGTGGGTGCTCTATCACCTTCCCCAGGGCTCACAGTCTTCTAAATAACAGTGCTTTACTGTCTGGGGTTGGTGCTCTATCACCTCTTCTCAAGGGGCACATTTTTGATTCCATTTTTACCATATAACCCAAAGAAGTTAAAAATACTTCTACCCATTTCTGCCCCCTTTTAAAACCCAAGGACTTATTACTGGAATTACAGCTTTTTTGCCCAGAAACCACAATTCCCTTTCCCAAAGAAAACTTAAAATTTTTACCTATATAAAGTTAAGATTAGTCCATCCACCACTTTGATTCACTCCAGGTTTGGTCTATATGAGGGAGACGCAACCCTGCCCAGTGCCTAGTGATTTGCAACCAGAAGGACAAGACCCATGGACAACAATAGTCCAATTTAGTTGCACACAAAGGGTCTAACCAATTTGCCAGAGCTTGAAAATCTGTAATTACAACTGATCTCCAGGCTACAGTAATCACTTCCTCTGGTAGGGTTGCAAAGTTCAATTCAAGAAATATCTGGGGACTTTGGGGGCGGAGCCAGGAAACATTGAGGTGGAGCCAGGCACAAGGTTGTGACAAGAATAACTGAACTCCAAAGGGAGTTCTGACCGTCACATTTATAGGGACCGCTCACCTTTTAAATGCCTTCCCTCTATTGGAAATAATGAAGCATAGGGCCACCTTCTTTGGGGGCTCATAGAATTGGATCCCTTGGTCCAATCCTTTTGAAACTTGGAAGGTAGTTTGCGGAAAGTTATTGAATGCTATGCTGAAAATTTCATACCTCTACCTCAAAAAACAGCCCCCCCAGATAACCGCGGATCAATTCTGCATTATGCCCTATGGGAATTTATTTATTTATTTATTTGGGATTTATATCCCGCCCTTCCCACGAATGGCTCAGGAATCAGTCTCTGTACGGAATAATGGAATGCCCAGCAAACATTCCCCCCTTGCTTTCTGATGATCCTAAAATGGGGGGAGAACCTCCAAACCGGGGGATCCCCTGCCCCCACCTTGGGCTTGGTAACTCTATCCCCTAGAGAAAACGGCTGGTGAACTCTTTAGCATTATAACCTGCTGAGGTCTCCAGGAACTTCCCAATCTGGAGCTGGCAACCCTAATCAGGAACTGCCCAATAGTAATTCTGGGTAGTTTTTTGTATATCTAGTTAGATGCTCAGAAGCAAAAAGGAGATAGATGTCCTCTAAAATGAATCTTTTGTTTAAAGTCTTTTTTTTTTGTCTCCCTCTGTTTTGTTTCATTGGAGTCTTCACTAAACCTTTCTGCTCCAGCTTGTATGAATAGTTTATCTGCTGAATGTGTCTCTAATTCTGTTAGATTTTAGTTCCTAGCATCAGTTATTTTAGTCACCTGTCAGATCCTAGCACTTCAGGAATGCAGTATAAAACTTGTTAAGAATGGCAGCAAACCCAAGTCTCTGATGTAGAATCTGTAGGGAGTTGTCTGCTTACATGTAATTTTACAATTTTTTCAGCTTAATCAGAGATTCAAGTGCAAAGTATTTCACAGGGGGGCTGCTTGTAGATTTTTGACATCTCTGGGGTGCCAATAAATGGATTACACTCATCCATATGTAGCAAACAGGATTTTTTTAAAAGTATAATTCCATAGCAGATACTTGTGTGCATTATACAGTTTGACTTTTTAACTCTTCATGAAAGAAGTAACTGAGAATGTATTTGCTAATATGGATAACATCCTTCTAAATGAACTAAAACGTTGGCAAATTACCATTAAAAATCTGGAAAAGATTGTCATGCAAAAAGAACTGTGGCATTACCTGCAAAACCCTAAATCAAATTGAATGCAATCACAGAAATAATTCTGAAGCAGTTTCTTGCAGTAAACTTTGTAGCAAAGTAATACAACAGAGACTGCACTTGTTTTCTAAGCTCTGTAGGAATTTGTATACCTGCAAAATGTGCTTGCTATTTCTTAATAATTTTCAGTATACTGTAAGCATAGCCAGCAAGATAGAACTGCCAGATCTTCACTATTAGAAACCCCCATGATTGGAACAAAGTTCTTTTAGGGCAACCTGGAACCTCACAAATACGCAGAAAGTTGCAGGGAGCTAGAGAACAGGTATTGAGTCAAGCAGATAGCTGACAGATTTTCAGTTTCACACAGTTGGAAGGATCACTGATACTTCTATGGCAGAGGAGTTGCTACAATTACTGCCAGAGATGAACTGAGTCGTTAGGTGATCATAATGTCTGAATGAAGCCCCTGTGAAGAGGGCCTTAAAAGGTCCAGCACTTTTTTCAGTAAAATTCTTGGGATGCTAACTTGCTGTTTAGGAAAGGAGGACTTGGTGAACATATCATTCTGGACAAGGTGGAATGTTTCCTCTAGACTAAAATATCTAGCTCCTGTTCAGGTTATCTGGGGTACCAACTCCTGAGTCTTACTGTGTTAGGCTGTGCCTTTTTCTCCAGGATCAAATTCACCATGGCTCTATCAAAGCCCATAATGCTTAGGGTTGCCAGGTCCAGCTCAGGAAATATCTGGTGATTTGGGGGTGGAGACTTTGGGGGTGGAGCCAGGAGCAAGGTTGTGACAAGCATGATTGCACTCCAAAGAGGGTTCTGGCCTTCATATTTAAAGGGGTGTGAACTGGCAGAGACTGACCAAGAGAGAGATCTTGGGGTCATGGTAGATAACTCACTGAAAATGTCAAGACAGTGTGCCAACGCCATGCTGGGTATTATTAGGAAGGGAATTGAAAACAAATCAGCCAGTATCATAATGCCCCTGTATAAATCGATGGTGCGGTCTCATTTGGAGTACTGTGTGCAGTTCTGGTCGCCGCACCTCAAAAAGGATATTATAGCATTATAGCAAAAAGGATATTATAGCATTGGAGAAAGTCCAGAAAAGGGCAACTAGAATGATTAAAGGGCTGGAGCACTTTCCCTATGAAGAAAGGTTGAAACACTTGGGGCTGTTTAGCTTGGAGAAACGTCGACTGCGGGGTGACATGATAGAGGTTTACAAGATAATGCATGGGATGGAGAAAGTAGAGAAAGAAGTACTTTTCTTCCTTTCTCACAATACAAGAACTCGTGGGCATTCGATGAAATTGCTGAGCAGACAGGTTAAAACGGATAAAAGGAAGTACTTCTTCACCCAAAGGGTGATTAACATGTGGCATTCACTGCCACAGGAGGTGGTGGCGGCCACAAGTACAGCCACCTTCAAGAAGGGTTTAGATAAAAATATGGAGCACAGGTCCATCAGTGGCTATTAGCCACAGTGTGTGTGTATATATAAAATTTTTTGCCACTGTGACACAGAGTGTTGGACTGGATGGGCCGTTGGCCTGATCCAACATGGCTTCTCTTATGTTCTTATGTTTCTTTTGGGATCATGCTGCTTTTAATGCCTTTCCTTCATTGGAAATAATGGAGGATGGGGCACCTTCTTTTGGGGCTCATAGAATTTGACTCCCTGGTCCAATCCTTTTGAAACTTGGAAGGTTTTTGGAGGAGGGACTTCAGATGCGATGCTGAAAATTTGGTACCTCTACAAAAAATCCCCCATACCCACAGATTGATTCTTCATTATACCCTATGAGGACCAGTCTCTGTAGGGAATAATGGTGTTTCCAGTGGACATTCAACCCTCCCCTATGCTTTCTGATAACACTAAAGCAGGGGGAGGGCCTCCAACCAGGGGACCCCTGTCCTTAACTGGGGATTGGCAATCCTAATACTGCATTTACCAAGTCAGTGTCTAGGCTTGTGTTAACATGCAGTATTGCCCTTTTCTCTGTCTCACTGGATGAAGCCATGGCAATAAGAACTAGGTTTCTGTTTGGGGAAATACAGATGATAATAAATAGATCTTCCAGTTAAGTATCCTCCAATCATTCCTACAGTAGATCAGTAACTGAATTAGCCATTGAAAACCAGGACCATGCTCATAATTTTGAACAACACTGTAAACTTCTGCTGTTTTACACTCAAAGAGTCAATGACTTTTATGCCTTTGATAACGTTTGTTATTTTCTGTGTTACTGTCACCTTCCCTCAAGTCCCAAATCATCAGCTCTCTTTTTTGGGAGCAATTATTTGATATTTTTTTATCACCAATCTCTCTCACTTCTCTCTGCAGGTTTACACTTTACTTTGGGAGAGGGAAGCTTTAACCCCACTCTTCAGGATAGGTGAGCTGCCTATCACAGTGTAAGGCAGGGGTCTCCAACATGGTGCCAGTAGGTGCGCTAGGTTGCCTGACACTTTCCTGGTACCCACTGTGTGTTTCCTGGTACCCACTGTGTGTTTCCTGGTACCCACTATGTGTTTTGAGAAAGTGAGTTGGGCCAGGTGGTGCTTTTGCCCAGTAAACCTTCTGATGAGCTGTGCAGATTATTCAGAATGTTGCTTTGGCAACAGCTGCCACCACCGAAGAAGGATCTTCACTGTTATGATTGAAAGTAAGCCATTTTTAACTGGTTCTCTTTCTTGTGGCAGCCATTTTGTGGCTGCACCCATCATAGTGTCTCAGAATTCTAACAGCAAAAAGGTTGGGAGGCTCTGATGTAAGGGGATGAAACTTGTTTACTCATCTGCTATGAAGGATAGAGAAGAGCTGGCAGGAACCACTGAGACAGGGAAAAGAATACCAAAGTCAAGTGTGTTCTGAACTAGAAATGCTTAGAAATCTATATTGAAGTAGAGTACAGCCACAGAATATAGTTCAGGTGAGGCCTGTTTTTTCACAGAACATTTGAAATAATTTATTTCAGATTAATAATCCTTCCAAAATTAACAAATGAGCATTACAGATCAGACTTAGATTTGTCTGTTGAATGTATATCCCTAATGACAGTCCTACAGTCTAATTAGCCAGTTTCTGATATCTAGAACAATAGGTTGTTTCCAGATTGTAACTAGATTTATTTTGGCTGAAACTAATAATTATTGTAATAACCAGGCCTCACATTCAGTGGGAGCTCACAGGAGCGCAGCTCCTGAACCTTTCTGAGAGTTCCTCCTCCTCCTTCTGAGAGTTCCGCCTCCTTGTCCATTGAATAGTACTGCAGCTGCATAACAATCCCTGGATGAGCTCCACCACATTTTTCTACAAAACAACCCCTGGTAATAACTAAATCCTAATGCTGTTTCGTAACTATTTTTGAGTATTCCATAATAGTAGTATTATGAGAATATAGAAATCTGTCAGTTGATATCCTGTTATAAGACCATGTGCCACCCTTGTCCACTAAGTTTTTGTGTGGTCAATCTCTCCTCAAAACATGTAGCGACAAGAATTTTGCCTTAACAGCCTTTTCAACATATTCTGTTTATGTTTCTTTTCAACTTGTATGAGGTTTAGTCCCATATAACTATGTTAATTTAAATATCATGTAAGCTGAGGAGCACTTTTCATTGTACAAATACAGTATAAATACAGTAGTGTTGTGCTCTGCATTTAGGGATTTAAGGATGGTATGGTTGCCTGCCACTGGAGTATGGGGTCACAATAGTATCAGGACCACAGGGGAGAAAAAGCTCAAAAGAAAACACCAACTCTCCGTGTACAAAATATCCACTGAAGATGTATTCAAACTCAAATGCTGATATGGAAGGTAATTAACAGTGGTGTCCCGCAGATTATGTATAAACGTTAGAGGAAGCCAGGAGAATACAGAGAATTGTCTATAATGAATTTTGGCACTACTGGACCAATTGAACTGTGAACAAAAATATAAGTGGTCCCCAGAAGAAGGATTTTATATCCAAAACAGTTTCCACAATTGGACCGGTTCTACCGTTGGACTATCTTCAGAACACATGCATCATTTCGAACTTTATGCCTTATTTGGACAGTAGTTGAGACGAGCAATGGATATGGCTTACCTACTGTATTCTTATAATTATTATGTACTAGGATAAAATTTAGAGATATTTAGTGACTGTGTTAATTTGTATAGTTTGAATACATCTTTAGTGGATATTTTGTACACGGAGAGCTGGTGTTTTCTTTTGAATTGGAGTATGGGGGGCAGGGAAATGGAGGGGGGGTGCAATGGTGATTTAATGTTTTCCCCCCCATCTCCCACTGCCTGCCTGAGCAATGGCAGGAAACAAGAACTGGGGCAGGAGATTCCCCCTTCCTCACCAGGAACCTGGCATCCCTAAGTCAGGGTATAAATATTTTAAATAAATAAATATTAATCCACTTACCTTTTAACCTCACTTTTTGGTTATTTCTAGTTTATTTTGTGAAGTACACAAAGCAATGTTGAGTTACATTTGGCAATTTGTTGAAGTGTGTATTTATAGTTCCTTTTTTGTTTTTCTGAGGCAGTTTGTTGGTATTGTTTAAGTCACCAGACTATCATTCTCTCTCTCTCTCTGAGTAATGCACACAAGGACTGTTTAAGAGTTTTTAACAAGGCAAATAGGTCTGACTTTATTGTTGGTAAACCCAGTTGCAATATAAATCTCATTCACTTGGAGAAAGTAAAGATATGTTGGAAGGGCTGCTAGTCTGGAGGGGGGGAAATGATATCACAAAATGGAAACAAATGTGTTTTCTCACTCCAGTCATGAAAAGCTTTTAATTCCACGCTTGGGGAAATAGCAGGATTTACTGGGGTCAGTTGTACTCCACTGGGATATGTATTATTAAAGTGTGTGTGCGTGTGTGTTTGTGTTTCTGTACATGTACATATTGTAGGAAGAAGTGGAAGGTCAGAACATTCTTTGCAATTTTATTGCATTGCATTAGATTTACCTTTTAAAACTTACTTGTCAAAATCAGACATAAAACAAGCTCCCAGCACATGTATTTACGCCATAAATATTTGAACAGTTATATTTTGCCCTCCAAGTAGTACTGTATGCTGTTCTTATTTTATATAGGTATTGTGAAGAAGCCACACTATTTTATAATTGTTTCCGTATGCTGTGCTTTTTAGAGTTTGTGGCTCAAATTGTTTTTAGATTGTTACTTCTCACCAAAGATTACTCTATAGTTTTAGTTAGTTTGACTAGTAAATCACTTGACTTTCTGCATTGTAGCTTGCTTTTTTTTTTTTTTTAACATTATGCTTCATGCCTTTTTTTAAAAAAGAGGCAAAGGGTTCAACCACTCACAAGCAAATTTCATACAAGGGCAGTTTTCCTGTAGCTTTGAGCCTGAATGATGTTTTCCTTCCAGTTTTAAAACTATTCCATTGCTCCTCAAGAATGTTGGCCATAGTAGGCAGATGTACTTTGGAAAAATGGTAAGAACAGCAATCACTCAAGTGATTTCTTCCCCTTCCTCTGTGCTGCTGCAGTGAAAGTGATTGTACACATGCAGGCTAAGAGAATGCTCCCAGCCTGTCAGGCTTACACTGGCCCTTTCTATCCAGAATCACTATCGGGCAGTTCCTGGCCTACAAATGGAATTCTCTGTGGCACACAGCACTTTTATTAGCTTCAGCTACAGAGGACAGACAGAAGTGAAGTCATGCCATTGCATGATAGTGATTTTTAAAGGTTATTTTTCTTGTGCTGTCAGCAGTGGCGGTGGGGGAGATGGGAGCTAGGGGCAGGTGATGCCCCCACCAGCAGGGATTTGGCAGCCTTAACTCACCACCCTCTTTTGAGGCCTGGGTAGTCTCCAGGGCTGCTGTTGCTGACAAACAGCTAACTGGTGCCAGTATGTCCTTGCCCATATTCCCAGTTGGTGAGCTTTAGGCAGCCCCCCCACCCCCGCTGAGGTAGGTATGTCCTTCGCGCAAACTGGTTGGTGTCCCAGCAGGTGGGTTGTGTTCAGAGCTACCTCTCTGTTGTTTGGCAGGCCAGTGATCTGGGACAGCTCTGGACTTCAGACTGGGACAGCTCTGGATTTGTAAGATATTTGCTGTTGATTGTGCAAGTCATGTTAAATTACTCAAAAAGACTCAGACAAGGTTCATGATGAACCATATTCTAGTCATTCAACCAGCACAGGAAGTAAAACTGGTAGATACAACAGAACAGTAGATTCAGCATAACCAATTACTAACTGAAACATAACTGCATGCTCAGCTAGACCCTTTCAAATACATATAAAAATACTTTAAGCATTGCTTACTAATAGGCTTGTTCATAACTAGGCAGTTCTGAGAAGGCTGTTCCTAACATCACTGAAGGCAAGACCCAGCTGCATTTGTGTGTGTGTGTGTGTGTGTGTACACTTCCAAAGATCCTGATTCAGTGGCAGTAGCAAAATATCACATCAAGATACAGTAGATAGAGAAGTAGCAGTACTAATAAATGGTGGCATTGTACTTGAGTGATAAAAGAGGAAATAAGAAAGCTTTGCTGGTTTTTGCTCCTTTTTTTGAAGCCCTGCTAATAATGTTACAATGAACATACATAAAATCCATGTTTAGTGTACACTTAACTCTCATGTTATTTTCAACGCAGGTACAGCTTAGGGTTGCCAAGTCCAATTCAAGAAATATCTGGCGACTTTGGGGGTGGAGCCAGGAGACTTTGGGGGTGGAGCCAGGAGCAAGGGTGTGACAAGCATAATTGAACTCCAAAGGGAGTTTTGACCATCACATTTCAAGGGACCGCACATCTTTTAAATGCCTTCCTTCCATAGGAAATAATGGATAGGAGCACCTTCTTTGGGGGCTCATAGAAGTGGACCCCCTGGTCCAATCTTTTTGAAATTTAGGGAGTACTTTGGGGAGAGCCACTGGATACTATACTGAAAATTTGGTGCCTCTACCTCAAAAAACAGGGCCCCCAGAGCCCCAGATACCCATGGATACATTCTTCATTATTTTTTATGGGAATAAGTCTCCATAGGAAATCATGATACCCAGCAGACATTTCCCTCCCCTCCCCCCGCTTTCTGATTACCCTGAAGCAGGGGGAGGGCCTCCAAAGCGGGGATCCCCTGCCCCCACCTGGGGATTGGTAACCCTAGTACAGCTGGCTGTGTAATTGAAACTATGCCTTTTACCAGGTAGTGGTCCCAGGTTTCATTTGTAAAGTGAATTCACATTGCTTCTTTCTCACAAACTGAAATGTGTGTGTTCACTGTGACATTTCAACAGAGCTTTTCATAAACTGGTTAGAAGTGAGCAGGGCCTTTTTTGTAGCAGGGACTCCTTTGCATATTAGGCCACACACCCCTGATGTAGCCAATCCTCCAAGAGCTTACAGGGCTCTTAGTACAGGACCTACTGTAAACTCAAGGAGGATTGGCTACATCAGATGTGTGTGGCCTAATATGCAAAGGAGTTCCTGCTACAAAAAAAAAAAAAAAGCCCTGGAGGTGAGCACCATCAAAAGAGAAGGAAGAATGTCCAACCTAGTACCGCAGATAGGGAAGCTTTGTAGAATGGAGGAGTGGTCCTGGATGTGGAAAAGGCATCAGTTTCTCCTTGTTTTAGCTTTCCCTAGATTCCTTATTTAAATGAAGTTGGACAGGGGGCTTCTCCAGAATGCCCCATCAAAGGCTGAATGATTCCTGGTGATTTTGATCTAAATTTATCTTCACAAGAAGTCTAGGGGAGCCCTTATTATTCAGATTTCTACTGAGGACCAAAATGTAGTTACGGTGACTGACCTAGAAATTACCCTAGGTTCCATATGCAGTGCCAAAAATACAGATATTTGTGTAAGTGTGTATGTCCTTTCTCTGCACTAGGCACAAAGTATATGTTTATATGCCTACACACAGATTTCCACACTCTTGTTTCACCTTTTACAATTTAGTTTCATTTTATTGTAAATTTTTCAACTTGTCAGTGTTTGGGGGTAAAACTTTATTAAAAAATGTCAAGTCAAATGAGTATGCTTTCACTAATTCTGGCCGAGTTTTAATAAATATAGCATTTTTATTATTACTATTGTTTTTTGTGGGTCAGTACCAGAAAAAGGCACTGTACACCATTGTATTTGTTACCATTTTGAATATCTTTTCTTATTTCTTACATTAATGAAAGTTATGCATGTGAATGAAAGGAGGATGTGTGATCTACTGGAGTTGAGCACTGACATGATATCAGTGAGTGACTCTCGTCATGGCTAATGAAAGTAGCTTTTACCCATATGTGTGAGAATAAAACACTTGGCTTACTGCATACAGTTGGAGGAAGGCTCCTTAGGTTGGAGAAAAACTTCAGATTTGATTATCAGAGTGGTAGGTTTGGGGTAGGATTCAAATGCCATTGACTCTTCATCTGACTCTGTATTGTTTTCTGCCTCTGGCAGCAGCTCTCCTGAGTCTCAGGCAGAGACAGATCTTTCACAATATCACCTGCCTGAAATCTGGGTAGGCTGTGCTCTGTCAGTAATCCACATCTCTTTCCTGGATGGAGAGGTAGCCATAGATAATAATTTGCGTAATGGAGCATTGGGTGGGGGGAGCTGCTGAGAGGTCTAAAGAGAGGTGTTTGGACTCACAGATGGCTATGATGTCTAAAATTCTTGAATTTTGGCATTACACTGAAAAGTCCAGAAATCCACCTACAGGGGAAGAACCCTCAGGTATTCCTATTGAAGACCTCTAATAATCAGAAAGGAGAAATGGAGTTTTGACGTGATAATTGTGTTTTCGATTAGGAACTGTGGCAAACCTGTGTGACTGGTAGTGGGCCCAAATACAAAGTCGTAAGGTTTAGTGAGGATATTAGTTCTGTGCTGAATTTTCACCTTAAAAGTTATTCAGGATAAAACAGTCAGGATTTCCTGAGAGAATGAAATGTTTCTGGGGGGGAAAAACCCTCTGAATAATTTTTAGGGGCTGCTAATTTCCTTCTGTTGCTGATGCACAATTTCTTCCCTCCCCTGATTTTCTTCTTCCTCAAATGATCCCAGATAGAAATGCCAGAGTAAATATGATGACATTGGAATACCATTTGTGGAATCTGATTTCACTAAGTGATAACATCATACAGGGCAGAAGCTAAGTAAGAGACTAAAACAGGATAATGTATTGTCCTCTCTCTAAATTACTGTGGAGCAGGAAACAGAATATTGTGCATAGGGATGATGGTCTTGGTAACATGACAGATATTCCATGCATCCTTGTACAGCAAGAAGTGAAACCTCAATGCTGCATGTTGTGTCTGCTTGTGCCACAAACTTTTGCATTGCAGGGCCAGGTCTCTAATACAGAGCATATCCCCCAGCACAAGGAGCTCCTGATTACAAGGACAGTTTTTTTCAATACACCAAAAAGCACCTCAGCCCAGGGAGAGCTCTGTGAAGCAGCCTCCGCAACGGACAAAGAGGAGTGCAAACGGAAGAAAGCTTAGGGTCCAAGCATGAGCACCTTCAGTTCCTGAGGCCATGCTAATGATCCACTGTAAGCATTTGTGTTCGCTGTTGAACATCCCATGACAATAACTTTAAGGGTGTGTGTATGTGTTTTTCTGTAGTACTACTACTAGTAGTGAAGATGTTCTCAAAATGTCCTAGTGATGCCAGTAGGCATTATTCCTACAGTATATGATGCACTCTTCATTCTCTTGCCTGGCCTAATTTGGATCAGGCTATGTAAAAAAAATAGTTTAAGCAGCAATTGTATGGCTCAGTACTTTATGAAAATATACAGTACCTGAAAGTACTATAGAATTGTACCTTCAGAAGGATGTGCATCTGTCACACAAACCATTTCCAATAAGACAATAACATACCAACAGAGCTGTTTTTGTCGAAAAAGTCCAGCAGGAACTCATTTGCATATTAGGCCACGCCCCTAACACCAAGCTAGCTGGAACTGCATTCCTGTGCATTCCTGCTAAAAAAAAAAGCCCTGCATACTGATAGTTTTATCATAGAATTACCTTGTATTCAGCCATACTTGAATAAGTCCTACCTATTTGGTATTGTAGTGCCACAAAGATTCTTTAGCAATTTCTTGATACATGTTTGCTTGGACTTTCCCCTACTCTCAGATGCCTGAGGAAGTAAGTGGAACGCCCAAAACCAAGGTAGAAGTGGAGTACTAGATGGCTCAAATTTTACTTTGTTTTTAATGATGCTCTGTAACTAAAATCTTCTAAATGTAGGAATTGGCTGTATACATTGTGTTTACAAATGTATCCAGTACAGACTGAGGACTTGGTTCTGAAATTCCTATTGAGATATCACCGTACCTTCAATGAAGATGATGATTTTGGTAGTAAAAAAAAGTTACAACAGAGCTTCATATTCATCAATAATATATAGTTTATCCTATCAGTTAGACATGAAGTGTGTAGAACAAAATTTGAGTCCCATGGCACCTTTAAAACTAAAAAAGTTTAATTCTGGGTATAAACTTTCTTGTGTCTACACACTTAAATGTGCATATCCTTGAAAACTTATACCCAGAAGTAAACTTTGTTGGTCTTAAAGGTGCCACTGGACTCAAACTTTGTTCTGTTGCTTCAGACCAACACAGTTACCCACCTGCATCTATCTGCATGACGTGTATGTTTGCAAAAACACTTAGGACTACAGCAGGAACAAAGTCCACATCCATCAGTTCCTATGTATTGTATACTCCAATTTGCACGGGAAAAGATAGGAATCTCTCATAATACATATTTTGAAGAGGAATTTACATTTAATAAATGTTTACAAGTATTTTCATAAACTGTCTTTATGACAGTGCTGGCTTCTTATGATTGATTATTCAAATGCCCCCTTTCTTCAAATATAGATTGTACAGTTGTCTGTCGGAGTTATTTATATTTCTTAGTATTTATGATCTGCAAGGCAGCTTAGTTACTAACATTAGTTATAGCTATTTCTGTAGATATTTATCTGAGCCACAAGTTTTTGACACATTTCTTTTTCTTTAACAAGCAAAGCATATCTGGAGCTATAAAAATGTTGTCTGATATAGAAAAATATGTGTATGCTGTGGCTATTACCTAGGAATTTGTTAGTGAAGATGTAGTTCCTGCTCCAGTGGGGAACTTCAAGCTTGTAAATAAAATGCCAGTAGCATAATATTAAAGAGAAATTAATCTTTCCCTTTTCCTGTTAATGACACTATAGACATTTTTGTTAATAAACCAAATTATGCATTTATTGGTTGAGATCCAGATAACTCGTTTCTGCGTAGAGAAAGATTTATGCTTGTGGAACGGTTATTATTTCCCTGTAAGAAAAATCAGACTGCACCCCCTGAATCTGTTCCATGCAGTCAAGTTGGTTTGTATTCTTCAATGTCCTATCTCTAGCTGTGCATAGAGAAATATGAGTGGTTTGCTACGTTTAGGGAATGTGCTGAATATTCTTTAACTTTTATATTCACCCTGAAAGTAGTGTGTTTGACTCAGCCAAAGAAGTCCTGATCCCTCTGCATATCAGCGTACTGAACATTTGCATCATTAATTTTGTTCTCCGCCATCTATTGGGTTTTTGTTCTCATCTACTGTGCTTTTGTTTAGCCACTTCTTTGCATTTTTTCCTTTCTCCTCCTTGCCCCGCATGGTCCTTGACCACAATAAACCTATACTGACAGTTTGGTTTACAGTTGTTTTATTATGATGCCACACAGATTGGTTTACAGGTGTTTGTATTATGATACTACTGATAGTATTATGATTGCCATTGATAAAACCAAGGCTTTTTTGTAGAAAAAGCCCAGCAGGAGCTCCCCCATGCTTTCCCCAGAGTGCCTGCTGCAGCATGCCAGCCTAGAGCCCTGGCCTTCTCCAGCATGCCAGCTAGAGCCCTGGCCAGCCCAGGCAGAGCTCTGCTCCTGTGTGTTCCTGCCCTCAAAAAAGCTCTGACTAAAACTATGAATGTCACCATAAGCAATGGCTGAAGAGGCAATGGGAGCAGATAAAGCGAAGGGCTGTAAGGGCAAAGAAGAAGGAGGAAAATGCCACTAAAATGGTGGCTTGGAAGTGACTGAATGTGTTTGTAAAAAAAAAACTCAGTACTAATAGGGGTTCTTTCCAGAACATGAAAAAGAACACAAAACATGGTAAGCAGTTTTGACTGGGCCCTAACCCCTAAATGTTTGTCTTTCTCAATTATAGCTGTAGGCTTTGATCCTATGTACAGTTGGGTTGCTAAAATTCCATTGAAATTCTCAGGATTACAAGTAATAGAGTTTGAGTAAATGGTAATCAAAATGGAATTGCATTTTTTTCTAGTCCTGAGGCCTATTATTATTTTTCCTGCTATTTTTAAAACATAGCATTTGCAAAGATGGACTGAATTACGAGTTTACAAATATATCTAGCACACGCCTTACTTCATTACAAAGATAATAATTGTACAGATTCAAATCTAACAGTGGAATATAAGTGCAAAAGTAACATCCTTATGATCAGGGTGTGGTATACAGCAGTTGGACACAGTGACCAAGATTAATGAAACTCAGATGGGTTTTAATTAGTGCAGCTGCAGTCATCAATTATCTGGTGAATACAAATATTGTTATATTTTGAAAATTCTTGATTTATTTTATTCCATTGGCCAGTAGATTTAGATGAATGAGTTCTCATCATAAACATTCTGGGGAAAACCGCCTGAGGCTGTGGTTTATTATTTAGGATACAATCAGTAAGAGTGAATGCTACTGAATGAAAATGTTGCAAACCGGTCTTAGCATTAATTTGGTGAATTTGCTGAAATGTGTGGCCTTGTACGGGTCGTCAGAAACATTATGGCATCTCATACAAAATACAGAACAGTTTGTCAGGCAGGGAATGTGCAAGTATTATTGTCCAGCAGATGATCTATAACAGAATGCCAGTGTGTGTATACTTAAAGCATGTATCATCAGCATTTAATTTGACACATAATGTGGTCTTCTTTTGTTATGCTTTAAGTGTAACAGACTGAATAGTGGACAAGTAAGTACTGGGGGTGGGGCAGAGCTGAAGGGTGACTACCATTTGTGAGTATAAAATACAATAGACTTCTTTTTCTGTTACAATAGTCATTTAAAGGCAGTTCTGTAACTGCACTCTAGGGAAGGATCAAAGAGAGGAAAATTGGGGGGTGAGGGGGGGGGGAAATTCAGTGGATGATTTTGTCCCCAAACTTGTTGTGATATTGACAAGATTAAGATGATGATATTGGAGTTATATCCCGCCTGCTCTATACTCTGAATCTCAGAGTCTCAGAGCAGTCACAATCTCCTTTACCTCCCACCTCCCAGGTAGGTAGGTGGGGCTGAGAGAGCTTTTACAGCAGCTGCCCTTTCAAGCACAACTCCTACAAGAGCTATGACTGACCCAAGGCCATTCTAGCAGCTACAAGTGGAGGAGTGGGGAATCAAATCCGGTTCTCCCAGATAAGAGTCCACGCACTTAACCACTACACCAAACTGGCTCTTTTGGTGATCAGGAAGAAAATATAATTATAGGACAGTATCAACAACATGCACACGAAAGCTTACACCCAAAAGTAAACTTCATTGGTCTTAAAGGTACCATTGGATTCCAACTTTGCTGAGATATAAAATGTTTAAATTAAATTTTGGACCATAGTGTCTCTTGGTGAACTATGTCCTTTACAGGAATATGTTTTTTCACAATTCATGGTTATATAACAATACAGTTATAGGCTTGTGATTTCCCAAGAGTGTTTATAGGAAAGCTACTGTGGTTTAAGTGACTGCAGTAGTAGAATCATGGGAATCCAGATTCAAATTTCTGGTGTTCCCTGTGAGCATGGCCTTGGGTAAGCTTTTCCTTTTTACTGATCTGAAACACTTCTTTGAGCTATTTACAGGATAACAAGAAGACAAATACAGCAACAACAACTCATGATACTGCTGGGTCCTGAATTAGATGTTTTTGTGTTTCAGGCTTAGCTCTGAAATTGATTTATGGATAGCGTTGGCTTGTCAACGAAATAGGGTACTATAATTAAGACCTTACTTGTTTTAAAGTTCTTCTGACCACAAAGGTTCTATTTTTTCTCCATGCGTCAATAATTCCAGTGCAACAATCTCAGTTGTAGCTCTTCAAAAATGAGGAGTCATTGGAGTTTATGCTTGTATTTGCAGATGTAATATGTTGTGGTGATCTGTTCAGGATTTGTATTCTGTATGCATCTGATAATACAGCATGCTCGTTCCTGTGTATATGCACAAGCTTGATGCCAGGGATATATGTTTGGTTATATCTGAGCCAAATACACACACACAAAGCTGCCTTCTACTGAATCAGACCCTCAACCTATCAAAGTCAGTATTGTCCACGCAGACTGGCAGCGATTCTCCAGGGTCTCAAGCAGAGGTTTTTCACGCCTATTTGCCTGGGCTCTTTTTAGTTGGAGATGCCGGGGATTGAACTTGGGACCTTCTGCTTACCCAGCAGATGCTCTACCACTGAGCCACTATCCCTCCACAATATATATTTGGGTATTTGGATGGTATCCAGGATTTTCTGAGATACCGGTAAATGGGTGCCAAAAAATCCTAAAACTACAGGATTGACCAGGTGTATTGGAGCCAATGGTTGAAGGCTTCCAGGAATATCCCCCCCCTCCCAAATGTCTGTGTCTTCCTGAATTTTGCACTGATTTATCAGGTTGATTTTCCCTAGATTATGTCCTTTAAAATTGTTTTTGTTGACTTTGCAAAGTTATATTCTTCGTTTAAATTCCTTTGTGTCAGGTTTGATTTTTGTGGTGGATTCTTGAGGTTGACTGTGCTGTAGCTTCTCAGGTGATGAATTGGCTTGAGTCTCTGATTTTACATTTGCTGGGCTTGCAACAGCATTCCTGTTTGACAATTCTTGGGTTGTACACTGGCATGGATCTTGGGTTTTACTTTTTAAAAACATTTTTCCCTATAGGAGTCAATGGAGTATGGCTGGGAACAACTCTTCCAGGGGCCCATAGATTTGGACCTCTTGGTCCACTTTGCTTGAAATTTGGGGTTATTTAAAATTCTGTTGATATTTTGGTGCCAATCACTTTAAAAACAGCTGGAGAAGAAAAGGAAGAGGAGTTGGTTTTATACCCTGCCCTTCACTACCCAAAGGAGTCGTGGAGCATCTTGAAATCACCTTCCTTTCTTCCAAACAGACACCCTGCGAGGTAGTGGGGCTGAGAGAGCTCTGAGAAAGCTGTGACTGACCCTGGATCACATAGCTGGGTGCATGTGGAGGAGTGGGGAATCATACCTGGTTCTCCAGATTAGAGTTCACTGCTCCTTATTGCTACACCATGCTAGCTTAACCACAGCACCACATTGACACCCCCCCCCCCCCGGAAAGCTTTCCCATAGAGAATAATGGAGCTAAAAAATATTAGAATCGGGGGGTTGGGGGGGAGATCTGGATCCAAATACTAAACATGGAATACCAATATTTTCCAGCTTTGTGATAGCTGGATCTTAAAAAAATCGCTCTTTTTTAGCCGCACATCCTTACTTGAAACGTTTTCCTGTGCCTCACTAGTTTACATACTGAGTTGGTATGTCCAACCATATAATTGAACTATAATACTGCTTCTGGAATTTTGGCCTAATGTACCTTTGTGAATCAGATGTTCTGCTGCAGAGTAGCAAATCCTTTAAACTATAGAAGCAATCCTGAACTATCCTTAGTTATAACCTAGGCACCTCAGTTATACTAGCCATTTTCCCCTTAAGCTTGTTCATGGAAGTTCTTTTAAGGTGCCATTCTTAGCTGTTTTGATTGCTGCTAACAGTGCAATCCTAAGAAGGTCTACTCAGAATTCTACTAAAGTCTGCTCAATGGGGCTTACTCCTAGGAAAGTGCTCTTAGGATTCCATTGTAAAGCTGTTACCTCTCTAGAACATGCAAGGGCAGAGTCAGGACTATTTGGATGCCCCCCCCCCTTTCAAGCATTGTGTGAAGCAGCCCTCAGTATGCTCTCTTGGAATGTCATGGAATAGATAGTGTGAACTTGTTTCATGAAGACTCTGACTACAAATTAAAGCTCTTTTAGAAAAGCATTTCAGGAAATCATTTTCTGGCATATGGAAGCCATGGAGATGAGATAATCTAATGCTTATTTTTTTAATTCACACACACACACACACATACACTTTAGTAGGAGTGTGCATGAACTGTATTGAATATTCTGCACAGTGATTTCATAATGTTAAATAACTGTGGTGTTTGTGCTACTGCTGAGTAATGCATCTCCTTGGGAGTGTTTCATGATCCTATTGCAATCCCATAAGGAGATAAGGCAACAGCAACAAACAAAAAGAGATGACTATCTCACATATACTTGTATACCATGGAGAATTGTACTCTAAAATGTAACATGGATCCAAGAAAGCTTGAAAGAGCACCAAACAGGAAGAATAATAGGTTGTTTCTCCCCCCACTTGCTGATAAATGGAGCAGTTGTTCCCCACTCACGCCACGAGGAAAGGCTTGTGCAGGACTAGTAGGTGGGATATTTTCTGTCCAGCCTGGAGCAGTGGGAATACCTGTGCTTGACACCCTTATTTCTCTCTAGCAGCTGTCATTTTGACAATTGGAAGATGTAGCAATTTCCTTTGCTGTGCATTATTGTTATATCCTCTATTGTTTTTGCACATGACCTTTATCTCTCCATTCCCCAATTAACAGATGAAGAGTTGCTGTTCATTGAGCAGAGGTGTTCAGACCTAAGGGAGCTGAATACATTTTTCCTCTTTTTTTTGTGGATGCTGTTTTGAGTGCTCATTATTCTTTATCACTAATGAAATAACCCTATCACTTTAACCTTTCTTCATCAAACTAACCCCAGATATCAGTGAGACAGGGCTAGAACTGAGGTCAGGATCCTAATAGTTGAAAGAAATGTCCAGTAAACATTTCTAGTATTTGCTTTGTTTCTAGGCAAGTAACCTGTTCCTGCCTCGGTGATATAACAACCATGCCCTGTCTTCTCAGAAGGAACCATGCTTGAACACAGCTGCTGTTTGCCAGCTAGGTTATTTGCTTTGTGTTGGTTTTTGGAATGGCTGCATGATGCATATGTGTGAAAGAAATTCTACAGAAAAAAAATGGGGGGAAAGTTGAAAAGTATAGAAGATGCTTTAAAAAAAATCAGTATTTGGATTGTTATAAACAATTTCTGGTGCAAGTGCCAGCTCCTTTAACAGTGTAATCCTATGCAGAGTTGCCCCAATGTAAACCCATTGAAATCAGTGGGCTTAGACTAGAATACATTTACATAGTATTGCATTGCAATTGTCTTGCAAAGGCAAGTGATTTTTGTGTAGGTGACAAAACTTAATGTATTTCATGCAAAAAACCCTGCACCTCAGTACATGGAAATTAAATGACAATTATGTATTTTTGAACTTTATAAATTATGAGAAGGAAGCACATTTATTTCTCTTATTTTGCCCAATTTTGTCTTCTACTAGCTGGGAGAAGAGGTAAGGAGCTATAAAGGAGACTGCTACTCTGTCTTTGCCCACTAAAAGTCATATGAAGCAACTTTTGGATTCTAAGATTTTCACCAGCCATAGCCTGCACATTTTCTTTACAACCATGTGAGGTAGAAATTTGCTTTAGTTAAAAAAAAAAAAAAAGATTGATGGAAGTGAAGATTTTTAGGATCTGGAATTCTCTGAAATCATATAAATTTTCTCCATTTTCATGGAATCTTAGCAAATCTTCAGTCCTTGCATGCCAAATCTACTGATTATTCAATAAATTGTTTGTATGCTGCATACCTGCCATTGCAAACTACCTAAATGTGAGATTCTAGTGATGGTCATGTCACATGAATTTGGCATGTGGCACCTGCTATACATAAATCATTAACCAGAAGGTGGAAGCTAGTAAGTGAATTTTAAAAGGTTGTTCTGTATCCCAATTTAATTTTCTCCCCAGGCTCTTAACTTCAACAGCGTAAAAGGTATTCTGAATTACAAACTAACAAATGTATGTAAGTATCATAGCAAATCCTGTAGAGGAATAAATGGAACTGTAATTTTGCTTTTGAACTGAAGAAGACCTGTAGCCTTTTGTCAGAGTACACCTCAGTACATAGATATGTCAGCTGTAAAGTCTGATCATGAGGATTTCTCCTTGTTTCACCATAACTTGAGTTGTTAATGGGAGACAGTGACTGGCAATGGGGACCTAATAGAGACACAAAGCAGCTTGTGGAATTTTTAAAAAAGCTACATCTTGGACTTGTGCTGAATCCACTGAACTTACTCTAAGGCCACAGACTGTGCGCCTAAGGAGCCTCTGGTCACTCTCAGGCTTTTGTAAGGGAAGACAGAAGCCCAGCTTGGATCTTATACAGGTACAGTGATGATCCCAACCCTCCCCTTGCTGCTACTGGATGTTTGACTCCCCCCTTCTTTTTTTGTTTTTTTTGTTGATAATGTCATCCTAACAATTAGTGATGAACTAAGCAATGTCGTTATTATATAGCCATTCAAATCTGACTGACTGCCAGGTAGGGTTGCCAGCCTCCAGATGGGGCCTCGAGTTCTCCCGCTTTTACAACTAATCTCCAGCTGGTAGAGATCAACTCCCCTGGAGAAAATGGCTACTTTGAAGGGTGGGCTCTATAGCATTGCACCATACTGAGACTCCTCCCTTCCCCAAACCCCACCTTCTCCTGGATCCACCCCCAAAGTCTCCAGGTATTTTCCAACACAGACCTGGCAACCCTACTGTCAAGATCACAGGAAACAAGCAAAGCTTTTGATTTGTCTTTCTGTGAATGGAGGGGGCCGTACATTATCTTGTTGCCAAGGCTGCCCACGTGATGCTTTCTATTTTGCTGTACTGAACAAACATGACAAAACTACTAGTGTTGGCCTGTTACCTCAGCAACTGAAGGATGTATCCTCCACTCCTCACACCCATCAGCCCCACAAAGTGCTTTTCAGCAAGTATGAAAATGTTTGTGAAAATAAACCTCCAATTTAGCTCAACTCTAGTTGCTAAGCCTAAAGCAAAAACCATTCTTTTTAGTTACTGGGACAAGACACTTTGGACTCGAACCTGTCTTCAGTAGAATGGTTATGAACTATTGCTTAAGAAATCAGTGGGAACTTTATCAAGGTGCAGGTGGCCTCATTTGTTACTGAAAAAGAACAGTGTGTTCCTCTCTGAGATTGCTTGAACATCTTAATGCATTTCCTAATAGATTGCTAATAAACCTCCCACTTTCTTGGATTATAAATTCTGTGCATCTCTTAAACTAGTTCAGTATGGGGTCTCTTCCATATATAATAAGCAAGTAGTAGTGCTAAGTCTGTAATACAACAACAGAGAGTTCTGTGGCACCTTAATTGCTTATAGTTGGAGTTCTTGTGGACTAGATTTTACATTGGTAGCGGTATGGCTTAAATTGTGTGTATGGTGTGCTTGCGCATTATCAATTATAAAGATGTTTGGCATAGATTCACAGGGACTCCAGAATTGTTATGGTATATCTTTGTAACTCACATTGTGATATATGAAGAGCTCATTCCAGTTCAAGTCAATTATGTTTAGTGGATTTAAACAGGAGTAACTGTACATACACTGCACAGTAAGAAAGCTAAAATAGTTCAAGACATCCTGATTACTGAAGCCACTGCCCAGAAAGAGGTGTGGTGGAGGGCTTTGTTCCTGGAGGTGCGTCTTCCTTCTCCCCTCCAATCTCCCAACCAGGACCACAGGATTGCTGTGGCTGGAGAGGGAGGCCGAACTCTTCACCACCTTTGTTCATCTTTTTTTGTGTGTGTGTATGTGTTTCTCTCTCTGTGCATGTCTGCATGCCTCAACATCATAGTGACTGCTGGCGACCCTTACTGGGGCATGGACAATGTTCAGAGAAGTGGCTTGATACATCCAGCCTCTCCCTCAGGGTCCTGGTATTCCAAGGAGGTCTCCCATCCAAGTACTTGCCAGGGTTGGCCCTGCTTAGCTTTCCACATCTGATGAGAATGGATTTGCCTGGTATATCCAGGTCAGGGCTACTCCGCACCTCCTTGACTTGGGCTACAGTTCCACCACATCAAGGTGCTGTTGGGGATGGTGGTTGCAGCTAGGGTTGCCAAGTCCAATTAAAGAAAAATCTGGGGAATTTGGGGGTGGAGCCAGGAGACTTTGGGGGTGGAGCCAGGAGACATTGGGGGTGGAGCCAGGAACAAGGATGTGACAAGCATAATTGATCAAGGGAGTTCTGGCCATCACATTTAAAGGGACAGCATGCCTTTTTAAATGCCTTTCTTCCATAGGAAATAATTAAGGATAGGGGCACCATCTTTTGGGGCTCATAGAATTGGACCCCCTGGTCCAATCTTTTTGAAACTTGGGGGGTATTTTGGGGAGAGGCACTAGCTGCTATACTAAAAATCTGGTGCCTCTACCTCAAAAAATAGCCCCCCCCAGAACTCCCAATACCCATGGATCAATTCCCTATTATTCTCTATGGGAATCGTTCTCCATAGGGAATAATAGAGTGCCTAGTAGACATTTCCTCCCCCCCCACACACTTTCTAAAGGGGGGGGTGGGCCTCCATACCAGGGAATTCCCCCCTCCCTGCCCCCTCCCTCTCTCTCTCTCACACACACACAAACACTTACCGTACTTGGTCTTCCAGCAGAATTTGCTGGCTGTGAAAACGAAAGTAAGGCTGCACAGGAAAAGAAAGAAAGGGGCCGTTCCTGTTTCCTGTGCAGCCTTAAAGGGCCGTTCCTGTTTCCTGTGCAGCCTTAAAAACGGATCCCAAGCTGTAAAACATGATGCTTGCAGGTATGTTCTCTCTCCCCCGCCCCCAGACTTTTTAAGAGCGGGGGAGGAGGCTGAAAATTCGGGAGTCCTCAGCCAGGGCGGGAGGGTTGGGAAGCCTAGTTGCAGCAAAGATGCAGATGTGGGCCATGTCTTTTGGGGTGCTTCCTCCTGTTTTTCCCCTCAGCCTGCCCTAGTAAGGGCCATGGCCCACCCCAATCCCCCTCCCCAACAAAGCGGGGGAGGGAAGAAGACCAGCCTCGCCTCTCTGTCTCTTAGTGCAGCAGCTGCTGCTAACCTGCCATAGTGGCTGCTATTGGCCTCCCCAACACAGGAACCAGGGCAGCTGCCCAAGATGCCCTGTGCCTAAGATCTTCCAAGTCCCATCCACAAGTTCTCTCTATGAAAGTGTCTCCTCCCTACTTAACAAATCTGTTGTGACATCTGACAAATAGGTTATGCCACAGTGACCCCTAGTTTCACCCTGATTAATAGATAACCATAATCTAAAATCATTTAGTAGTTCAGCTGGACCCAGTTTCAAGTTTTATACAATATCAGTAAATATGGTTTATGCTTTATGATGTCAGTAACTGATCTGAAGTTTTTGTATAAGGCAAATGTATATAAATTATGCCAGTACGTTGGCAGGTTTTTGTGTGACAAAATTCGCAGTTCTCACTGTCAATGCAGGTATTCATTACCACCACACAAATATTTATTTTTATTGTAAGCATGTTCTACTATGGGAGTGTTGTCCTGTTAAAATGTGTTTTCACCTAAGGATGCAACCTTAGAATGTGTATTGAAGGTGCAACTTAATATCTGTTTCCTTTAATTTACTCATGTATCTGTGCAACAGGACACTGAGTTGGTCCTTAGGGCTTCAGTCATGCTCCATTAAAACTAGTAGCAGTTTTTGCTGTTGAGTAAGAACAGAATTGTACACTTGGAGCTTCAAAATCAGATCATTGCAAACTGCTGCACCATAGTCACTGTTTAGAAATGGCAGTAACCAAAGTAAAACAGAAGCATTGTTTCTTTAGAAAAGCCTCATTATTGTTGCTGAGAAACCATGAAGAGAGGTATTGTAATGTTAGTAATAAACTTGTTTTCTTGTATGGTCCTTGGATTATCTGATTTAGAAGCTGGAGAACGTAATATGACATTGTAGGGTTTTTTGTTGTTTAAACAGGCACTGCAAATTGAACAGAGGAACAACAGCAGCCTTACCCCTAGGCCATCTAGCCAAATGGAGGCTAAAAATTGCGGTTTTAAGGAGATTTTAAAATTATTTTGTTTACAGTGGGCAATCATCTTCACACTGCAAGATCAAGTGATCTGCCATGGTATGGCTTTGCCAAAGGTTATGACAAATAAACCCCAAACAAGATGGTTGCTTTCTGCTTACAACACTAAAATGTCCTCT
The DNA here is from genome assembly GCF_032191835.1 of Heteronotia binoei. Taxonomy (NCBI): domain Eukaryota; kingdom Metazoa; phylum Chordata; class Lepidosauria; order Squamata; family Gekkonidae; genus Heteronotia; species Heteronotia binoei. The sequence goes on from NC_083229.1 coordinate 98,261,204, forward strand.
GATTAGAACCTTTTGCTTCCTCCCCATGAATGCATTGTTTTCTTTCTAATTTTTTGTTCATTCTCTTGAAGAAATAAAAGCAATTCTATTTCCTCTTACAAATTATCATAAATACTGAAGAGGCAGATTTTTCTTAGATCATTAGCATATCACGCTGCGACCCACACCAGAATGTACCATTAACAAAGCAGCCTTCATGTAATTAATGTAAATAATATGGAACTACAGCATGAGTAACCCAGTCAGCCTTGGCAAAAAGCATTTTTCATAACGCATCATCTGAGGAGCTCAGTCTCAATTCAAATTAAACTTCATGGGCTTGCCCCTTTATTTTTGCTTCTCAAGCTATAAATTCCTGCAAAACGTGCACCTATCTAGAAGAAAGCAATCCGGAAAGCTGAAATTAAAATTTCATTATTTACTGTGCTTCTGCTGCAGAGGACAATTAGTATCTTCATAAAACGAGATATGTAGATTCTAAGGGCACATCAGAGGGTTCCCCTCCTCCCCTCACTCCTGCACTTAAAAGTGTTTTCTGTCCTCTGCTGCTGCCAGCAAATCTAAAGTATGGTGTTATGTCTGCCATTTGCTACTATTGCCCTCTGACTCCAAAACACAGAGGAGCATTGTAAATTTTTCATGAAGAGGTTTCAGTCTGTAAAACAGCAAACTGGAATAATGTTTTAAATGCAATCATTGTCAAGCCTGAACAATGTAATTTATCAAGAGAGCAGTTTGTACTATATAATAAGTTTCATATATTAATACAATTTTTCATCTGATGTCAGGTTCCTGATTTATGAATAGCCCATGATCTAAGGTGATCATTGAATTATAATTCAAGTAATAAGCCAGGAACAAGACACTGCACTGCTACCCTGCATTAGCTTACGTGCCACCAAGCCAATTTACTAAACAACCGTGGGCTAAATGATACAGTTTTTCTAATTCAAAGAAGGCACTCGTTAATTAGATAAAGGCTAAAGCTCTCATTATTTTTAAATGATTTAAGAACGAGTAAAGATCTTACAGCTTATACTGCAGCTCTAATAGTTCTCTGCTTACTGCCTTGTAATAAGAGTATTAAAGACAGATGGTCCATGCTGATTTAAACCAATTACAACACTTAGTGTATACTGGTAGCAGTGACTATTCATAGGCACATCAGATGTTAATATTCTACATGCTACAGTTAAAAACTGTTCTTATTAATGTGATTTACAAGTAATTTGTTTCATATTCTTGATTTTGGGGGGTTGCTGTCAGAGTTGGATCCATAAGATAAGAGCCACTTTTCTACAACTTACATCACTGGTTACTTTTAAACAATTCTTGCTTCTTCTTTGCTTGCTCTTCCCTTCAGTAAGAGAGGGATCTAAAATTCTGTGTGTGATAATAGTGATTCTGCCCCCAGTTGTTTTCGTATTTGCAGAATTCTTGCCACTGACATACGAATGGTTAGCATGGGTGTAGGACCTAAAAATAGGGAACATACTGAGTATCTTCTTTGCTCAAATAGCACACTGGTGATCTGCTCCTAAAACTGATACCCAGGAGTAAATTCTGCTGGTTTTGGCAGAGTTTGCTCCCTAGCAAGTGTGTCCAGGGTCATAGCCTCAGGATGTATTTAACTAGCTGCACTTTCTTAATGGTACTTCGAAATGATTCAAAAGCGACTTTGGATTTTATAAATAAGCACAGTTGCAGGAATAGAGAGGTCATCAGGAGCTCCATTTCCTTTCAGTTAAGTAGAGATTTATCAAGTGTAATATGATTTCTACTGTATGCAGCCTAAGTTTTAAATTTAATTTATATTGATGCACCAGTTTGGTAGAACCGTTATATGCTATCGTTGATTTCTTTTTCTGCCATGAGTCTTTTTATACTGTGTGCAAGACTGAAGTGCTTCCGCTGAGCTACAGTAGCCTATTCAATCACAGCTCCCTCACCTCTGTCTACATGTTCAAGCCATCCATTTATCTCCACTGTCCATAACCTTAACATCCTTCCTGACCATGAACTCTCCTTCTCCTATATCTCAACAGCTGTGTAAATTTGTTCTTTCAGTTTTCACAGTGCCTTGTCTTGCCATCAGTGCAGTTCAGGAGAGTCCTGCTTGCTTTGTTCTAATGCTGGCTTTCACTTTATTTGACCTATATTGGTTTTGAGTGTTAGCTCAGGGTGCAACAGATCAGTGATAAAGGTCAACCTAGCAAGCTACTGCCAAATTTCATATACTTAAAAATTTGTGCAAATGCAGTGGATACTGGGCCATGGCTCTTTTAAAGATTTTGTGATTTGTGATTTTACATGACCCATTAGTATTTGGGTCCTGTGTATCATTTTCTGTTCAGGTATCAATTATTGATATACTGGAAAACAATTCAAACCTTTGTCTTATATTTAGCATTCTAGTTTAACAAGAGTGACCGGAAGCCCTCGTAAATGAAAAGATAAACATATGGTTGGTCTGCGAAATAATGAGATGCATTTATAAATTGTGATATTTGAAAACATAATACATTTCTAAATTATTTAATGTGCCTTTTGGTTTCATTGTCTGACTTTTAAAATATGGTTTCTCATTCTATATCACACACATCCAATTCTCAATATCTTACATTTTTTTTTAATGTGGTGGTTTCTGTCCGCAATTGGGTTTAATTAGTCCACAGAGCTGGTCAGTTGATCCTATTTAAAAGGAAGTTGAGGTATTCATGGTTCTGCTGAAGCAGATGTACTGAACAAAAAATGCTGGGGCAGAGCAAAAGTGGTTATGTAACACCTACTTTTGTGCTTGGAGTATATTGTCCTTCTTATCTGTTCTTCTGCCTCAGAGATCTTGAATAGATCGGAATCCAGCCCCTCTTACAGACAATCACTGCTGCTAAATATTCAGACTTTTTTTCTTCTGTCTAGTCACAGCTGACTTTTGACAACTTCAAAGGGCTTCAAGTCAAGAGATGTTCAAAGGTGGTTTTCCATTGGCTGCCTCCGTGTCATGACCCTTGTATTCCTTGGAGGTCTCGCATCCAAGTACCAGCCAGGACTGACGCTGCTTAGTTTCTGAGATCTGACAAGATTGGGCTAGCCTGGTCTATACAGGTTAAGGTGTATCCTTATTAACTGTATGTAATTTTAATCTCTCTCTTCCACAGCTGTGTTAATTTTGAGACAGCTTTCTTAGTTTAATGCTTCATTCTGTATCAGTGCTGCTAGTGAGTTGATTGGCACAATTTAGATGGGTTAGTCAGATAATCTTGGGTCAATGAGCCCTCTGGGGTTCCTGGCATCTACCACTGAACTCCTGCCCCCCACCCCCTAATGTCATTGATGTTGGGCAAGTTCAGTGCTCCTGCCCCATGTCTCTGAGACTCGACTGCCACTACCTCCACTGCCAGGCCCATCATACACATGCCAGCCTCCTGCCCCCCAGCATCTCCCATACCAATACTAATGCTGGTGAGACTAGTGCATCTACTCAACCCTCCCCCCCCAAAAAAAACTCTTGCAGCTGGCAAGTTTGGTGCAGCTCTCACCTCCAACCCCCAGAAATCAATGGTAATGAGCTTTGTGCAGCTCCTGGCCTTTGCTACCAGATTGCTACAGCTTCTAAACCCGTTCCACTCTCAGCTACTTCCAATGGTCTCACAGCTGCCACCAACGGGGCCAGCGTGGCTCCCAGCCTTTCTTGCTCAGCCTGAATCTATTGTGACAGAGGAAGTTGTGTTTTTGTTTGGGGGTGGGATTTAAACCCACATATAATATTTAATGATTTCAGATTTTTCTGCAAAGCTTTGGGATCTCCCAAGTTTGGAGGGAAATTGTCTTTCTTGCGATATGGGCCTGATCCATGGATTTAGATATCAACAGATCTGCCCGCACTTGAGAAATAGATATCTAATATTCATCTTGCCTTTGCCTCACATTGATCAAAAGCTGTATTTTATAATCTGGGTGTTAAAATGTAAAGCAAACCCTATCAGTTGTCTTTGAAGACAACAGCTTTATCGATTTCATTGGCTATTCATCTGTCGCCAGTTTTCACTTCCAATGGCATCTTTCCCTGTATATCTATTTCTGATCTTGGTATTCTCTGCCTCTTATACAATTTATGGGTTAATAGTGTAGGAACATCGTCATTTTGCTGTGAGGTGTGGGTCTATCTGTGAGCATTCAGAGGCATGTTTTAAAAGAGAGATTCTCTGTGTAGCAGTTGCTGTTTACTTTTAACACAAAGAAAACAATTGGAGGAGTTTCTGAAGTGCTTCCCCTGCCCCCACTTTTGTTTTAGAGGCACAACAAGATACGTTATTAATGGGTACTGAATAGAACAAGTTATTTGTTATGGTAACTTTTTGACCTGTTTAATAAGTACTTAAAGCGCTGTAGTGCAGTTTTTATTGTATTCTGCAGTGTACAGTTATGAAGTGTGGTACATAATAAAATAAAAGCAATAATGTGGATATTTCAGAGGGATCCATCAGAGCAGACCTGAAGCAACATATTTCATCTGGTTTGTCTGGCTCTGAAGCCTCGCAAGTTATAGCTGAAATAACTAGGAACAATATTGTGGTTATGACTTGTGATCGTTTACCACTGAAGCCAGCCGAGCTCTTTATGTGCTTACCCTTTTCAGAAATATTTTTCAAATAACTTCATTAACACCTTCCTATGTTCAGCTGGGGAGGAGGGGATAAATGTATGGATGTCTCTGAAGTTTGTGATTTAAATAATTGCAATCAGCTCCCATAGTTAAATTTTGGTGAGAAAAAAGCAGATTTTAAAAGCAGTAGAGAAATTGCTAATAAAAATTTAACCTATATTAGAGTTAGTGAGGTCTTTATGTGACCGTTGGTTTGTAACTAGTGACCAGAACAGCAATACAGTCAGATACAAGCACAGATTCTTTCGTGTTCTTTGAAAAATAATGAAGTCACTGAAATGCCTGCATGTAAGCACTTATTTCAAGGAGATTAGAACAAGAGTCCAGTAGCACCTTGAAGACTAGCAAAATTTGTCACAGGGTATGAGCTGTCATTGTGAGTCACTGCTCTCCTCTGCCACAGATTTTGTTAGTCTTTACGGTGCTACTGAACTCTTGCACTTTTCTACTACTGCAGACATACTCACATGACTACCCATCTGGATCTGTCTTCAAAGAGATCACTTAAGCAAACATGAAGTTACAGTTCAGACCCTTGAAAAACAATAGCTTTCCTACTGACTACATACTTAGGACAAACTGATGGTTCAATTTTATACTAGCACTGCTGTCATGCTTTCCTAAAAGAATGTTAAGAACAATATGTTGCTGAGGAGCTTTTAAGTGGCATTCAGATTCATACAGGGAGAGGCTCTCAGGGAGATGGGCCTCCGTTCATGAAAGGCTTTGTAGAAATGACCTTAGAAGGTGCCTGTTGTGGGGAGAGGAAGGGAAGTTGATTGTAAGCCAGTTTGAGAGTCTTCAGGTAGAGAATAGTAGGGTATAATAAAAACCAACTCTTCCTCCTCCTCCTAGAATCATAGAGTTGGAAGGGAGCTCCAGGGTCATCTACTTGAACCCACACACAATGCAGGAACTTCTCTCTCTCCCCGTCCCAACATATATCTCTAGTGATCCTGCTTCATTCCTTCTCCTCTGTCTCCCACTTTCCCAGTGCATAGGTGCATCCTGGGAAATTATGAAAGGAAGATTCACAAAGAATTATGGCCCATACCATCACCATCTAACCCCCAGTTTAAGACTGCTGGAAGACTCCATACCCAACCAGTATCAACCAAGAGTGAATAGCACCTGTCAATAGCTGATATCCTCTTGTCTCTTATCTTCCTTCCCTCCAACTGCACTTATTGTTGTGAGAGCAGCTGTAGTGTCAGCTTGCTCTGATGAGGCAAGCAGCTATCAGCCAACAAATCTCTTCTCTCCTTTCGTATTACCCTGGAAAATGTATCCCTTGGAGTATTTAACAAAGTTAGAGTCCAGTGGAACCTTGAAGACCGGCGAAATTATATTCAAGTTACGAGCTTTCGTGTGCATGCATACTTCTTCAGATTCACTGGACTCTATCTTTGTTTTGTTGCTTCAGACCAGCACAGCTACTCACCTGGATCTGTCCCTTGGGTTATGTTAGGCATCCAGGCTGCGTATTTCAAGCTCTACAAAATTATCTGAGTTTTGGGAGAAGGGCAAGAGGCCTCAACGAGAGATTCTCTACCCATGACTGTCAGCTGTCTAGCCAGTCTCCCATCTGCCTGATGGGGTGCTGCCACAAGCCTGGACCTGCAGGCACTGCCAGCAAATGTGGTTGAGAGGAAGAGAATGAAGGGAATTTCTTCTCAGGTTCAGGTATGCAGTATGAACTGAAAGAAGTGTTATCAGTATGTGCTGGAAGTTTATATTTCATTATGTGCCGCTGAAGTTTGTATCTGAGTTTGGCCTGTAGTTTAGTTATGGAATTCAGTTGAATAAGACGTGACACATGCTGCAGACTTTGTTGTTGGCTTTAAACAAAGATTTTTTTTGGGGGGGGGGGGCAGGATATTGAGGTTTTGGGCCTGTCAAAGTTATTAGCCATGATGGCTAAACTGATCCTGTGATCAGAATCATTGCATCTTCTGATTGCAATTTACAGCTTGGATCTGGAGTTGCATGAGTGTTGCCATCACACCCTTTCTGGACTTTCTGGAGGCACTGGCAGGCCGCTGTTGGACTAGAATGAACCACTGGCTGAGCTCTTCTTACGGTTTTCTGTTCTTATAGGTATTCTGTGTGTAAAATGCTGAGCCTCCAGTTGACCCTCTCATTTCATCAGATTAACTCTGTATACTAGATTTCAAATCTCTCACATTGTGTCAAGAAGAATTCAGAGAAGTCAGTACTTTGTGCCACATCTTGTGTCTTTCATGAAGAAGTAATAATGGACCAGTGATAAGTTATATAGAGTAATTACTTGAATGAAGAGAATGTAATTGTTGGATAACTGTAAAAAATCAATTCATAATAGTGATTTCACAGTGCCCTCCTAAGCAAAATTGCCTCCTCCAAAATACTTCCCAGTCCATGGGCTAGAAGGGTGTAAACTCTGTTTAGAGTGGTACTGCCAGTCACAACTGAGATTGTGTAATTTTGTTGACCAGTTTTCCATTTCACAAAAATTGAAGATTTTCTTATTGGTCCCGTTTCAGAACACATTTCTAACGTGTTAAACCTAAGGTTAGAATTACAATGTTATTTTTTTGTCAGGTTCATACAGTTAATATTCTGTTTCATATAGCTGTGACTTTTTAATATAATGCTGCATCTAAGAGAACAGAAAGAGAAATGCCAACAGATTGGACCTCCAGGAAGTGCCCTGATGTTAATCAGAGCTGTGTGCAAGACAGAAAAGCTGATAGTCAGAAATTGCTCTTTAAACTAAGACAGACTGTCAGTCTTTAGGAATGGTAGGGAATGGCCTATTTATGTAATCAGATACTAAAGCTGGGAAGAAGCTGTCAGGCACATTCTTGTTGTGCAAGCAGCAGGCAAACTGTGCTTTATCTGACAGACAGTGTGTAAATCTGTCCATGCAAAAATCCAAATGTTTAGTTTGCTTCTAGTCACTGTAATAATCTGCTTATTTTCTTCTGCAAGAGCGATGACATCACTTAGTAGAATGCACCACAGACAGGAGGCCTAGATAAGGCTATGTTACTGTCAGTCATTCACTCCTTGATTGTCAAGGAGATAAATAGGAATCTTATAGAGGTTTGCTTCTAGCTAAAAGAGCAGCCAACACCTTCAGATAAGTATATGAAGAGCAGGAGTCCAGGCTAGCGGTTTCATTTGATGTTTCATTTCTCCCTTGTGAACAAAGGGAAAAGGCTCACATTCAAAAAGAACATTCAATTCTAATTGGATGGTTTCTCATTAGAGAAGTCTTGATGGAAATATATACAGATATACACAGAACTTTTTTTTTTTTGAGCAGGAACGCAATTCCGGCTGGGTTGGCATCAGGGGGTGTGGCCTAATATGCAAATGAGCTTCTGCTGGGCTTTTTCTGCAAAAAAGGCTCTGGATATACATATTTGTCTATAAAAATATAACATACGCTGCCTGAAGAAAAGGTTCAGGAATGCTGGTCCTCATGTCATGCCTGACTAGAGATTAAAACAAGATTAGTGTCTTTTCCAACTTTGATATCACTATTAATTCAGTTTGATAGTTTAACAGACTTGAAAAAAGTGTTTTGGGAGCTGGTTGACTTAAAGGTATTGAAATTTTATTAATTTATTTTATTCGATCCCCCCTTTTCCTCTCTTTTCTTCTCTATTTTATTTTTTCAAGAAACCTGGGAGTTAGATTATGCTGAAACTCAGCTAAAGGTACATATGGTGTTTAATGGTGAACAAGTATTAAAATCTTGGTTTTCCCAGACTGCTCCATTTATTTAACCATCGTTTGGATCCTTTCCAGTCAGGTTTTAGGCCTGGTTTAAACAGCCTTAGTCACCCTGGTAGGTGACTTTGACTGGGAGACAGAGGGGGGAAGTGTGATCTTGTTGATTCTCCTGGACCTCTCATTTTCCTTTCGTGGTTAGAAGATAGAAGAAGAAGAAGAAGATATTGGATTTATATCCCGCCCTCCACTCCGAAGAGTCTCAGAGCAGCTCACAATCTCCTTTACCTTCCTCCCCCACAACAGACACCCTGTGAGGTGGGTGGGGCTGGAGAGGTCTCTCACAACAGCTGCCCTTTCAAGGACAACTTCTGCCAGAGCTATGGCTGACCCAAGGCCATCTCAGCAGGTGCAAGTGGAGGAGTGGGGAATCAAACCCGGTTCTCCCAGATAAGAGTCCGCACACTTAACCACTACACCAAACTGGTTAGGAATGGGAGCCAGTGTTCTGCAGTGGTTTCAATCCTGCCTAGAGGGTAGATGATGGTGCTGGGGGACTGCTTCTTGGCTCCTCAACCTCTGGGCTTCACAAGGTTCCATCTTGTTCCTAATGCTTTTAAACATCTACATGAAGCCTTTGGGACAATTCATCTGGGCTAGGTTGTCATCAAAATGTGAATGATATTCAGCTCTGTCTCACACTTCCAGTGGATACCATGGAGGCTGTGGAAACCATGAACTAGTGCCTGGAGGTAGTTTTGGGATGTCTAGGGGCAAAAAACCTGAAACAGAGATGCTACTGATGGGAGGAAGGCTTGATCCAAAATTGAGGTGTTTCCTGTTCTGGACGAGGTTGCACTCTCCATAAAGGAGTAGGTGTGTAGACTGGAGATGTTGCTGTACCTGGGCTCCTGCTAGAAAAAGCAGATGATAGCAGTGTCCAGAAGTGCCTTTCACAAGGTTTGTCTGATGAGCCAGCTGCAGTCTTTTTTGAGCCTGGGCACTAAGTGCTCCTCATACTGCTGTTTAGGAACATGGTGTGACTAGACTCCTGTTGCTTTTTTAAAAAACAAATTAGATAGGTATTTTAAAATTTGTCTTCAGATCTTTCTTAAAAAGGAAACTTCTCTGTTTACTGAGAGAGAGACCACAACCATAATATCATTTTCACTACTTCTCAGAAGTAGGTCTAAATGGCATTGACGTGCAGTAGTTCCAGTTTTCCCTGAAAAGAGGTATCAGAAGGTGAAGACATCTTTTACATGCCACCAGAGTTGTTCTATGGGGTTTCTCAGGACTTAATAGTTTCTGCTATGCTTTCCAGCAGGGCTTTTTTTTTTTAGCAGGAACACCATTCCGGCTGGCTTTGTGTCAGGGGTGTGGCCTAATATGCAAATCAGTTCATGCTGGGTTTTTTCTACAAAAAAGCCCTGCTTTCCAGTATCTATGACATCACTTGGAAACACTTTTTGACAATACAAATGGAGGTACTCCAAACAGTTAAAGATGTTGCTTTCCATCTCTTGTCAGATACAAACTAATGGGAACCAATTACCCCTATTTTACAAGTCCTCTGGCTTGCCAATCTTTCCAGGCCCAGTTCAAGGGACTAATTGTGACCTCTGAAGCTCAATGGTCTTCTCCAGGGCTTTTTTTTAGCAGGAACTCCTTTGCATATTAGGCCACACACCTCTAATGTAGCCAGTCCTCCAAGAACTTACAGGGCTCTTAGTACAGGGCCTACTGTAAGCTCTTGGAGGATTGGCTAAATAAGAGGGGTGTGGCCAAATATGTAAAGGAATTCCTGCTACAAAAAAAGCCCTGGCCCTCTTCAATCCCCTTGTTTGAGGTCTACCAAAGAGGTCCTACTCAGGGTACTCTTTAAGATTGGCGTTCCAAAGCTTTAGGACCTTTCTAATAGCTCCAGGTGCTGCAGAATGACCTCCTTTAAAAGGTTCATTTAGCCTCCTCACTAGAGGGCAGCATCCTCTAGAAGTTGGCATCAGAATTCTTGTTCTGCAAGGCTTTTGAAATAGAGACTTCTGTTTGATTACTTCTTTTAGATAATCTGTTTGGGTTTTGTGTTGTATTGATTATTGTTTAATTTCTTTATTGATTGTAAGATTAATTTGTTACTACTTATTGTGTTAAAGCTGTAAAAAGTTTTAGTACATTTAATTCTAAGTTTGGTAAATAAAATCAGGAGGACAAATTCAGGAGAGTATCCTGTGAAGCAGTCTGCAATAGATAGCAAGGAGCAATCCAGGGGAAAGTTGCAAGATCAAGTAGGTCTACAGTGAAAGAATTAAGGCTTACTGGCATCAGGAAACATTGGAATGGCTAGGCATTGGGAAGATGTGTTTAAAATTCATTTCCTACCAATTAGAAGGCTGAGCCCAGGAATCATGTCTAGAGAGTTCACTGAAACAACACAGAAATGAGAAAAATACCTACAGTCCCTGTGGCTTTTGCCTCTGGACTTGAAGTGCTCAGGATCTGATCTGATCAGGTCTGACAGTTTGATGGCAAGTATGAATGGACACGTCTTTGATGTTTCACTGTCAGCTGGTAGTGGTATCTTAAAGCTACTGGGCCACAGAATTGCTAAAGAAATAAATCCCTTTGGTAGAAAGGATCAAGAGAGCCAGTTTGGTGTAGTGGTTAAGTGTGCGGACTCTTATCTGGGAGAACCGGGTTTGATTCCCCACTCCTCCACTTGCACCTGCTGGAATGGCCTTGGGTTAGCCATAGCCCTCACAGAGGTTGTCCTTGAAAGGGCAGCTGCTGTAAGAGTCCTCTCAGCCCAACAAAAATAATAATTTTTGTTCAAAAAACCCACCTCACAGTATATCTTGTGTGGAGGCGGGGGAGGTAAAGGAGATTGTGGCTGCTCTGAGACTCTGAGATTCAGAGTATAGGGTGGCATATAATCCAATATCTTCTTCTTTCAAATCTCATGAGGGGCTCCAGCGTGTTGGTAGCCACAGTGTCAAGCGCGCTTATTTCTGTAACATGTGGGTGGGTTGGGCTGAGAGGACTCTCACAGCAGCTGCCCTTTCAAGGACAATTCCTGTGAAAGCTATGGCTAACCTAAGGCCATTCCAGCAGCTGCAAGTGGAGTGGGGAATCAAACCCGGTTCTCCCAGATAAGAGTCCTCAGATTTAACCACTACACCAAACTGCTGTTGTGACCAGACTCCTTCCCTTCACCAGGCTCCTTCCCAGCTCCGATGCCAGTGCCATCTATCTGAACTGGGGTAGCACAGTTGAAGGGGTAAGACTGGGGGTTGGGTCTGGCTTGGGGACCCCACAAGAGCTGGAGGGGAGGGGGATGGTCCCAGGGCTACTTGAGGGTGGGCATGCTATTCCAAAGCAAGCCTCACAAACAAATTCTGAGATTGTCTATTGAATTGTAGAAAGAAAAACATGAGCTGCTTCTTATATAAGTGTGAACACCTTATTTTTATTTAAACTATTGGAGTTATTAACATATAATTAATTTAGCACTAAAATACAATCATGCAAGTATGTATTTTGCTCCAGAGTGGACCCTAAATTTACTAGACCCTAAATTCTTCAAATGAAAACTTGATATATATAGCAATATTCCAATATAGCAAAATACAGCAATATCACAGTATTTTAAAATATGTTTCCAATATGTTAGCTCTTTAATTCTTAAGACAGGAATTCTTGATTGGAATTAAATGGTGGACCACTGTCCAGTTACCTTAATAAAAAGCCAGGCCCAGAATCCAATTAACTTGAAATCTATTGATTTTAACTTATTTGATCTAATTGATGTCCCATTAAGTGGTTTGTACATTGAGCTGAAAAACAAATAAACAAGCATTGGCCTTCTCACACTTGTCAGGTTGGTCCACGTGGATGATGATAGATTGTGATAGAGCTGGTGTAGAAACTAGTTTCAAAATAATTTGTTCATTTAAAATTATAAGTAAAATAGAAAATCATATAATTCTTTCTACTGGTAAGGGTCATTTATTGTGTCCATAAATACCCTTCTGCAGACACCACTTTTAGTGAGTCGTGGGATGGTAAATATTCCTTTCAAAGGATAGCTCTCTGGGTCTGCAGTAGAACAGTTAGATTTGAGTCCAATAGCACCTTACAGACCCACATGATTTTTGGGGATGAAAGGAGCCTTGACTTTTGAACGCTTATGTCCCCAAAATATTGTTGGTCTTTAAGTTGTTACTAGACTTGAATCCAAATATTCCTTTGTGATTGTCAGGAGGTAAGGTAAGGTTTTTAGACGGCACCTGGAAATTATCATAGTTAGCACCAAAAAAAAAAAAAAAGGATTCCACAGATGAAGCTTCATCAAGGAAAAGGCATTGTCTATGGATGTGTGGGGTGGGATCTCCACCTCTGACCGGGATGATCGGGAAGGTTCATATAAGAGAGTGTGGTCCTGCAAATACATCTCAGACTGTTTTAGGGTTTTTATGTCAAAACCAGCATACTAAATGATGACTGAAAACAGATTCTTAGCCAGCAACACTCTTAAAATATTGTCAAGATAGATTCCCTAATATGTACCAGTTGTAGCAGCGTAGTCCTGGGCCAGTTTAACTTTCAGTCTGTTTCGACATACACAAGGATAGCACATGTCAGTAATCTAACCTAGGTGTTGCCAGGGCATAAAGAGCTGGGGACCTAAAGGGAGGATGTGCACAATTGTTCTTTTCAGCTTTATTTTTGTTTCCCTTCCCCATTTTTTATTTTTGTTTCCCTTCTCACTCCTGGCCCCATTTGTGCTACATGTTGGCAAGGACTGAGATTTCTGCTGCTGCTTGTCTGGCCAGTTAGTGATCTGATGGGTAGAAAGGAACCATGACTAATATCATACATCCTGGAAACTGCATTTCTTAGGATACACAAAAGTGTGATGCCTCAGACACTTAAGAAAGAGCATTTGAGGCGCTGGGGGAAGTGAGATTTCTGTTCTGACCATTTAGCCCCCAGCCTGGCCTTCCTGAACCAGCAGTGGCCTCAGTCTGCATATACGCATGCATAAAGGTTGAGGGAAAGGAGGAATTCCTGGGAGTCAAGTTCATCACTCTGGACCCTCACCACTTTCCTCTGAGCCACAACGCTGTTTATACTTTCTAACCTGGTCACCAGGTGTCTGATTGCCAAATATTAATGAATGTTAAAGAATATTATTAGTTTTCCTATCCATTTTCATTACAATAATGACAAGAATTAATGAGACTGTTCCATTTTATCTTTTCATCACTTAATAAAAAAGAACACTCCCCTGACCAGAAGAATGAAAATAGCTGGAATAAGTACAGATGGACTGAATTTGATGGTCAGAATAATTAGAATGTCATTTCCCAGCAATAGGGAATTGTGTTGAGAAGATGAGAGAAAGCCAGTTTTTTACATCTATACTACAATGTATGCTGACTTAACTTCCTGAGGAGTTTACTCTGTTCCTGTGAGATTGTTTAGTATGTAAGAGAAAGTGAAAATAGTGCTTAAATGAAGCTACGCTTTATTGGTGCAAAGAGGTTTGGCTCATTAATATTATATATACAGATGTTCCATTTTTTCTACATTATATATTTGTACTAGTAAAAATTCATAGAGGTGTGTTAATGAAACATACCTCCATGTGCATTAAATAGTCAGATGTGACATTATTTTAAGGGATTGTATATTATAAAAAGCTCTGTAGCAGGACTAATGTTGTAAAATTGACACAATATTATAATACCATGGAAGATAATAAATTATGAACTTCCCATTATGCCTTAATGCATACTATAAGAATTACAAGGTAATGGCTATTGGTTGCATCAAGTTGGCCCATATGCCTCTGGCCCATATATAAACGACAACATTTTCTAGTCAGCTTCGATCGTCTCATGTAGGCTATAGTTTTAAACATTTTTAAAAGAAGATCAAAGTTTATAAGAATATAAGAGAAGCCATGTTGGATCAGGCCAATGACCCATCCAGTCCAACACTCTGTGTCACACAGTGGCCAAAAAAAACCCCAAGTGCCATCAGAAGGTTCACAAGTGGGTCTAGAAGCCCTTTCACTTTGCCTCCCCCCCCTCAAGCACCAAGAATACAGAGCAGCACTGCTCCATACAGTTCCAATAATATACTGTGGTTAATAGCCACTGATGGACCTCTGCTCCATATTTTTATCCAATCCCCTCTTGAAGCTGTCTATGCTTGTAGCCGCCATCACCACCCGTCGCAGTGAATTCCACATGTTAATCACTCTTTGGGTGAAGATGTACTTCCTTTTATCTGTTCTAACCCGACTGCTCAGCAATTTCATTGAATGCCCACGAGTTCTTGTATTGTGAGAAAGGGAGAAAAGTACTTCTGTCTCTACTTTCTCCATCGCATGCATAATCTTGTAAACTTCTATCACGTCAGCCCACAGCTGACGTTTCTCCAAGCTAAAGAGCCCCAAGCGTTTTAACCTTTCTTTATAGGGAAAGTGTTCCAAACCTTTAATCATTCTAGTTGCCCTTTTCTGGATTTTTTCCCAGTGCTATAATATCCTTTTTGAGGTGTGGTGACCAAAATTGTACACAGTATTCCAAATGAGATTGCACCATCGATTTATACAGGAGCATTATGATACTGGCTGATTTGTTTTCAATTCCCTTCCTAATAATTCCCAGCATGGCGTTGGCCTTTTTATTGCAACCACACACTGTCTTGACATTTTCAGTGAGTTATCTACCACAACCCCAAGATCTCTCTCTTGGTCAGTCTCTGCCAGTTCACACCCCATCAACTTATTTGTAGCTGGAATTTTTGGCCCCAATGTGCATTACTTTGCTTTTGGCCACACTGAACCTCATCTGCCACATTGACGCCTACTCACCCAGCCTCAACAGATCCCTTTGGAGTGCCTCACAATCCTTTCTGGTTCTCACCACCCTGAACAATTTAGTGTCATCTGCAAACATGGCCACTTCACTGCTTACTCCCAACTCCAAATCATTAATGAACAAGTTAAAGAGCATGGGACCCAGTACTGAGCTATGTGGCACCCCACTGCTTACCATCCTCCACTGCGAAGACTGCCCATTTATACTCACTCTCTGCTTCCTATTAATCAGCCAGTTTTTGATCCACAAGCGGACCTGTCCTTTTACTCTTGAGCTTACTAAGGAGCCTTTGATGAGGAACTTTATCAAAAGCTTTCTGGAAGTCAAGATAAACAACATCTATTGGGTCCCCTTTGTCCACATGTTTGTTCACCCCCTCAAAGAACTGTAACAGGTTAGTGAGGCAAGATCTTCCCTTACAGAAACATGCTGAGTCTTCCTCAATAACTTGTGTTCATCAATGTGCCTACTCATTCTGTCCTTGATAATGATTTCTACCAACTTTCCCGGTATTGAAGTCAGACTGACTGGCCTGTAGTTTCCTGGATCTTCTCTGGAACCCTTTTTAAAGATGTAGGTAGTTATACCCAGAAAAGTGGCTGTGCAACACTGATTTCTGAGAAGTCAGTGTCAGGAAGTCAGTGGCCATGTTTTATTCTCATCTGTTTCATGTAGAATCAGATGAACTGTGTGCTCTTCAAACCATATACACATTAGTACAGAACTATGTGGTTCTGTTTCATGGTTCATGGTCAACTACTGTTGCTAGTTAATCTCCATGAACCCCGAATATTGTACAATCATGTCTCAAGGATAAGTATGGTAGGGAGACAGATGCAGAAGTTGAGTAGGGGGAAACTGGTTCCACACAGAACCTCTACCACCCATTTTTTCCTTCAGAATTTCAGTATAAGAAAACCTAAATTAACTGGATGAATTTTAATAATCTTTTTTTGTACAAAACAGTTGCGCCTATAATACCTGTTTTTTTAATAGACATCTGATTTTAGTTCCTGGATTTTATACCTAATTAATATGTTTCTTGTTTTGTTTTGTTTTCAAGGGTATGATTATGAAAACATATTTTACATTTTTTATATTTCCTCAATCTAATTTGTTAACACAGCTTGAACAAGAGAGTAGTAATGTAATATATTTTTGGAGTGGAGAATAAGTCTGTATGCAAGTTTATGCAAGACTGATCAAATTTGATCAGGGCATGGCTCTAAGCCTTATTGAATTATTTCATATTTCTGATCTCATCAAGTGGGGTTGCCAGTCTCCAGGTGGATAGTGAGAATAAAGGATCACAGTGTGGTGAATACAAATAAAAAAATACCATGCTCCAGGCACAAAAAGAGACAATTTTATTAGTAGTAACCAGTCATTTGTTTAGAAATATACAACATACAAATCCCAAATATAAATTATGGACTACTGTGGGTCAATTCAGCACACCATTTCAAATCGTCCTCAGGCCCAAGAGTGAATAGGTTGAATCCAAGAAATGTATAGTCCTGTTTGCTATTTGATATCACCAAACCAGACTCCAAAGAGCTTACAATCTTAATAATTGTTATCACTTTGGAATAGAGCCAAACCAGACTCCAAGGAACTTGTGTTTCTGTGGGAATCACCACAAACATTCACCAGTAGCCATAGCCTACAATAACTATACAGGCAAAAATTCTGGAAAAAACATTTTTACCAACATTCATCAGTATAATTATTGTAGGCTTCAGCTACATGCAGGGAATGTTTGCAGTGATTCCCACAGAAACACAAGTTCTTGCAAATAGGACTGTTAAGTTCCTTGGAGTTTGGTTTGGCCATTCCAAAGTGCCCTTAATGTCATAGTGTAGTTCAAAGATTTGATTTGATCTGATCGCTGATGAATGTTGGTAAAAATGTTTTTTCCAGAATTTCATAATGTTTCATTGTGCCTCTGTACTGATCATCCAAAACCTGGCTTACCCAACCATGGTGGTCCTGGAATAATACAGCTATTTTTTGGAGACTGGTCTCAGACCTTTTTGGTGGCCCATCAAATAACTTTATTTCACCTAGTGTTTTGGAGAACATTATAAGAACCTCTATGGGGATACAATAACAAGGTATATCGATTTTGATGATCCCAACAACTTCCCAAATTGGCCCCCGGTGGATCCCTCAGAGGTGAAACAGCTTATTGACATTCTAAATCCAGGAAAGGCCCCTGGCCTAGACTTAATTCCCCAGAGTTCATAAAACAGAATGCAGAATGATGGATCCCGGTGTCACGAGCTGGGGCTGAGTCAGGCAAAGTCCAGGGGCAGTCCAAGGTCAGCAACTCGTGAGCAAGGAGGGTCCAAGGCGCCAAAACAGAATCGTAATCCAGGTATCACAGGTCAGAGGTTCAGAAGCCGAAGTCAGGGGGTCCAGAGGTCCAAGCCAAAGTCAGGAATCCAAAAGCCAAAGTCAAGAGCCGGAGTGGATGCTAGGATGTCAGGTATGTGACTAGTTGCTTCCACAAAGCCTCCTCCCAAAGCCCACAGCTATATAGCCCTCTGCTGCCTGTTGCTCATTTGGGCTAATTGCTGTCTCAGAGCAGCAGCCAGGATCCTGCCGAAACTTAAGCATCCTCACACTTAGAAGGGCCAGAATCCTTTCACCACTCAGGGCTCAGGGAGCGTCTTGCTTGTGAGCGTGCCGCCCTCCTCCGATCCCTGAGGTCCTGACGAAGGCGGTCACGCACACGAGCCACCCGAGAGGGCGAGGCAGGGGGGCTTGGATCTTCTTCAGCAGGAGGCAGGGGCACTGGTGCAGCTGGCAGGGGCACCGTTCCTTCTGCAGGCTCTGCAGGCTCGGTTTCTTCTGCAGGGTCCCCAGCACCCATGACACTATCCCCCCCCCCCAGGGCCCCCCTCCGTCGAGGGGCCTGGGAGGTCGGGGTGGTCGCTGTGGAATCGTTGCACCAAGTCCGGGGCATGAAGATTGTCCACAGGTTCCCAGGACCGGTCTTCTGGGCCGTATCCCTCCCAGTCCACAAGGTACTGGAGGCCTCCACGATGGTACCGGGAGTCCAGAATCTGGCGCACCTCATATTCTTCCTCGTCATCCACCAACACCGGTGGTGGCGGCGGTGGGGAAGGAGGCCGAGCTGGGTCAGGGGGTGCAGCTGGAACAAGGAGGGAGCGATGGAACACAGGGTGAATGCGGAGGTGGGGTGGCAACTGGAGCCTGAAGGCGACGGGGTTTATTTGTTCTACGACGGGGTAGGGTCCAATGAACCGTGCATCCAGCTTGTGAGACCGACCAGGCCGGCGCAGGTAGCGAGTTGAGAGCCACACCTGATCCCCCGGCTGCACTGGAGGGCCTTCTTGCCTCTTTCGGTCCGCAGCCCGTTTATATGCCTCCTTGGCCTGCTGTAGCTGCTCTCGGAGCAAGTCTTGGCTGGCGCGGAGTTCTTGCAGGTAGGCATCGACGGCGGGGACATTCGTGGGTGGTAGGATTGCCGGGAAGAACCGAGGGTGGTACCCGTAGGTTGCAGCAAACGGGGTCATTTGGGTGGATGAATGGACCGCATTGTTGTATGCAAACTCCGCTAGGGGCAATAGAGTGGTCCAGTCATCCTGCTGGTAACAGGTGTAACAGCGGAGATATTGCTCTAGCGTGGCATTGGTGCGCTCTGTCTGGCCATCTGTCTGTGGGTGGTAGGCTGAGGACAGGTGCACTCGAGTACCCAGGCTGGAATGGAGGGCTTGCCAGAACCGAGAGGAGAACTGAGGGCCCCGATCGGAGATCAGATGGGCTGGGAGTCCGTGCAGACGAAAGATGTGTTGCAGGTAAAGCTGGGCCGTCTCCTGAGCTGTGGGAAGTTTCGGGCACGGAACAAAGTGGGCCATCTTGGTAAATAGGTCGACGACCACCCAGATACAAGTCTGACCCTTGAAGCGCGGAAGTTCCGTGATGAAGTCCATCGAGATGGTCTCCCAGGGTCCTGAAGATGTGGGCAAGGGCTGTAGCAACCCTGAGGGTTTGGCTGGGATGTCTTTGGCCCGTCGGCAGACGTCACAGGAGCTGACATAACGGGCAACATCAGCGCGAACTCGTGGCCACCAGAATTCCCTTGTCAGCAAGTGGGTGGTCTTATGCTGTCCAAAGTGCCCGGCGGGTAACGAGTCGTGGGTCAGGCGTAGCACTTCTGCTCGCAAGGGCCCGGGCGGCACATAGAGGCGTTCGCGGTGTAGCAAGAGGCCGCCTCGAGTCGTGAACTCGCCTGTTGGGTCATCTTGGAGAGCCTGGAGGTGTTGCTGGACCCAGGGATCATTGGCCTGGCTAGCCCGAATGTCCTCCACGAGTGCTGGTGAAGTGGAGGTGGCTGCAAATACTGAGGGTGGCAGGATTGGAGCAGCGGGCACGGTCTCAGTTGAGGCAGGGGCGTATTCCGGTTTCCGGGAGAGCGCGTCTGCTTTCCGGTTCTGGGTATGGGGGATGTAGGAGATCCGGAAGTCGAAGCGAGAGAAGAATAGGGACCACCGGATCTGGCGCTGGTTGAGACGGCGGGTGGTCTGGAGGTGTTCCAAGTTCCGGTGATCGGTGAGCACTTGAACAGGGTGGCGAGCCCCTTCGAGGTAATGTCGCCAAACCTCAAACGCCGCCTTGATCGCGAGCAACTCCCTCTCCCAGATGGTATAGTTCCTCTCTGCAGCAGTGAGCTGGCGCGAGTAATAGGCGCAGGGCTGGAGTGGCTGGGACGGCTCCTCGCGCTGGGACAGCACTGCTCCCAGGGCCACGTTGGAGGCAACAGCTTCCACCGTAAAGGGAAGCTGGGAGTCAGGGTATCTCAGGAGTGGCCCGGTGGCAAAGCGAGTCTTCAGGGTGGAGAAGGCGTTATCGGCCTCTGGGGACCAGCGGAAGGTTTCTTTGGGGCGGAGTAGTTGAGTCAGGGGTGTGGTCAGGGATGCGTAGGCCGGGATGAATTGCCGATAATAGTTGGCAAAACCGCTGCAGGTCTTTGCGATTCTGAGGAGCCTGCCAGGTCAGGACCGCTTCTACTTTTTTCGGGTCCATGAGGATCCCCTGCGGTGACACAATGTGCCCAAGGAACTCGACGGAGCGCAGGTCGAAGTCGCACTTCTCCAGCTTGGCGTAGAGGCCATGGGCTCGTAGGCGCTGCAGGACCTGGCGGATGTGCTCGGCGTGCTGGGCAGGATTGCGGGAGTAAATTAGGATGTCATCCAGGTATATGATCGCGAAGCGGTCGAGCAGGTCCCGGAATATGTCGTTCATGAACCTCTGGAAGACAGCGGGGGCATTGGTTAATCCGAAGGGCATCACCAGGTGCTCGTACTGCCCGTATCGGGTCCCAAACGCGGTCTTCCACTCGTCTCCGGGCCGTATGCGCACCAAATTGTACGCTCCACGGAGGTCCAGCTTGGTGTAAATCTGGGCCCCCTTTAAGCGATCCAAGAGTTCAGGGATCAGTGGTAGAGGGTACCGGTCGCGGATGGTGATCTTGTTCAGGGCCCGGTAGTCATTGCACAGCCGCAGCTCCCCACTTTTCTTCTTCACGAAGAGGACTGGAGCAGACAGGGGAGAGGTTGAGGGTCGGATGAATCCGCGTTTCAGGTTCTTGTCCAGGTAGTCTCGCAGAGCTGCCAACTCAGGCTCCGACATCGGGTACAGACGCCCCACCGGGAGTGGTGCCCCAGGTACTAGGTCAATGGCACAGTCATAGGGCCGGTGGGGGGGAAGCTGATCCGCTCCTGTCTCTTCGAAGATATCGGCGAAGTCCGCATACTTCTGAGGGAGCTGAGGACCACCACTCGGGATGCCGGCTGCTAGAGTGGTGGGAGGAGTCAGATGGGGGCATGGGTCTCGGAAACGTAGTTCCTGCTGGGCCCAGTCCACGATGGGGTTGTGCAGCTTCAGCCAGGAAAGGCCCAGAATCAGCGGGAAGCGAGGCATGCGGGCGACATTAAACTGCAGCTGTTCTTGGTGCTGCTGGACATGGAAGGTGATGGGGCAGGTCTCCTGGGTGACGGGGCCAGAACGGAGGAGGCGCCCGTTGATAGCCTCCACCAGCGTTGGAGTCTCTTTTGTCTGCACTGGTACTAACTGGGGATGGGCGAGGAGCCAAGTGGCACGGCGCAGGGAGCTGGCGCCCTCTGGTCTTGGCTTGGCGGCGACTTTCCAGGCGGCCATCAATGCGGAGGCAGAGGGTGATAAGTCCTTGGAGCGTGGGTGGCGACTCCACCCTGGCCAGTTCATCCAGGACTTCCTCTGCCAGCCCCTCGGTAAAACTGGTCCATCTGGGCAGCCTCATTCCACGCCAAGTCTTGGGCCAGGAGCTTGAATTCGGTGGCATACTGAGCCACTGAGGATTTGCCTTGTTTCAGCGCCCTGATCTTCCGGTTGGCTGTGGCTGCTTGGACTGGGTTTGAGAAGGCAGCAGACAGGTGGGCCTCAAACCCCTGGTAATCAGTCAGCAGGGGAGAGGACGCAACCAGCAAGGGTGTGGCCCATTTGGCCGCCTGCCCCTTTAACAGGCTGATGATGAAACACACCTTTGTTTTGTCGTTGGGGAAGTCCCGAGCCCTTAGTTCGAAGTACAGCCGGCACTGCGCTAGGAAAGCAGGAAATTCTTCCACGGCACCCCCAAATCTGTCAGGTGGGGGAACTGGGCACTTGGCTGGAGCACTGGCCACAGGTTGTTGCTGCAAGTGTACTACTGCCTGTGTCAGCTGCTGTACCTGGGCTTGGAGCGCAGCCAGTAGTCCTGTGGTTCCACTTGCTTCAGCATCCATCCTGTGGAATGGGTGTTGGTTGTGGGTGGAAGCAATCTGTCACGAGCTGGGGCTGAGTCAGGCAAAGTCCAGGGGCAGTCCAAGGTCAGCAACTCGTGAGCAAGGAGGGTCCAAGGTGCCAAAACAGAATCGTAATCCAGGTATCACAGGTCAGAGGTTCAGAAGCCGAAGTCAGGGGGTCCAGAGGTCCAAGCCAAAGTCAGGAATCCAAAAGCCAAAGTCAAGAGCCGGAGTGGATGCTAGGATGTCAGGTATGTGACTAGTTGCTTCCACAAAGCCTCCTCCCAAAGCCCACAGCTATATAGCCCTCTGCTGCCTGTTGCTCATTTGGGCTAATTGCTGTCTCAGAGCAGCAGCCAGGATCCTGCCGAAACTTAAGCATCCTCACACTTAGAAGGGCCAGAATCCTTTCACCACTCAGGGCTCAGGGAGCGTCTTGCTTGTGAGCGTGCCGCCCTCCTCCGATCCCTGAGGTCCTGACGAAGGCGGTCACGCACACGAGCCACCCGAGAGGGCGAGGCAGGGGGGCTTGGATCTTCTTCAGCAGGAGGCAGGGGCACTGGTGCAGCTGGCAGGGGCACCGTTCCTTCTGCAGGCTCGGTTTCTTCTGCAGGGTCCCCAGCACCCATGACACCCGGTTCTGACCTCATTGTTCACTCTCATTGATCAGTCTGGAAAAATCCCAAAGTATTGGGGAATATCTGTCATTATCCCTTTATATTAAAAAAGGCAATAAGGATAATCCCAGTTTACTAAGCATAGTGAACAAACTCTATGCAAGACACCTTCTATGGAAATTTAGAGACTGATTGGAAAATGACTTTCTCCTAGCAGAGGAACAGACTAGCTTTAGAGAAGGGCACTCTACTTTAGATCAGTGCATAGTTTTGGATCACCTGATTGCAAAATATTAGTAAAATTTCTGTGTTTCACTTGCCACCTTTCTTGGTCTGCAATTTGCTTTCAATTCAGTTTCTAGAGAAATTCTCTGGAACAAACTAAGGGCCTTCGGTATTGATACACATCTTTTTTATTATTATTAAGACCCTTTATAATCAAATATTTATATGGGTCAGGTGTACTCCCCAAGGACTCTTTCAGAGCCCATTAGAGCTAACGGGGGTTTAAACAAGGTTGCCTTCTTGTGCCTCTTCTTTAAATTTTTATATTAATTATCTGGTAACATATATCAACAAGTCTGAGTGCCATGCCCCAAGGCTTGGTAATAGACATATAGGGGCCCTTTTATATGCAAATGATGCTGTTTTACTTTCAAGGATTCCAGCAGGCTTTAGGAGAGCCATGAGTTGTTTTACTCATGAAAACAAATTAGAAGCTAATTACTCCAAAACAAAAGTTATAATCTTTACAAAAAATTAAAAAACAAATATACCGCTGGTTCCTTGATGCTAATTCTATTGAGCAAGTTTTCTGTTTTAAGTATCTGGGGGGGGGGGTGTTAAGAACATAAGAGAAGCCATGTTGGATCAGGCCAACGGCCCATCAAGTCCAACACTCTGTGTCACACAGTGGCAAAAAATTTTATATACACACATACACTGTGGCTAATAGCCACTAATGGACCTGTGCTCCATATTTTTATCTAAACCCCTCTTGAAGGTGGCTATACTTGTGGCCGCCACCACCTTCTGTGGCAGTGAATTCCACATGTTAATCACCCTTTGGGTGAAGAAGTACTTCCTTTTATCCGTTTTAACATTTCTGCTCAGCAATTTCATCGAATGCCCACGAGTTCTTGTATTGTGAGAAAGGGAGAAAAGTACTTCTTTCTCTACTTTCTCAATCCCATGCATTATCTTGTAAACCTCTATCATGTCACCCCGCAGTCGACGTTTCTCCAAGCTAAAGAGTCCCAAGCGTTTCAACCTTTCTTCATAGGGAAAGTGCTCCAGCCCTTTAATCATTCTAGTTGCCCTTCTCTGGACTTTCTCCAATGCTTTAATATCCTTTTTGAGGTGCGGCGACCAGAACTACACACAGTACTCCAAATGAGACCGCACCATCGATTTATACAGGGGCATTATGATACTGGCTGATTTGTTTTCAATTCCCTTCCTAATAATTCCCAGCATGGCGTTGGCCTTTTTTATTGCAGACACACACTGTCTTGACATTTTCAGTGAGTTATCTACCATGACCCCAAGATCTCTCTCTTGGTCAGTCTCTGCCAGTTCACACCCCATCAACTTGTATTTGTAGCTGGGATTCTTGGCCCCAATGTGCATTACTTTGCACTTGGCCACATTGAACCGCATCTGCCACGTTGACGCCCACTCACCCAGCCTCAACAGATCCCTTTGGAGTTCCTCACAATCCTCTCTGGTTCTCACCACCCTGAACAATTTAGTGTCATCCGCAAACTTGACCACTTCACTGCTCACTCCCAACTCTAAATCATTTATGAACAAGTTAAAGAGCATGGGACCCAGTACCGAGCCCTGCGGCACCCCACTGCTTACCGTCCTCCAATGGCTTGAAGAATGGTCAATATAAGTTCTCTTGCTTCTGATGATAAAAAGGCGTAGAGGGGCAATTCAAAAATTCTGTTGGCAGAAGGGGGGCAAATGTGTAACAGCAGCTCTAAGAGTGTTCAAGGCCAAATCTCTTATCCAGCTTACCTATGGAGCCCCAATTAACATTACATCAAATACTAGGAAATTGGACATGGTCCAATTTAAAATTTTTAGAACAATCTTACAATAGCCTAATGGTGTCCCAGATGTTCTTACATACCTGGAATCGGGTATGATCACAGTGGGGGCAAAGTTTTGGTTAGCGGTGATTCTGTATTGGCTAAAACTAGTATTTCTTCCAATGGGGCTGACAAGACTAATAATTCTAGATTCTTATGTTCCTCCATGGATTAGGACACTGGAAAAGAAATTGCCTTTCTGTGGTTCTTCAAAGCAATTTCTGTGCTCTGTGTGTTAAGACAAAGCCAAGGCTTTGATATCTAACCAGGAGAGAGCTGCCACCCCACATTATATAGAGTACTAGGTGATCACCGTCTGAAAAGAAGAACTCGCCTATATTGTAGCGATACAGCACCATGAAATGTTTTTTTAGAAAATTTAAATTTGGTTTTTATTGGTTTTTAACTTGTGAAAATGAATGTTGTTAGCCGCCCTGAGTCCGCTTGCTGAGAGGGCGGGATAGAAATTTAATGTAATAAATAAAATAAATAATAAATAAGGCTGTGGTTAAACAG
The DNA here is from genome assembly GCF_032191835.1 of Heteronotia binoei. Classification (NCBI taxonomy): domain Eukaryota; kingdom Metazoa; phylum Chordata; class Lepidosauria; order Squamata; family Gekkonidae; genus Heteronotia; species Heteronotia binoei. The sequence continues at coordinate 98,286,491 of NC_083229.1, forward strand.
AGAGTTAGAGATCTCTCTCGGCTTGGCTTCGCGAACGAAGATTTAAGAAGGTTAGAGATACCACAAGGCAATATGACTTGGATACAATAAGGAGAGGGAGAGTTCGTTTAGAACCCATTATGGGTATCTCATTTACCAAATCAAAAGTATAGGAGAGTGTTCACACAAATTTAGGTAAAAACTCTATAGTGTCATGAAGTTTTTACCCAAATGGGCTGTGATTCACTTCCCTCAGCTGTCCTCAAATGAAAGTGTTAAAAGATCCCCTATGAAGAAAGGATGTGTCCCTGCTGCAAGGAAGATATAGAATCATTAGAACATGTTTTGTTTGATTGTAAGGCATATAATAATTTCTGAGAATCCCTTCCTTTTTCTACATCATTACCTCTTAACTGTAGACAAAGATTGTACCTTCTGACAAGTCTTCTTTCAGATAGGCATCCCAATGTTACTTACCAGGTAGCTAGAATTGATTGACTTGCTGCAAGGTTTAGGAAACTTTTAACAGCTCATTTAGTGGAATATTAAGATCTTAGGGTTGTTGTTAAGTGGAATGTTAAGATCTTAGGGTTAAGATCTTAGGCATTGTAATACCTAACTATTGTATTTTGAATGATTTTATTTGATTTGAATCAAATAAATGATTTGAATGATTTGAATGATTTTATTATTGTCTTATGGCCCTAATGCGGCATTTTATGTATTTGTGTTTAAGAGCAGGTCATGAATAAACATATCTATCTATGTGATCATGCGCTAGACTTCCTTGTATAGTTCCAGTTTCAGGAGGAATTAGGGATCTTCTTCGTGGTCTCTGTGCATCACACCGATGGGAGAAGGCGCCTGCGCCGATCACGATCGGTAAACTTCAAAGCTGCGGATTTCCGCGCCCCGCCCCAGTGCGCATGCCCGGGGGCCCCACCACGCATGCCTACTGGGACGGGAGCGGACATCCCGCCAGTTCTCTTCTGACCGCCGCGCTGATCAGTCGATCTTGGGCTACGGTCGGTGAACTTGTTCTATTTCTTTAGTTAGGTAGCTGGTAGTTAGTTTTCAGTTAGTCTAGCGATAGTTAGAGTAGAATTTGCTGCGCGGGAAGTCGGGTGAGTTTTTTCCGCCCTCGGGCGGCCTCCCCGTCCACCTTCCCGCAATCCCCTTCCCGCCGTTTCTTTCCCTCGCATGGAAAGGCGGTGGGGTTTCTTCAGACGGTGCGCCGACTGTGGGAGCAAGATCGCACCGCCTGACGGACATTCGTTGTGTCTGTTGTGCCTTGGGGAGTGCCACAAACCGGACTCGTGTGTGCATTGCTCCAAATTTTCTAAACAGACTCGCAAAAATCGGGCGGCGAGGCTGGCGGCGGCGCTAATGGAAAAGGCGCTTTCCCCCAGCAAAATGGCCGACGGTCAGGAAACCGCCACCGAACAGGTATCGGCGCTGAAGCAGGTCGATACCGAGCAGACTCCCTCCGATGCCGACCGCCCACAAAAACGTTCGGGCTCGGCGGAAAAGTCGGATTCCTCAGTGCCTGTTAAGCGGCACAAGGAGGATCGCGGGGAGCATAGCAAGAAGGCCAAAAAGGCTGAGAAGCCTAAGCCCCGTAAACCAACTCCGCCAATCTCACCGGAGTCGGAGGGCCCTTCGGACTCGGCGCGGACCGTCCCTCCTTTGAAGCTGTTTGCGTCGCCTCGTCGGAAAACCCCTTTGGCGTCCATGTCGACCCAGCTGATTATCTCGGACTCGGTTGATAGTGGCGAATTCACGGGGTTCACTGCTGCGACACATCGGCGTCACTCTTGCCCTCCTAGCAGAACTGGGCCTCCAAATCAATTGGAGCAAGTCTCATCTACAGCCCTCCCAACGGGTGCAATTTATCGGTGCAGTCCTGGACTCGGTGGTCTGCAGGGCTTTCCTTCCCCTAGACCGCGCACAGGTCATCATCAGGACGGTTTCCACCCTCCGCCAGAACCCCACGGTGCGAGCTCGTCAGATTCAACGGCTTCTGGGACTAATGGCAGCTACGACCGGGGTCCTGGGCACAGCGAAGCTTCGCATGCGCCCGTTACAACTCTGGTTTCTTCGGGTCTTCAATTGCAACAGCGACCCATTGTCTCGACGGCTGACAGTCCCTCCGGAGGTTTTGGACTCCCTGACTTGGTGGGGGACAGAATGCAACCTAGTGGAAGGGGTTCCTTTCCAGAGGCCCCCGCCCTCTATCACAGTGACAACGGACGCATCCCTGTGGGGGTGGGGGGCCCACGCTTCGGGACTGTGCGTGGGAGCCCCATGGCCCAACCGGCTCCGAGGTCAGCACATCAACTTCTTGGAGCTGATGGCAGTGTTTCACGCTCTGCACTCTTTCCAGACCCTGGTTCGGGGTAGATCGGTGGCCATTATGACCGACAACACCACCGCCATGGCCTACCTGAACCGGCAAGGGGGCACGGTGTCCCGCAGTTTGTGCAGACTGGCAATGACCATCTGGGAGATGTGCGGGTCCCTAGGGATGTCCCTGGTGGCCACTCACCTTCCAGGAGAGCAGAACGTTCGAGCGGACTTCCTCAGCCAAGGAGGGGCGCTCCTCCACGAGTGGGAGCTGAACTGGGATTATCTGGCACCGGTCTTCCAGCGTTGGGGCACACCGGACCTCGACGCCTTTGCGACGCGGGGCAACAAGAAGTGCAAGCTGTTCTGCAGCAGAGGGGGGGTAGACCCCATGTCTGTGGGAGACGGCCTCCTCGTCCCATGGTGCTGGCACAAGGTGTACCTGTTTCCCCCCGTTCCACTCATAACGAGGGTGCTGCAGAAGGTTCTGCAGGACCGGCCGGTGGGTATCCTCGTAACACTGTGGTGGCCACGCCAACAGTGGTTTCCGCTTCTTCTGGAGCTGGCCAAGGGAGAGTTTCACCACTTCCCGCAGGTGCAAAATCTCCTACTTTCACATCAAGGTCGGGTACTCCACCACGATGTCCCACACCTGAGGCTCACAGCATGGCGTCTGAGCCGCGACAGTTATCGGAGAGAGTGCGATTCATCTTATTGAACAGCAGGAAGCTGTCCACGCGTAAGTCATACTCCTACAAGTGGGGTAGGTTCGCACAGTTTGCGGAGGCGGCGGGGGCCCACCCGTGTGAGGCGGGCCTGCCACTCATCTTTGACTTCCTACTCTCGTTGCTGGACACGGACTTGGCAGTATCGTCAGTACGTGTCTACCTGGCTGCCATCTCGGCAGGACATCCGCGGGTGGATGGACACTCTGTTTTTACCCACCCGGACACTAAGAGGTTCCTGAAGGGCCTTGCCCGGCTTTATCCAGCAGTGCGGGTGCCCCCGCCAGCTTGGGACTTGGTCTTGGTGCTCAAGGCTTTGACTGGAAAACCATTTGAACCAATGGCTACCTGTGCTCCACATCTTCTGGCCTGGAAGGCGGCCTTCTTGGTCGCAGTGACGTCGGCCAGACGTGTAGGTGAACTGGCGGCTCTCCGATGTGATACCCCCTACTTAACCTTCACTCCTGAAGGAGTGGTGCTCCGTCCGGACATTACCTTCCTTCCGAAGGTCCTGTCATCCTTTCATCTCAATGCTGACATCTCGTTGCCAGCGTATTACCCCAATCCGGCTTCGGAGGCTGAGCGCCGGTTACACGCTCTTGACGTGAAGAGAGCGTTATCCTTCTACGTGCACCGTACAAAGGACTCTCGGAAGGACCCTCGTTTGTTTGTGTCCTACGCGGCTGCGACGAAGGGTCAGAGGATATCGTCCCAGCGATTATCCAAATGGATTGTTGAAACAATCCGGCTGTGTTACCTGCTCTGCAAGACGCCGCTTCCGGGACCGGTGCGGGCCCATTCCACCAGGGCGATGGCCACCTCGGCGGCATTCATGAAGGGCATACCTCTTCAGGACATCTGCAAGGCTGCTACGTGGGCATCGCCACACACCTTCGTGTCGCATTATGCCCTGGACTTGAGTCGACGTAGGGAGTCCTTAGTGGGCCGGGCAGTCCTGCAATCCGTTTCCTGCTGACGTACCGGGCACCCTCCTCCAGGTATGCTGTAGCTTGCTAATCTCACATCGGTGTGATGCACAGAGACCACGAAGAAGATAAACAGGTTTCCTACCTGTAACTGATGATCTTCGAGTGGTCATCTGTGCAGTCACACTACCCGCCCTCCTTCCCCGCTGCGGCCGGTCCGTCAGTGGGCTGACACGGCGGTCAGAAGGAACTGGCGGGATGTCCGCTCCCGTCCCAGTGGGCATGCGTGGTGGGGCCCCCGGGCATGCGCACTGGGGAGGGGCGCGGAAATCCGCAGCTTCGAAGTTTACCGATCGTGATCGGCGCAGGCGCCTTCTCCCATCGGTGTGACTGCACAGATGACCACTCAAAGATCATCAGTTACAGGTAGGAAACCTGTTTTTCCCAGCCTCCCATTTAGGGGTGGGGGTTCCCCTGGTTTTTGGGCCCCAACCAGCTGGCATGGAGCTGCCCAGCTGGGGGATCCCTACCCAAAAGAGCTCCGTCATGTAAGGGAAATTCTAGCAGTTTGGGTAAAAACTTCATGACACTTAGAGTTTTTACCTAAATTGCTAGAGCACCCCCACATGACATGCCCGGCATGATGACATCACTTTTGGGTGTTGTCATTGTGCCCCATGTACTTTGCAGATGTGAGAAACTTTCCCCCACCAGGAGCCAGGTAAGACCTAGTAACCCTAGGAGGAATTCCTTGAAATATTCTTGACTATTTTTGTTTTGGACACATGGTTTGTCTGACTTAAACATATTGCCAAACCATAATGAGGTGCTTCAAGAATGAGAACGGGGCCCTTTGGATTTAAGTGTCCCCTTCTCCTTGTTCCTCTTCTATTTTTTCCTAGCGAGTCACTACTGGTTTCTGGTAAATCATATTTTGCCATTTCATTCAACTCTGTAAAATATGGTTTAAAGTTGCGCTATAATCCAGGATTACAGATCACATATTGTTCCTGGTTTGCAGGGTAATATTGAGCCTCATTTGGTTTTGTTACAATAGCAGAGTATAGTTTTCCAAAAACTAGTAAGTATTTACTCCACAAAAAGTTTTTTTAATAAGTCAATATGATAAGGATCTGAAATATCAACATTGTTTGCAAATTAGGATTTCTCCACTCCAGTATAAAAGGTCACATTTGATAAAAAGTGCCTGTTTCAAAACAGTAGGAATGATCCAGTCAAAATAAAGCACTTTTAAACTCAATTTGTTGCTGTGGGAGAGATTTGAACATGTGTTTTAGAAAATCAACACTTGTCTAAAAATACATATATTTGCTATGTAGGTATTCCAGTGCAAATCAATGTCATTTCAGTGTCCAGAACAAACAAAGTCTGCAAGTAATCATTCTGGTCTGTAGACAAATTTCAAATGCAAATTACCTTTTAATGTCCAAAGTGTTACCTTTTATTATGACACACCCAAAATACTTAAAAAGGACACATTGCAAAGGAGTATGCAAGCTTTTTAATTCCCTAGCATGTTTCTATTATGTATTTGTTGACATTTTACCATTTTTAAGATAGTCTCTCAATCTTATTTGAACATTTTATTGTATGTGAATAATAGAGCATACATTGGAGTTCAATAGGTGCAGTGCTGTTAAATGTACATCCTGAAAGATTTAAAAATGAGGGATTTATTTTGTCATTCATAAAGTTGTAATACAGTCTAGAGAAACTATTTGTTAAAAGATAGCATCTACTTAACCTGCTTATTTATTTCTTGTAGTAGAAGGTTAGATCCACAATAAATACACAAGGAAATAAGTAGATAGGGGAATTTATCTTAGAAATAAGATCCCTGTCATGCTTTTGAAATGTGAAATGCATGAAGACCTGTCAGAGAGATATACGGACATGATATATTTTTTTTACTGTGCATTTGGAAATATTTAGCTATATTTGTCATTCGCCAGTTCTACCAAGCAGTGATCAAGTGATATAGTAATTTAAAAGCCTGTTTCCAGTTCAGAATATAGATGTGTGTGTGTGTGGGTGTGTATAATGAGAAATACACATATACAATGTTCTTGAATCTATTGTCTTCCTTTGCTTTTAGTGTGTGAATGTGGTTATGCTGGGAAATTTACCGATAGGTTCATGTAATATTTGTATATAAATAAAGACTGGAAAAAGAAAGCTTGGTCAGATTGCATACAGAAACTATATGAATTGTTGGTTTATTTTGTAAAGCAAATTGGAATTGGACAGCAGTACCAAACGGCAGTATATTTTTGTGGGGGCATATGTGTATTTGTGCATATGTTCTGTATCTGTTTTGATTTCAGTTTTCATTACGGCATTTAAAAATGAAGTTCTGAACATAGTAGATGTATTTTTGTTGGGAAGAAATGTGGGGTTTGAGTTATTAGCACCAGTGTAATTCATATACTCACAGACATGTATATGGTATATAGTCACTTTATGCAAAAAAAATCCCAAACCCTATTAAATCACTGATGGCTGATAAAGTGGTTTATTGTTTGTAACTTGTAGCTACCATTGCAGTGTGATAAAAAAAGATGGAACAAATCAAACATACAGCTGGTTTACATAACAAGCCACACATAAGTGGATTTGCTTAGGGAGAAGCCAGAAGTGCAGCAAGGAAGGAATGTGTTTGGGGGAGCTGTCTCAGAAGCAGGAGAGGCTCCTGATGGCGCTTCTGAACTGCAGGAGCTCAATATATCATTCTGCATCACAGAGGATAACATTGTTTAACAATAGATCAGAAGTAAATAAACCAAGACACAACACTGACACATTAAATGTAAAGACTGCTTACCAAATTGCAGGTGGAGAGACAGTGACCATAACTGCACTAGTCTGTGTTGGGTCAAAGTCTGTGGGTCAGGAGAGGCAGGAAAATTAGGGACTGGAGCATGCTAAAGAACAGTTCTGAGCTATTGCGCTCTCTTATATGCAATCCTAAGTAGAGGTGCACCTTTCTGAACCCATCAGTATACCTACTAAGTTATAACTATGTTAGGGTTGCCAACCTCCAGGTGGTTGCTGGAGATCTCCTGGGATTACAACTGGTCTCCAGGAAACAGCGATCAGTTCACCCATAGAAAATGGCCACTTTGGAAAGTGGATTCTATGGCATTATACCCAATGGAAATCCCTTCCTTTCGAGCCACGTCCATCCTGGCAACGGTGGGGGATGGGGGGGGAACTTAGCAGGAGTAACAGGGAAGCTCCTTCATTGTCTATGTCTATGTCACTACCCATGACCTGGAAGTGACAGCATAACATCTGAGCTGTCAGGGTGATATTCTGCTATTTGGACAAAAAATCTATAGTGAATTTGGCTTCTACCATAAAGTTTTCACCCAAGTACCAGAGCATCATCTCAATTTCCTGGATGTGGTGATGTCACCTTCAGGTCATGTGGCAGTGATGTAGACATGCTGCTGTACATTGGATGGATGTCCCTTTTTCGGGGTAAGTCCCTCACTGCAAGCAAGCTGATTGATGGGGAGCTGGGGCTGGCAGTAGGGAACTCCTGCTTCCACCAGGGGGTCTGGCAACCCCATTTCTTTCCAAAACCCCACCCTCCTCAGGCTCTACCCCCAAAATCTTCATGTTTGCCCCAATGCTAAGCTGGCAACTCTACCGTAGGATGGCATTTCAAGTATCATAAGGGAGCTGGGTTTCTGAACTAGATTATTTAGTTCAATATTTTAAAATAGCTTTGAAGTTGCATAATTTTATTTATATTTATTGATGTATTTAGAAAAAAATTGTGCTGCTTCTCCAGAAAATATGGTCAAGGTAACTTGCAAAGTAATACATAAAACAGCATAAAATAATTACAAATTAAAAAAAACAGTCAAAACTCAGCATTAAAAAACCAGCCAGAGCATGAAAAGAGCATAAAAGGATTAACAGGTTAAAAAAAGGTTTTACAGAACAGTTCTCAGGCTAGAAACTGAACACATTTTTTTAAAATTAACTCCTTAATTAAAAGCCTAGATAAAACTCAATGTTTTGACATTTGAAATCTGCCACTGCAGATTTTTACCACAAAGGTTAAAAAAAAAACCCCGTGTCCTGCCCCTTTCAGTAGCCTGACTATTGTATTTTGGACCAGCTGACATTTCTAGACAATTTTCAAAGGCATCCTCACATATAGTGGATTACAGTAATCTAACCTGGATGTGATCGGAGCATGGATTACTGTGGCCAGATTACACTTTTCAAGAAATAGCTGTAACTGGTGTATTAATCAAAGCTGATAAAAGGAACAGTGTACCACAGAGAAGAGCTGTGCCTCAATAAACATTTTTTTAAAATATATCCAGAGTAGGAAACCAGCCAGAGAAGCAGTGGGGCCTTTGGATAACAAAGGAGTAAAGGGATTGCTAAAAGAAGATGGCGAGATGGCAGAGAGGCTCGATGACTTTCTTCTGTGATCGCTGTGGAAAGTATGGGGCACATACACATGACACAACCCCAGTTTTGCAGGAGGGGAATCTGAAGAACTGAGCCAAATTGAAGTGACCAGAGATGAAATTCTAGACCTACTGGGGAAATTAAAAACTAAGTCTCCAGGTCCTGATGGCATACACTATTGGTCTGATCCAGCATGGCTCTTCTTAGATTCTCAAGTTCTCCAACCATAGGCTGGGACCTGAAGTACTTCTCAGCTGCAAACCTGCTCCTTCAGAAGGAGTACAATTCTTTTGCAGAAAGGCTGGCTCCTTGGTCCTTGAGCTGCTGTCATTGACCAACAGCATCTCTGTTGCCTTTTCCAGGCAACTCTTCAGATCTTAAATAGATCCACGTGGTTTAGCCTGTTAAGGAGAAACAGAGCTGTGTATCACCAATATGCAGATGAGGGGAACATTTAGTGTTGCTTCCAGGAAAACAAGGGAAGGAAATATTCTTTGACTCTCTTCTTGTTCTTCTTTTTGCCTGTCATGTGTGGGTAGTGATTTAAGACTGAATCTGAGAAGTGTTATGTTGGTCAGTAGCAAGCCCGTAGCTACAAGGGGGCCTGTGGGGGCACAGCCCCCTTACTGCTAGGCAGGGCCCCCTGATTTGGGGCCCCTAACCAGCCTCCAGTGCCTCGGCTGCATCCTTCTCCATTCTGCCATCGTCATACGCTGTTGTTTCTGCTTGCTTAGGGGACGTGATCATACACAGTTGCTTCTGCTTGCTTAGGGGCCGGAGAATTCTCTAACCCCTCAGCAAGCAGAAACAATAGGGCACTTTCAGAGCCCAGGACTGAAACTTAAGCTCCCTGTTGCTTCTGCTTGCTTAGGGGCTGGAAGAAATCTCTGACCCCTCAGCAAGCAGAAACAACGGGGCACTTTCAGCGCCCAGGACTTAAAATTAAGCTCCACCTTGCTTCTGCTTGCTTAAGGGCTGGAAGAATTCTCTGACCCTCTCAGCAAGCAGAAACAATGGGGCACTTTCAGAGCCAAGGACTGAAACTTAAGCTCCCTGTTGCTTCTGCTTGCTTAGGGACTGGAAGAAATCTCTGACCCCCCCAACAAGCAGAAACAACGGGGCACTTTCAGCCCCCAGCACTGAAAGTTAAGCTCCACATTGGGCTGACGTTGGGCTAGAGGGCGCCTGCAAGAAGAGGCCGTTCTGGCCCTCAAGTGACGCGGCGGGGGTAGGGAGCGGATGGCTCCATTGCAGGCAGGGTAGGGTAGGCTGGCGCACACAAGTGGGGGTCCCGGCTGCTGTCCAGGGCTGGGGATCAGTAGAGAGGTGATGTTTGCCTACAAGGGTTTTCTGGTCTGGTCTCGATGGCCACCCGAGTGAGGGTGGGAGCTGCGCTTGGGAAGCCTCGGCTCGCCCTTCAACAAGAAGAAATCCAAATTGGAGGTCTTGTAGCCCCAGAAGTCAGTTGCGACTTGGTGGTGCCTTCCACTTCCCCCCTTGTCCTGCCGGGCTTGCCTAGCTGGATCATGCTACAGGTAAGGGCAGAAGACCGTGCAGCACGTATCTAAACCTCTGAGTGGCTCCCCACCAGAACTGCTGGAAGGGGGATGGAAAGGGATCACCTTGGGGCAGCTGTGGGGAGGGGGCAGGCTGTATGGCAGCGAGCTGGCAGCTTTCCACCTCAGTGGTGGTAGGAGAGAAGGCCATGGAGGTTGGGGTCACTATGTGCCCCCTGAAAAAAATCAGGGCCCCCCAATTCTTCAAATCCTGGCTACAGGGCTGGTCAGTAGGCTGTTTCCTAGACAGGATGTGAGTAACCTAGGTTTGCCAGTCCCCAGGTCCTGATGGGGTTTTCTCCAGTTTTCAGGGGTTCTCTTCACCACTGGCCAGCTCGGTGAGTGGACTATGTGACGTCCTCAATGTGATAACATCACCTGGAAGTAATTTCATCATGCCAGGGACGTCACGTGGTGATGCTGTGGTTTGAGGGCAAAACTCTTAAGGTTTGAAGCCAATTTTATCATAGAATTTTGCCCCAAAACCAGGGAGTCACCATGTGACATCCCCAACATGATGACATCACTTCCAGGTGATGTCATCGTGTCCGAGACATCCCAGAATGCCCCCCAAATCCCCCTATCGGAACGTCGAGGGGACCTAGCAATCCTTGAGTAACCATCTGCTTATCATTAATATAACTTGTATGTTTCAGGCACGGTCCTAGAATCCAGACTACTCCTGAATTCTCAGGTTTCAATATCATCCACAGTTGTGTCTTGATCTAATGAATACTATGCATTTTACTTGAAGAGAGGATGTTGTCTCCATTATCCATATGGATGTAACCTCTGGAATATTTTTTATTTGAGACTTCCTTTGAAGAGCATTTGAAAACAGCACGTAGCAGAGAAAGTTGCACTATCTGAGCTGATAGTTCACATCCCAGTTAAAAGTGCTGGTTTTAACCCTGAAAATGCTGAATGGCCTGGGGCAATCACATTAAACTGTGTCTTTCATCACATGTAACTCTCCGGTTCATTGAGACTGGCTTTTTAGAAGCTGTCATCACTGTTCCTAGTCCTCAAGATATTGGGCAGTGTCAACTGAGAGCATGATCTTGCCTGCTGTGGCCATAAGTATTATGTAAGTTCCTCCTGAGGGACACCCAGGACAGCACAGCACTATCAATATTTAAGAAATAGGTTGTAGTCCTTTGTACCTCCTCTCCCACTTCTTTTTTGTTTTTGTTAAGTTGTTTTAATAGAGAGCGGTTGTACTTTTGCAATGGTTTTGTGCTTCATTGTGGAACCCTTTGAAAATGTATGCCACTTCCAATTAAGTCTTAGGGGAGATGTGTTTTAAGTAAATTCTTTTTTGTAAGTAAGTTGAATTTTTATGATCCTTTTAAAATGCTTTTTGGAGTTTTGAGAGGTTTTTGTTTACTACAGTAACAGCGTTATTACAAGCAGTATTTTACCTCCTCACTGCAGTAGCAGCAGCATGGCACAGAGCGGTGTGATTGTCTGAGTAGTTTAGTATGGATAGCTTTTCATTTAGCCTTTGCTCTGACAGCCCATGCCCTGGATAAGTGGTGTAGGCCTGTACAGGTGAAATCTATTCTCACATTTGCCTCAGGGGTGACTGGACTGTAACAGAATTTTTCAAACCCGTTGGGCCCAACCGCAAAGCAGAGAATAAATGGCTGAAGTGCCAGGTCTCGACAGAAAAATCAATGCCTGGTTATACAGACATGACAGACCAGGTCTGCAATTCTCTTCATGAAAGTCTGTGCATTTACCACACTTCAGGTTAAAAACATGCTTCTTTTGTCAGTTTTGGTGTGTGTGTATAAACACCTGGCCTTATTTTTCTTTTCTTTTTCTCTTTTTTTAACCACAGGAAATTTACATGCCACTTGTGTGACAGAAGTTTTACAGAGAACTGGGCACTGAACAATCATATGAAGCTTCACACAGGAGAAAAACCATATAAGTGTACATGGCCTACATGCCATTATTCTTTTCTCACAGCATCAGCCATGAAAGACCACTACAGGACTCATACAGGTTTGTATTGGGGTTTTCTTTTCTTACAGCGGACAGGGGGGGAAATGGTGGACTGGGGGAAGAGTTGTATTGGGTTCTAGAATACATTTAAAAATAACTGTTTTCTTTCAAATAGAGACACTTCAGATGTTAATAGAATCCTTGTGTCCATATGTACTTTGTACTAACACTAGTGTCTACATATATAAAGAGACAGAGAAGTCCCTGCCTTCCTATGTCTCGACAGACATTCCTGTATGAGAACTTCTACATTTTCTCCATAAGTCAACCCCCACACCTCAATATTATGAAACTTCAAGTCACTGCTCCAACAAGGTGCCATGCTGATTTCTAATATGGGGCCATAATAATCTTTCAGAATTATAGGGTTGATGTATATTCCGTTTTGATAAAGAACTGCTGTGATCCATGAGTACTCTTCCCAATAGCCTTCCAATGCTTTCTTTCTGAAATAAACTTTAAAATTATTTACATCTGCTTTCATGGTATTTCCTTGATGATGGATTGCCTTTAAGATAGACATTTCTAATATTAATTTAAATAGCAAGGACGGAGTAAAACAATGCTTCTAAATACTCAAACATTGTGAATAACGTGTATTTCATATAAAAGATGTGAACAACTTGAAGGTGAAGGTGTACAGCACTTGGTAATGCTGATTCTAAAGGCAGGTTTACACAGTCATATTTCCTGTTGATTTCTCAACACATCAGGAAAGCTGAAAGGGGGAGGATTAAGGGGCAAAATTAAGGTGGCCTAGGTTAACCTGGGAGCCCATGCAACCAGGTAAGTCATGTGATTTTTGTTTTCATGATATTTGGGTTGGATCTGGGTGATGTGAGTGTTAAGCCCAGAGAGTATGTTTGTTCATGAGCTCTGCCACACAATCATCCTTAGGCACATGTGAGCACAATCATATACCATACAATCTAGTGATACCTTTTGGAACTACTGTGACAGCAAAAATTACTGAAAATTATACCTCTGTACAGGTGGTTCCCACAGTATCCACATATCCTACAGGTCACATATTAATTAGGTATGAATGAAAGCTGCCTGGGAGGCTCATGTACTTGGCCTTGAACTTCATGGACAAAAGGGTGGATATAAATTTAATTGGTAAGCTAGGTGCCATTCACACAGAGGGGAAAATGCTGATAATTTCCATGTGAATTGCTCCTAACTAAACTATTAATTGTTGATACTCAGTAATTACTGAGCAGCATTAATTTTAAAGCTGCTATATTTAATTGTGCATATCAGTAAATATCAATTTTACACAATAGGTAGTACAAACTTCACAATAGCTTACAAAAAGCAAAGTTCATACCTGTGCCTTTGAATTAAAACTAAGGATGTTAGACAGTAGAAGATTCCAGTGAAGGGCTTACATTAGTTTAATAATCAGTTATTTATGAGAACTGTAACATTTTCTAAATAAACAATTCAGATGCAGCCTGGTTCTTTAAGGATTATATTAAATAGAACTGTAATTTGTAGCATCATGAGAAGTGAGGGAAAACTGAAGATAATGCCTCTGAGATTATATTAAAGCTCGTTAGCAAAATCACATATTTAACTCTTGGTTTCAAAAAGTGAGTAGGCAAGGAGAAAAACATTTAAATCAAAATTCCATAAGCGTTTCTTGAAAAGATGAAACCGTATTCTATTAAACTTGGGATGGTGGGGGGAATATTCCTGAAAATATTTTTCCCAATTTTCTGAAAATGAAATGAGTTGTTGCTAGAAATTATAGGTTAAAAGTTCTTCCAAAGCAGTTTGTAGGAAGCCCAGGCCTCCTTAGCTTCTTTGACAAGGGTGTTGACGATTTAAGGTCTCCAGCCTGCCCTGAGAGATCACTTATATCGAACAGCAGATGAAAAGCCAGTGCAGATGTAATTTATCGTCGGCGTTTCCTTCTAAAGAATAATTGTGGAGACTTGGTAAGATCAATAATATGGATTTTTGTTGTTAGGTCTTGTAGTCTGCACCATAATGAGAGATAGGGGACAGTGGCTGTTTTCTAATAGAAAATAAAGGATTGGTTTCCGTGTCTTTCTGCATTTGAATGCAAAATGGCACACTTGAAACTAATTCAAGTTGTTAAGAAAAGAACCATTTTCTATTACATTCCTGTTATCATATAAACATGGCATGTTAGATCAGCCCCCTGTACCCCAAAATGATATATTACTGCTTAGATCCTCCTCAAAGTTTAAAGGCTTTGACTTCTGAAGGGAAGAATGATAGAATTGTTAAATGTATGGTTAAAGACTGAAATCATGTGCCTAGTTGTGTGTGGTCCAGCATACATAATTGTATGCAGGACTGTATCTAATAATAGTTAAGCGTATTTATATACCATACCACGAACAAACAGAAAAACATCCAGTTGAATCCATGAAAACTACCTCTAAAGCATGGAGAATATGATAAAATGATACATTGACTCTGAATAAGCATGATCTCTGTACTTAAAATCTCTCTCAGCTTCAAAGCCACTGGTGCATTCATGTGCCAGGAAGTGAGCCCTAAATAAAAAACCATGTTACAACGTTTTTGTAACTTAAAAAATCAATCATTTTCACTTCTCAGTTATTCAATAAAGACAATCCACATAGACTTCAGTAGGGGTGTGCAAAAGAAAAAAAATTGAAAAAAAAATCAGATTTGGGGGTATTTGGGGCTAAAAAATTCGAGAGGCTGTATATTTCTTTATAGCAGATTCGGTAGCCAAATCTGATCCAAGAGGTATTTGACTGTTCCCGAACATATGGCTCCATTATACCCTATGGGCCATTGAAATCAATGGCAAAATAGGTTAAAATGAAAGGCAACTGGAGGGGACAGGGTTTGAGATAGAGGTTCCAAATTTACAGGGATGCTGAAGGTGCTTCTCCCCTATAGAACCCCCAAGGCCCAAAAAGATTGGACCAGGGGATCCAATTCTGTGGGCGCCCTAAGAGGGTGCCCCATCTCTCCATTATACCCTATGGACCATTGAAGTCAATGGCAAAATAGGGTATAATAAAAGGCAGCTGAAGGGGAGGGGATTTGAGGTAGAGGCCCCACCTTTGCAGGGCATCTGCAAGGGCATCTTCCCTACAGAACTCCAAAGTTCCAAAAAGATTTGACCAGGGGTTTCCATTTTAGGGGCACCCAAAAGGCCCATTTCTCCCAATGGTGGAGAAAAAGCAATCAGTGAGTTTTCCCACTGTAATAACAGTGGGAAAACTGATTCTGGGGAGCAGAGGGTTTGAGGGAGAGTCCCCACATTTGCAAGGCAGCTGCAGGGGCCTCACCCCCACAGGCAGTGCCATGTCCCCAAGCAGAACCAGTGCCACCATGCTACTTCCATTGGTACAAACAGAACATTAGATCAAACTAGAGAAATCTCTCTTTCAAAAATTGGGGTCGTGGCTCTCTGCAAGGACTGCTGCACAGAACCAGTGCATTGAATGCTCTACTGCCATGCAGCAGAGATGGGGCATGGACTTCTTGCATGTCAAGCATTTGCCCACTGAACCACAACCCCACAGAAGTAATACCTGTGTGGAATCCTTCAACACTCCACTCGTCGTTTGTCACTGAAAGAAAACCTTGGAAACTAGGGCACTTTGGTTTTAAAAGAAACTGATGAAAAATCAAGGCTGCTCAAGGGGAAGCTTGACCGACATGCCAAGTGGCATGTAAATATCACCTTTGCTTTTTAAAAGCAAGTATCTTGGGAACCTGTCATTTCACCATACTTATTCTGCATCTTGGTTCTGGCATGGCACATTCCCAAAGAGACAAATATTCTTTTTCTGTCGCAACAAAACTGAGAGACCAGTCATCATAAAAACAGTCAACACAATGGAACCCCCAGGACATGATAGAGATATCAGCTCCCTATCTCGGAAGACATAATAATAACTAAGTTGCTTAGTTTTCAACTCTTCACAGAAAACAGATTATGTTGGTCTTAAAGGCACCACTGTAGTCAAACTTAGTTATCAGTCATGTTATTAACCCCATCAGTACCTGTTCTGAATCAAAAATTGCAGCTTTTTTGTTCTTGTTTAATATGTTTATCCACTTCTAGCTGCAGTTACCACTCTGTCATTTTGGCATCTAGATTCTAATAGTACTTCCTGGCAACAAATTCCCCCCATGTGAAATATGTTAAGAAAAGTTGTTAAGAACAACTTCAAGTTGTTTTTTCATTTAATCTTATGGATCTCTGGTGTTTCTTATACCACCTAGCATTGTCTTTTGCTTGTCTTGAGGTACCACTGGTGCATTTCTAACTCATTCTCTCACATTTAGACGTTCAGATTTGTAGTTGTATGCTGCTGTATTCTTCCCTTGCTCCATTCTTAGTTATACTCAGTGAACACCCAGTTCTTATTATGCATCTTGAGTCTAACTGGTTCTTCCTAACCATCAACCAACCAAACAACAATGCCCCCCATAAGGCCAAAATCAATAAACCCAAATCTGATTTCAAACTGCGACAAAAATAAAAAGAGTCATCAGGCAATCAGAGGAAGCAATTCACAAAGAGTAACACAAGACTGTATCAGTAACACCAGCTGCAAGGCCCACCCAGGAAAAAGGGCAAAAACACAAGTCTGTATAAGACAAAACAACAAAGAGAAACACAGCAACCCACCGACACCCACCACCAGTCCCCTCCCCAGCAACTAGAATGGGGAAAAAAGGAACTTTAAAAAACCAATCCTAAATTCACAAGAAATCACACAGTGCAGCAAAAAAACCTGCAAAAAGAGCAACAACAGTATATACCCCCAAGCAACAAAGGAAGCACCAGTAAACTCTTTAAAAACATCTGTCAATGTCCACAAACAGTAACAATAATTAAATCTGCAAACAACCACTAACACAACTTGTGATCAGAAATTTAACCAAACAATTAGCAACAGTGAACAAAACACCCTGCCCCCCATCTAGCAATAAAATAATAACAGCAATACAGTAATATCTTGAATGAAAGTATTGAAATATTTCTACAACAGGCTTTTAAACCCCGCACAAAATTTTAACTTCTAAAGACTTTACCAACCAACCACCAGCCCAAAAGAAATCCCTAGCTCACCCCAAGCAGGCACTCACCCTAAACAGCTTGGTTATCATAGATAGGAATTTGTTATCATCAAACTCTCAGCTTTGTTATCATAGATAGGAATGCTTCTTTCTTCAGGTATGTGCCATGCCAGAACCAAGAACTAGAATAAGTACTGTGCAGTGACAGGTTTCCAAGTTATTTGCTTTTAAAAAAAGACTAGAGGTGATATCCTTGCAACTTATTTCCCACATAAGTTAAGGTTCCCCTTGAGCAGCCTTGACTTCCCAGATGCTTTTTTTAAAACCCAAGTGTCCTGTCCTAGTTTCCAAAATTTTCTTTCTTATAGGGTAGTGTTAACAGGATTCCCCACAGGTAGGGCTATGGTTCAGTATGTAATTCCTTTACATGTGTAAAGTCCATGCCCCATCTCTGCTGCTTGGCTCTTGTGCTTTCAGTGCACTGGTTCTGTGCTGCAGTCCATACAGAAAGCCCCCATCCCAATTTTTAAATAGGAGGGATTCTCTAATTTGAACTAAGGTCCTGTGCATTGCACTACCATTTCCACAGTAGCACATAGCTGGGCAACTGTGTTCCTTGCAAGCTAGCACCCTCAGCACAGTTGACTTGACTGCAGAGATTCTCTAGGAGAATCTGACTACTGCCTGGGGTAGGTTTTCCCATCATGGATGGTGCCCCTCGAGTTGAACCCCCTGGTCCAATCTTTTTGGAAGCTGGGGGTTCTGTGGGAGACAGGTACCAGAAGCAGCTCTGCAAATCTGGTGTCTCTCACTCAAACCGCCTCCCCCCCAGAGGCACTGTAATTACAGTGGGTAAAGTGACTGTTTAGGGTGCCCCTAGAATTGGATCCCCGGTCCAATCTTTTTGAAACCTGGAAGATCTTTGGAGGAGAGGCTCCTGCAGCAAATTTGGAGCCTCTACCTCAAACCCCCTGCCCCCCCCCCAGTCGCAGTTCATTATACCTATTTTGCCATTGACTTTAATGGCCCATAGGTTTATAATGGGGTTGAATGACCGCTGAATTTTGGCGGCAATTCACGGCTGCAGTATATGGCTCCCAAATCAGATCAGAGAATCTGATGCAGCAGTATATGGCCTGAATACTGCTGAATCAGCTGCTTTTCAGGGGTGTTTTTGGTTCGGCCGAACTAAATGCACACCGCTAGACTTCAGTCAGGATTCCTTTTTTACATTAAAGCTACAGAATATAATGATATATGACTCTTTATTTATTTATTTGACTTATAGCCTGCCTTTTCCCGAATGGGCTCTGAGTGGGTTACAATAGTCAATATTACAGGGTTAAAATCAAATACATATAATAAAAATATTCAATCTATAAACAGTACAACAGTCTAAAAACAAACTCCAATTCTGCAGTTGGTGATATCGGTTGCCTCCACTCCTTCCTTGATAGGTACTATAAGTAAGTATGGTTTCTGTAAGGGATTCCTAATTGCTTATTAAGCAAAGTACATAGCATGGTACCAAGAAAAGAGTGGTTTGGGTCCAGAACAGGGGTGGCCAAATGTGCTTAACATAAGAGCCACATAGTATAAACATCAAATGTTTGAGAGCTGAAAGACATAGACATCAGATGTTGGAAGGAAGGAAGGAAGGAAGGAAGGAAGGAAGGAAGGAAGGAAGGAAGGAAGGAAGGAGGGAAGGAAGGAAGGAAGGAAGGAAGGAAGGAAGGAAGGAAGGAAGGAAGGAAGGAAGGAAGGAAGGAAGGAAGGAAGGAAGGAAGGAAGGAAGGAAGGAAGGAAGGAAGGAAGGAAGGAAAATAGATGGGGGAGGGAGGTGGCAATGGAAAGAAAGCACCTTTAACAGCATTCTCCAAGCCACCAGCTTGGAGAAGTGATTTAAAGAGTTCTCCTAGCCAGCCAATGGGGCGGTGGGGGTTTCGAGAACCACACAGTATGTGCAAAAGAGCCATATGTGTCCCTGGTCCAGAAGAAGCAGTTTGCAATGATCTAGATGAGGATATGAAGCAACTATTCATTAAATTTGCTGAAGACACCATGTTAGGTAGGATTGCAAATAATGCAGAAGATTGCCTCGACCAAACCCAGGGTTTTTTCTGCCCTAGCTCCGGCCTGGTGGGACATTCTTCCATTGGAGATTAGGGCCCTACCTGATTTACTACTTTTTCGTATGGTCTGTATAATGGAGCTGTTCTGCCAGGGCTTTGAGTGAGGCAGCGGACGCCCATAGTACATCAAGTCTGGCCTCCCTGTTGCAGCACTCCATTATCTTTTGGAACTATGGGGACGTCATTGGTTCCAGCTCTGTTTGCACTATGACATGATTAGTTGTCTTCCACCTGAAATGGAGTAATTTTATTGTTTTAATTGTTTTGTTTTATTGCTTTAATTCTTTATTTACTTTTACTTTTATTGCTTATTGTTATTGTTTAAGTTTGTTGTGATCCACCCTTAGCCCGCTCACTAGACTAGGGTGGACTAGAAATTAACATAGATAGATAGATAGATAGATAGATAGATAGATAGATAGATAGATAGATAGATAGATAGATAGATAGATAACGATAAAATACAGTCAGACCTGGATACATTGGAAAAATGGGCAGATGTTTAACAGCATGCAGTTTAATAGAGATAAATGTAAAGTTTTGCATCTGGGTAGTAGAACTGTTATGCGCACATACCGGATGGTCATAGGTGTTAAACTCATTTGTTATGATAGCCGGATCTGACATAAATGTTACTTTATGCCATACGTGCCATAAAAGATACTGCCATGTACCAGAGTTATAAATTTTATAAAGGACACAGACAAATGCAATTAATGATATTATTTTTACTCCAAATACTAACAAAAACAATTTATTAGCAGTAAAAGCAATTGATTTACTGGGGAACCTATAAAAGCTCCAATAAACGTATTTACTCATATGTAAGATTAGTTTTTTCCCAAGAGATCCCATAAAAGGGGAGGTATCTTATATTTCCATACAAATAAATTACTTTTTGTATATATATAGCACTTTTAGGAGGTGAATCAACAGCCTTGCAAATAAATTAAGGTAGTTTTCAGCACCCTTCCCCCCATATGCCCAGCCTCAGCAGCTAAACATGGCTACAATTTGTCTTTTACTCTTTGTTTCCTCTTTTCCCCTGTCCTACCTCTGGGGAGTCATAGAATCATAGAGTTAGAAGGTACCTCTAGGGTCATCTAGTCCAACCCTCTGCACAATGCAGGAAACTCACAAACACTTCCCCCTAAATTCACAGGATCTTCATTGCTGTCAGATGGCCATCTAGCCTCTGTTTAAAAACCTCCAAGGAGGGAGAACCCACCACCTCCCAAGGAAGCCTGTTCCACTGAAGAATCGCTCTAACGGTCAGGAAGTTCTGCCTAATGTTGAGGTGGAAACTCTTTTAATTTAATTTCAACCCATTGGTTCTGGTCCTACCTTCCGGGGCCACAGAAAACAATTCCACAGCATCCTCTATATGACAGCCCTTCAAGTACATGAAAATGGTGATCATATCACTACCATTTTCGCACACAGTTTACCTCGCAAACACAACCCTGTTCCCTCCGCAGTGTCTGTCAGATTTCCCACCATCTGTGCCGGAGTTACAGGAAGTGCTGCGGCTTTTGCGTAGCAAACGTAAACTGGGTTTTAGCAGTTTACATTTGCTACGCAAAAGCAAACTTTTCCTGTAACTTCAGCGCAGTTGGTGGGAAATCCGACCGGACGCTACGGAGGGAACAGAATTGTGGCTGCGAGGTAAGCTGTGTGCAAAAACGGTCCACCTCTCAGCCGCCTCCTCTCCAGGCTAAACATCCCCAGCTCCTTTAACTTTTCCTCATAGGACTTGGTCTCCAGACCCCTTACCACCTTTGTCGCCCTCCTCTAGACCCGTTACAGCTTGTCTATATCCTTCTTAAAATGTGGTGCCCAAAACTGAACACAGTACTCCAGGTGAGATCTTTCCAGAGCAGTGTAAAGCGATACCATCACATCACATGATCTGGACACTATACTTCTGTTGATACAGCCCAAAAGTGCATTTGCCTTTTTAGCCACCGCATCACACTGTAGACTCATGTTCAGCGTATGGTCCACTAAGACCCCTAGATCCTATTCACACATACTACTGCTAAGGCAAGTCTCCCCCATCCTATGAACATTTATTGGATTTTTCCTACCTAAATGCAGAACTTTACATTTATCCCTGTTAAAATTCGTTTTATTGATTTTAGCCCAGTTTTCCAGCCTGTCAAGGTCATCCTGTATCCTGTTTCCATCTTCTTCTGTGTTTGCAACCCCTCCCAAATTAGTATCATCTGCAAATTTAATAAGCATTCCCTCTATTCCTTCATCCAAATCATTGATAAAGATGTTCAACAAAACAGGTCCCAGGACAGATTGCTGAGGCACTCCACTTGTCACTCCTCTCCAAGAGGATGAGGAACCATTCACAAGTAGTCTTTGGGTGTGATCTGTCAACCAGTTACAGATCCACCTAATGGTAACAGGATCCAAACCACATTTTACCAACTTGTCAACAAGGATAGTATGTGGAACTTTATCAAAAATCTTACTGAAATCAAGATAAATGATGTCTACAGCATTCCCCTGATCCAGCAAGGTAGTCACTTTCTCAAAAAAAGAGATCAGGTTAGTCTGACATGACTTGTTCTTGAGAAAACCATGCTCGCTCTTAGTAAACACATCCATTCTTTCTAAATGTTCTAGGACCGACTGTTTGATGATTTGTTCTAAAACTTTTCCAGGTATAGACGTCAAACTGACGGGTCGGTAGTTACCCGGATCATCTTTTTCCCCTTCTTGAAGATGGGGACAACATTTGCCCACCTCCAATCTTCCGGCACCTCTCCTGTTCTCCAAAATAATAGTCAGAGGCTCAGAAATTACATCCGCAAGCTCTTTTAGAACCCTTGGATGGAATTCATTTGGCCCTGAGGACTTCGTTT
This sequence comes from Heteronotia binoei, assembly GCF_032191835.1. Classification (NCBI taxonomy): domain Eukaryota; kingdom Metazoa; phylum Chordata; class Lepidosauria; order Squamata; family Gekkonidae; genus Heteronotia; species Heteronotia binoei. Next base: position 98,308,536 of record NC_083229.1, read on the forward strand.
CATTTAAAGAAACTAGGTGTTTATGTACCACCCCTATACTGATCCTAGGTTGGAACTTCATACCCTCCTTATATGTTCTGTTTTTGCCATGTTCAGCACCGTTTCCCGCAGAAAAGAAGATGGAGGAAAAGTAGGAATTGAGCAGTTCCGCCCTCTCTTCATTACCTGTTACAATTTCACTTTCTTGCCCTCGCAATGGGCCTACCGCGTCCTTGCTCTTTTTCTTACTTTCAACATAAGAAAAGAACCCTTTTTTGTTGTTTTTTGCGTCTTTGGCCAACCTAAGCTCATACTGAGCTTTAGCTTTCCTAACTTTTTCTCTGCAAGCACTGGCGATTTGTTTATATTTATCCTTGAGTATAAGGCCCTCCTTCCAATTCCTAAAGGAGTCTTTTTTATTTCTCAAGTCTTTAGAGAGCTTTTTATGGAGCCACTTTGGCTTCTTTAGGCTTTTTCCATTTTTTCTTCTAATAGGAATCGTCTATGATTCTGCTTTCACTATTTCACTTTTAAGAAACTCCTACCCCTCCTGAACCCCCTTCCTCCTAAGTATTTCTGACCATGGAGTTTTACCCAGCATAGTTCTAAGTTTATCAAAGTTTGCCTTTCTGAAGTCCAACCTATAAGTCTGACTACATATAGCTTTTCCCTTCCCTAAGACTGTAAATTCCAAAATCACATGGTCAGTACTGCCCAGGGTGCCCACTATTTCTACTTCTTCAATCAATTCTTCCTTGTTAGTGAGAATCAAATCCAAGATAGCAGATCCCCTTGTTTCCGTCTTCACTTTCTGGAAAAGGAAGCTGTCAGCAAGACAAGTCAGGAATCTATTTGACTTTACATTTTTAGCAGAGTTGGACTTCCAACAGATGTCTGGGTAATTGAAATCTCCCATGATCACTGTATCCCTTCTCTTGGAGAACTTTGCAATCTGCTGTAGAAGTATCTCATCCAAGTCCTCTGACTCACTTGGTGGTCTATAGCAGATCTCAAGGAGGACTGCCCCCTCCACTGCCTGAACAACAACAACCCTGTGGGGTGGGCCAGGCTGAGCGACTGCCCATGGATGACCAGATGACATGGTCATGGCTCAGGAGGACTGGGTATGAACTTTGCTCTCCCAGATCGCCCTACCTCCAGTTCTTATCTGTCTTGCATTTCCCACAGAAATGTCAGTGCTGGGTGGAAGGCCTGATGAAGAGGCTGTCTCTGAAACCACAAGGGGGTGCTTTTTGTCCTCCCACAACCTTTTTCCCCTTACAGGTTGAGAACAAAGTGGTGAGGGGGAAGGAGATCACCATCCCCCACCTGCCTCAGCACTCACTCTGCCTCCCAGTTCTGTGGCTGTTCAGACATGCCTTGGCAATGTTAGTACCCCTTCTTCCCTTTGCTCCTCTACACACTTCTGAGGGCAGGAACTCTTTCCTCTCAGAGTAGCTTGCATAAAACAGTTGACTCCCAAATTTCCTGCTGGCCCTCCTTCTTCTCTTTTCCCTGCTGGCCCCATCCCTTCATTGTCAAACCATCACTCCATGCACCTACTATCACAATCGATTTATAGCAACCACAGTAAGGGACTTTCAAGTAAGTGAGAAGCAGGGATGATTTGCCATTGCCTTCCTCTGCAGAGTCTTCCTTGGTGATCTCCCTTCCAAGTACCGACCCTGCTTATCTTCCAAGATCTGACAAGATCAGGCTATACCATGCTGCCTTCCCTCCTACACATATAGTAATGTAGATTTTATTTATTCATTTAAAAGACATAGATCCTACCTCTCCAACTGTAAATGGTTTTTGAGGCAGCTGACAAAATGGCTGACAAGGATTCAGAAAACCTGCCCAGAGTAGATTGGTGCACTGTTAAGGACCGGGACAATTAAAGACCTGCATTGTACTACCAATGGGAATTGACGAACAAGCCACTTAATCCCACTAGTATTCTGTAATCTGTAAACTATCTTCTTTCTGAGGAGAAGGTGTAAAGAAAATGTTGCCATTTATCAGACATATTTTCTCAGTTCCATCTAATTGGTATCTGCGTAGGAGGGTACAGTTTGTCTCCAAATGAGCAAAATGACTCATTTGTGTTTTAAAGCGATATTATTGTTTCACTGACTTTCTCCAAGGTTAGTATTATTATTCTATAATGCCCTTCTTCGTTGGTCTTGGGGGATGAATCTGCCCGGGCTTTATTGACTAAAAATGCTACTGCAGAATGATATACTGTCTTTATAAACTGCAAAAGGCAAAATTTTATCTGGAATAAAAATACTTTATAAGTATACATTTACACACTTTTAACAAGTAGTGCGCCTGCCAAATCTATCTCTTAATGGTTTCAGAGGCTTCGAATAAAGACATATCATTAAAAGATGAACAATGCAAGTGCTACTCCAATTTCTCTAGTAATTCCCAGACTTATTTTCACTGTTATGAAAGTTTTAGAAACATAAACACTGTTGAGCTGCTGTTGGTACTGAATAATGTAGGTTTTTATTGCTGCCTATTTTCTATTTGTGGAAAAATAATTTAATTCCTACAGTTTACTGGGAGGTTCTTGAGGTCTTGTGATCAAATCAGTTAAAATTCATTCAGCGTCTTTATTTTGTTGGTAAATTCAATATATTTTTATTTAAGCAGAACCATATATATACACACACTGTATATTAACTTTTCCAGGCAGTCTTTGCTCAGCACAGAAAGGCCAGATGTATGGGAATTGTAAAAAATCAGGATATGCATAAAAACTGTTCAAGTGCATAAAGCAGCCCCATCTGGAAGACATCTAACAGAAATGAAGTTGTACAAAACCATTCCATTGATAATAAAGCTAATTTTTATGGGTCTGACAAGTATGTAATTATGTTCAGTGGTGCTTTTCAGATTTTATCACAGTCAATAAACCGCAGTGGTAATTTCATTCCCATTTGACATATTTACATGGAAACATTTGATTGGAGGAATTAGTAACCCTGAAAGCCTTGATAGATATGTTTTAATGATCTGTGACCTCCGCAGTCCCTCATCTGTTTATTGTTGCAACAGGCGAGAAGTCATTCCTATGTGACCTTTGTGGCTTTGCTGGCGGGACACGTCATGCCCTCACCAAACATCGGAGGCAACACACAGGTTAGTTAAGCTGTCTTTTACCCTTTGGTATTTTCTCTGCAGCAAGGACTGTCATCCAGGCTGGGGAATAAAGCAAACCATATAGCGCATTACAGTCCAGAAGGTGTATCCATTTGCTGTTTGTTTTTGCTTTTTCCATTTACAAATGGGGACAACTAGGATCTGTATCAAATGCCATTATTTTTGAATGTGAATATTCCACCACCCCCTCCAGCCAGTGCATTGAATAATAGGTGTCTGAAAATTAATGTGAGGTTTTGTTTTCAAGGCCAAGGAGACTATGTATTACATGATGCTTTTGGAAGAGTCAGTTTAACCATTCTTGGGTTAAAATGATATAGTCAGAGAATTTTTTTAGCTGTGGCCATTGTTTTCAACACAGTCCTGTTCCAAGTCACTTTTATTTTGCAAATCTAAAGTGATTTGTCATTCATAGATAGGATATATCCCAGAGGTTTTTATCTCTAAAATAGATAAAGTGTCTAATACCTTTAATATTAATAATGTTGAAATGGGGAGTTTCTTCTGAATTGAAATTGTAAACATATGAAACATTTGTCAAATGTATTTTCCTTTATTTGTTTTAAAACAGATTTTATAAGTTATTGTGCAATCCTGTGCTGAGTTGCACACTTCTAAGCCCATTGAAGTAAATGGGCTTGCAAGGGTTTAGCAGTTTAGGATTGTTCAGTTAGTCTCTTGCAGTAAAACAGAGAGGTGTTGCTAATGGATACTGAATGCAGGTCTATTTATCTTTCGTCATGTACCCATTTCCAGTTCAGAATGCTAGCTGTCATTGAGGTGTTTTTTTTTTAAAGTGCATCCATTCATATCTTTTCCTGGAGGGTATTTGCAGCTATGATGAGAGGTTAGTCAATCATGCATATTTGGAGAAAAGCCAACCATTCTCACAATTAATTAGAATTGTGCAGTTTCTTTTATAAACTCTTGTATGGTTAAAACCTGTTGTCTTCTTACTAGACTAAGGCCTCTGAAAATAGAGTTGTAATTTATGGAGGAAATACTATATAGGAAGCAAAGGGACTTATTGGTATACGTCAGCCTCTGTTGTAATAACAGCATGGTAGTGTTGTTCAGCATATTAGAGAATATCCGAGACTTGATAACCATACTGCTGTCCCATCCTTATTTCTGCCCTAGAAGTTTATGTTCCAACACAGAGCCTCCCAATATCCAATTACATGCTGTGGCAAGACCCTCTACCATGGGCACTCAGGAGCATGTTTACTGTGTAGCAACAGCAACAGTATATAGAATGGCTCCCTTATGAAAGCTGATCCTGGCATGGCAGAAAAAGTGCTGTTCCCTAGAGTTCCATATGGCCAGCCGTGCTCATGCTGCTATGTTGACAGGTTTTTATGGCTTTTGAACATCATCTCCATAAACAAGTGTGAATGGAAAATAGTCCCTTTGTTTAATCTATTATTGCTTGCTTGTTCAATCCGTCACATTCAGAATTGAAAAGGAAGCTCAGTTTGTGTTCTCTTGGTACAACTGGACTGTGTGTTCACCTGAATAACTGCTACATGTCTGATCAGTGTAGTCCTACATGGGGACCAGAATGATGTAGAGGACAGTGTTGGTTGGGTTTTGGATGCTGGAAAGGCAAATCCAGAGATCCCTCTTTGTCCAGACATTCAGATAAATGTGTGGCCTTAGGTAAGTTACCATCTCTCATTAGGTTGTTGAAGAAACAAACAGGTACACGGGTATACAGTGAAGCAATAGGAGATGTGAAATAAAAGGCTTATTACAAGTTGTTCCATGTTTGAGGTTTTGTATTCCAGAATATGTACTGGAGTGCAAAATAAAACAGTGCTGCAACAACTAAAGGCCTACATTGATGTATACGTACCAGTGCCTTTAAAATTAGCAGCCTGGTTCTCTCCCCTCCCCCTTCCCTCCCCCCAAGATAGTACACCCATAAAGAATGCATGGAAAGCCTATGTGCCCTTCTGGTGTGCTTCTATATTTAGTTTTCAGTTACCTATTGGGGTAGAGATTTATTTATTTTTATTTATTTATTTGTAATTTATATCCCGCCCTTCCCACCAGGTGGCTCAGGGCGGCTTCAGTTCTTTGGATCACTTTCTACATTTTTTTTTACAGAAAAATCAAATATTCTGTAGGAAAAAGCGTGTTTGAAGACAGGAGTGTTTGAGGGGCAGTTTGACTACATGGTTGTTGATTGGTTCACTTGTAGATGTGCATCCCTTGCTTTCCTGTCCAGTTGAATTACTGGCAGCTGAATGTATCAGCTAGCTGCAATGAAATACTTAGTTTTTGTCTTGATTTACAAAGATATAGGTCACCCAAAGAGTAGGTAAGCATGCAGCTACTGAGGCTGATACTGTAGACATGGACATCCAAGAAATAGGCATCTGTGCCTGCCATCTTTGTGAGGCTAGTCTTGGTTGAAGCTGACCAGGTGCCACCCCACACACTTGATGGTCAAGCATGGACAAACATGTCATAGAGGATAGGGACTTTGCTTGACCAGTGAGTCCAGCTGATCCATTGGAGAAGAGGACAGGACAAGTGTGGCTTGGAGGAAGAGCTAGGTGTGGGCCACAGCTAATCAGGGTAATGGACAGATGGTTCTACTTGGCCTTGGTGATGCTTTCTTTCTGAAGGAGGATTAAGGAGAGCCCTGAAACAGATTGTGCAGAAAGTAGTTGGCCCAGATCCGGTTGTAAGGGAATTGAGTACGAGGAGAAGGAGAAATATGTGAGCAACCCTGTTCTGAGGCATTACGGGTGAGTGAGTCAACATGGCCAAAGGCCAGGACTCCTTGCCAAAGCTGTTGAAGTTCCACAGTTTTTGAGGTGAACTTGTATATCTGTCATTCACGCATTATAGATAAGAGATCAAATTATGAATAAGTATGTGTGTAGCAGACATCCCTCTGACCATCTTTCAAATGTTGCAGTTCACAGTGATTTTTATTTGTGGAGTGTACTTTCCCCTCAACAGGGAGTTTTCTACAGTGTAGGCAATCAATGTATCAACTGGAGCTCCATGGCTAATATGCATAGCTTGCCAATACGTAATCAGCATATTTTGAATAAAATTTACATGAACTTTGGTTGTGACGCTACTTATGAAATTTCCATTAAGAAATTAGAAGTGGCTTTTCTCAGGATGTTTTCAAGGTGATCATTGGCTAATAGAGATAGCTGCTTGTTCATGGGCTTCAGCAATGTGAAATGTTAAAATATGTATGTAGTGGCGGAGAAAGGTCAGTTTATTGGCAGACTGTGAAATGTGATAAAGTTTTTCAGTTAGCTAGGGTGACAAAATCCCTTGTGTTATTAACCTCAATTGGTCAAATTATGAATAAGCCCTTTAAAACATGCAATGTAGTAATCATGAAATTTGAGTGCATAATAAATGCGGTATGCTTTACATTTGCTTTCTTATTTTTAAGTCTCAAATCAGGCAGCCCATTTTCCATATTTTCAGTAATTTCCAACAACTATGAGAACTAAAAATTTTGTTATTCTTTTTGAATCTGATATTTCTGCTATTGTCGTGTTCTAGTGAATATCTGGGGAGTTTTTAAAAGGTTGACCAGAGGAAGGAGCCTTCAGTAAGATTTCAGGTGTGCAGTTGCTTTCTACTCCTGTGCAGTTGCTTTCTACTACTACAGCTAACAGTTGCCTCATACAAATGAATTTCCTCCAAATAGAAAACTGCATGTGCTACCCAAATAGCTCTCATATATGATGAGTACACATGTCTGTTTTACTGTATGCGCATACTGAAGACATTTCCTTCCATTTGGTGATTGTTTCACTGTCTTTTGGACCCAACAAAATACCACTGTTTTTTAACTGCAGTTCCCAGCTCAAGAGTTGTTCAATGCATCATCAGTAACATACAGCTCACCCTAAATAAGCTGCACCACTCCCCACAGCCTGGAGGCATCAGGTAGACAATGAGATACAATGAGATTTGTATGACACATTCCTTGGCTGGTAGGTCTTTCCTTGCATAGAGACAATCCCACAAGAAAAACGGTTACTTACTTGTCAATGACAGCGAGCACCCAGCAAAGACAGACCCAGTGATAAAACCCTGCAAAAAACCTGATGCCAACGCTATCCCCAAATCAACTCAGGCAATAATTTTACAGGACTGATAACATCAGCTATCCTACCTTTGGGTCATATGTTTGCATACCCTCATTATCTGTCAAGTAATGCCTTTCTGCTTTCATAGGACAAACAAATCAGTCTCTCTATAAAAAAAAATGCATGCAAACAAATCTGACATTAAAAATGACAGTGTTCAGAAACCAGTGAGAAAACCTCCAGTAACACACTGTTAGTTTAAAAGTCATAATTCCCCGATAAAAGTACTTCAAAGGGAAATTCCTGCATGAGACTGCTGGATTAGAATTTATCAGGAATACTACCACCTTTGTCCCAGATTCAGCAAGGATTTTAGATTCCTCAGCCTTTAGAGGTGCTGACTCACTTAACAAAACTAGAGAAATTACATTTCATGTACTTCTTATCTTGTGTGACCTGTTATTTATAACTCCCCCCTTCTTAGCATTGTATGTGCATACATATTTGCATACTTAGTAAGGACCAGTCGCTACATCTAACAAAGCAGCCTCTATTCTATTTAAGCTTCTTCTCAAAAAAAGGTAAAGGTAGTCCCCTGTCATTTTCGACTCTGGGGTGACGTTGCTTTCACGTTTTCACAGCAGACTTTTTACAGGGTGGTTTGCCATTGCCTTCCCCAGTCATCTGCACTTTCCCCCCAACAAGCTGGGTACTCATTTTACCGACCTCTGAAGGATGGAAGGCTGAGTCAACCTGAGCTGGCTACCTGAAACCAGCTTCCGCTGGGATTGAACTCAGGTCGTGTGCAGTGGGCTCCGACTGCAGTACTGCAGCTTTACCACTCTGTGCCACAGGGCTTCTCAAATAGAACCTTGTTAGTAGTTACTTTACTCCCTGAGAACTGTGAATGTAGTAAACTATGTGGTATTATGTGTATAAAATATAAATAACTCACAATTCACTTGAGTGGTTTTGAGACAGCAAATTCTAATTAAAATTGCCTTTGCAGGGTGGCATGTGTCCATCTGAGCCAGCCTTTCCCCTGCTCTGATCTCAGGGCACATAAAGTTACGGATCATGGAATCTGAATCAAGCAGACCCAAGTTTATGTTTTATGTAAGGCCACAGTCCCATTATTACTTTACTATTAACTTTATACATATATAGAATAGTATCTCCAATATCTCAGTAACTCAGTTGTCTTTTTGGCATTTATCCACCTCTGTGACACAAACAGTCAGAAAATATTATTTCACATGAAAATTATCTGTGTCTTCTTATTTTCTTCACAGCAAAGTACAAGTACACCTTCCACTGCGTTGAGAATCATACTTAGGTGATCCCACAATATTGTTTTTAGTATGCTGCTTTACAGCAGTGCCAAGCAGTGTGATTTTGTTTGTGCATTTCACTTCCCCCTTCCATATCCCTCTTTTTGACATGGCTTGCCTTGCACACAGAGTGCCCAAGCCAATTGTACTCAGGTTTGAAGAGGGATAGGTATCAAAAGTGGTCTAAATGGCTTAAATAATTCCCTGCTGCAATACAAGCTGTCTGTGGGGTTGACACAAAATGTCTGCTGATCCAAGATTTACTTTTATCACCTGTCACAGACCCTTGATTCAAGGGCAAGAGAGCCAATCCTCACATGCAGTTTAGGAATCTTGGGCAGCTAAATAAGCCTCCCCACTCCCCACAGCCTGGAGGCATCAGGTAGATTGATATCCACTAGGAGAGCTTTTCTTCTCTGACAGATGTTTGACAATGGGGAGCATTGACTTGGATGCTGAGGACTCTGATTGTTTTGCTTTTCATTTTTTTTAAACCTTTCCTTCTGCACACTGTGAGCCAGTGTAACTATTTAGAAGAATTATTTTGAAAGTAGAACTATATGAGATTTCTACTTTTGATGTTGAGCTCAGCTATCTGCAGTTTTGCTTGGTAGTAGATTTGCTGCAGGAAACCTACTTGAAACAAGAGTCCATTACCCTTTTTTTTGTTACTATAGCAATGGGAGATGTATACATTATTAGAAAGATATTATTAGAAACTTAGTTGGGCTGGCACAAATTCTAGCCTATGGTTTTTGAAGTTAGAAAAAGTATGCACAAAAAGTAGAGTTGTCCAAAAAAAAAAAAAAACCCTAAGAGAGAATCATCCAAGATGCTATAGGTCTATATGACCCAAACATGTGGTGGATTACTTTCTTCTGAATTAAGCTGGGGACATACTTCTCTCTTAGTCCCCAACATTTACCTTTAGGCATAGCACCAAATGGTTTGGCATTGTGTTTGAACCATACCTCTTATATGTGAGGTCAGAGATTCTTCGCATGAATAGCCAGTTATGGAAATCTTAATTATTTGATTATATGCATTTTAGTTAATTATATTTGCATATCACTACAAATAATCCACTGTTTCCTAGTTTGTTTTAGTTGATGCATGAACATATCAAAGCATGCACCATTTTACAAGGGGCATCCAATATTTTTGGTGTAAGAGGACAGAGGACACCACTGTGAAAATGGCAACCGCTTTTCATTTTTGTAAATTCTCAGTTGAGCAAAAGGATTTTTTAAAATATTAATTTAAATTTTTGTATGTTGGAGTGCTAGTTCCAATGGACAAATCTGTTCCAGTTGCTGCTGGAGATTTGCTCGAAGCAACTAAGCAGGTATACCATTAACCTCTCCAAGGACATTCATCCATATATAACAAATTTCTCATATTTGCATCATCAAAAGCTGATTTGTTTGATCCATTTTACATGATGATTTTATAATTCCATGATCAGTTTTTAACACTTGAGTTTTTCATTATTTCCAAAGAAAGACATTAGCTTCAGTTTTTGAATACAGCCATTAATTAGGAAAGGCATATAGGTAGCTGCCCTGCAATCACCTTTGCAGATAATTTTTGCCTTGTCCAAAGTTCCTTTCATCGTGATTTTACTGTGAAATGATGCCATATTTTAAGATATGGATTTAATTCACTTCACTATATTCTATTCACACTTTGCATACTTAAGAAGAGCCCTACCGGATCAGACCAGTGGTTCACCGAATTTCGCACAGTGACAAACCAGCTACTTCGGAAGGCCAACAACAGGGCAAAGAGACCAAAGACTTCCCTGATGTTGCCTCCTGGCCCTGCTATTCATAGGTTTTACTGTCTCTAAATGTGGAGGTTCCATTTATGTGATACCATCCCATTTTCCCCCACCAGTGCATCCATCCTCTTTGGGGCTTCCTAAGTCTTGGAAAAGTGGTGAAGGGGATAGGAGCAAGCGTTACAGCACCCAAGTCTGTCCTCTTCTTCTTCATCTTCAGGAGATTGCTCCTTTCACTAAGGAAGAACCTCCTATCTCATCCCTGGCCCAGTACTGGAGCCTCCCTAAATTCATCCTTCTAATCCAGGGGTGAGAAACCTCCTTTCTGAGAGCCGTATGCGGCCCTCGAGGTCATTTGGTGTGGCCCTCGGGGATTACTGGGCCAAACTGAGCCACGTGGCAGCCGCTCTGGGGCCTAGCTGGCCAGCGAGGCTCATGGGGCCCAGCCACGCTGTGCAGCAGCCTCCCCAGGGCCAGGTAGGGATCACAGGGCCCAGATGTACTGTGCAGCAGCCTCCCTGGGGCCTGGCTGTCTGGCCAGAATGGCTGCAGGGCCTGGAAAAGTTACTGTCACAGTTCGGTGTGCACTTGATTATCCCAGATGGTGTGGCCTAATATGCTAATAAGTGTGTGACCTAATATGCTAATATTAGGGGATGTGGTCTAATATGCTACTGAGTTCCTGCTGGTTTTTTTCTACAAAAAGCCCTGGACCTATGCATTTGCCTAGAGCGGCGGGCCGCATGTGTGTTTGTGTATGTGTGTGTGGATAGTAACAACTGTTAGACCAATACTCCATGAATCTGTCTAATCCTCTTTTAAAGCTATTGGCTGTGACCATCACTGAATCCTCTGGCAGCGAATTCCACATGTTAATCACTTATTGTATAAAGAAGTATTTCCTTTTGTCCACCCTGCATCTTCTTCCCATCGGTTTCATTGGATGCTCTTGAGGTCAAGTATTTTGGGAAAGGAATAAAAGTTATTTCTGTCCCCTCTCTGTACTCCACATACATAATTTATATACTTCTGTTATGTTCCCCCTTAGCTGTCTCTTTTCTAAACTGAAAAGTCCCTGATTCTTCAAACTTTCATCATAGGAAAGGTGTTACAACCCCCTAATCATTCTGTACTTTTTTCCATTTCAAAGTCTCTCCCTCTCAATCTCAGCAAGGTCAAATCAACGTGCATTTGAATTTGGGATTTTGTGTTCATATTTGCTTCCTATTTTCTTATTACAAACTCACAAAATAATTGAAAGAAGATTAATGGAAGCATTTTGCCAAGTTACGTTGTTATTAGTTAGTGAATTGCCATGTGATAAAACAATTTACTCATTAGTTACTTATTTTTCAAGCAAAACAGTTTATTGTGGTACCCTGACCAGTAGAATTTGGTTTCTGTTTGACCTAAAAACCAGTCACAGTCCAATTGAAGCTTTCAATAAAACTTCAAAAACACAAAAGAGCCATTTTTAAGTGGAGGATCTGATGATCAAATCAATAGTCATTGTGGCTCTCAGATCCAAATATTCTTCCATAACCATTGGTATTATAATATTTGTGTTCCCTTAAGAAGAAGAGATTGGATTTATACACAAATTTGTATTCTTGTTCCCAGGAGGGGGAGGAGATTGGATTTATGCCCCGCCCTTCACTTGGAGTCTCAGAGTGGCCTACAATCTTCTTTTCCTTCCTCTCACCACAACAGACACCCTGTGAGGTAGATGGAACTGAGAGAGTTCTGACAGAAACTGCTCTTGATCGAACAACTCTTTCGAGAACTGTGACTGACACAAGGCCGCACTTAACCACTACACCAAACTATAACTGTGGGGCCAAGGACTTGAATCTTTCCTATCACCTGCATGAATTCTTGTACGCATTAGTGCTGCCAGGCCCATACTAGAGGTGGGAGGCTCCATGTCCCCAGCTCCCATTCCCTCCTGCCACTCAAGGCAGCAATGGGAGAAACATTTTTTTAAAGAGTTTCTGGTGATTCCTAGAGAATCATGACTTCACACTGTTGTTAGGGTTGACAGGTCTGCTTACCTGCCTGGTGTGGGTGTGGGAAGGAGCCTTCCAGGAGTGGAGAGGGCAGGGAGTTGTCGCTGTTCACGATGTCAGCATGGGAAGGGTTTTTCAGGGGTGGGGCTTCTGTCACTAGCCAGCTGGCCAATAGCAGATTGGAGCCCCCAAAATCAGAGGAAACCCCACCCTGAAGGGGGAGGGAATCTGGCAGCCCTAACTGTTGTGCCATGCTCTTGTGTCTTCCCTGAACTCCCACTAGTTGCTAGGCATGGTCTAGCAATCCTAGCCCTCACCCTGCTTGCCTTAATTAAGGTATGAGGCACACAGATACTATTGCTAGCTACTGGTAATGTTAATGGGGGTCAGTGTTGCTTTAACACTGTTGATACTTGCTGCAAGGACCACTGCCTCCAGCCTCTCCCTTCTCACACACAAATTCCTTCCAGTCTTATCACCACCAACCTTATCCATAGTTAAATAAAAATAAATATAAATAATAGTTAAATATAAATCCTGGCAGCTGTAAGGCCCACCACATGCCTCCTAGACCCGTGCATGTCCTGGCTGAGTCCCCCTGGAAGAGATTGTCAACTTGTCCCTCTTGTCAGGGGTTTTTCCACTTGGATTGAAAGAGGCAGTAGTGTGACCGCTCCTGAAGAAACCTTTATCTATCTATCTATCTGTCTGTCTGTCTGTCTGTCTGCCTGCCTGCCTGTCTATCTATCCCGCCTTCTCCGCAAGCGGACTCAGGGCAGCTAACAACATTCATTTTTACAGATTAAAACCAATAAAAGATAATTACAATTTTAAATTTAAAAACATTTCATTTCATGGTGCTGTATCACTACAATATAATATAAGTGGTGATCTCATATGATGTAGGGTGGCAGCTCTCTCCCGGTTAGCTCTCAAAGGCCTATCGAAACAGTTCGGTCTTACAGGCCCTGCGGAAAGTAGAGAGATCCCACAGGGCCCTTATGGCCTCCGGGAGAGCATTCCACAATTCTGGTGCTGCCACCGAGAAGGCCTTAGCTCGCGTCAGCCGCAACCTAGCCTCCTTTGGTCCAGGGATGGACAATAGATTTTTTGTCCCTGAACGCAGTGCTCTCTGGGGAACATGTGGAGAAAGGCAGTCCCGCAGATAGACAGGCCCCTGAGCATAGAGGGCTTTAAAGGTCAATACCAACACCTTGAAACGGACTCGGAACACAATAGGTAGCCAGTGCAGCTCTCTCAGCACTGACCGAATGTGCTCCCACCGGGGTAGCCCCATTAACAGCCGTGCCGCAGCATTCTGCACTAGCTGTAGTTTCCGAGTCAGCACCAAGGGTAGCCCCATGTAGAGAGCATTACAGTGATCTATTCTTGAGGTGACCGTAGCATGGATCACCATTGCTAAGTCGTCGTGCTCCAGGAAAGGGGCCAACTGCCGCACCCGCTGAAGATGAAAAAGGCGGATCTAGTAGTGGCTGATACTTGGGCCTCCATTGTAAGAGAGGACTCAAGGAGCACACCCAAGCTCTTGACCTTAGGGGCCGGTATTAGTGACACCACGTCAAGAGCCGGCAGAGGGATCTCCCACCCTGGACCACCCCAGCTCAGGTAGAGAACCTCCGTCTTCGTCGGATTCAGCTTCAACCAACTCAGCCTGAGCCAAGATGCTACAACTTGAAGAGCCAGGTCTAGATTTTCTGAGGTACAGTCGGACTGACCACCCATCAATAGATAGAGCTGGGTGTCATCTGCATATTGGTGACATCTCAGCCCATGCCTCCTAACAGTCTGGGCAAGGGGGCGCATATAGATGTTGAATAACATCGGGGACAGAACTGCACCTTGTGGCACACCACATATAAGTGGGTGCCTTCGGGATGATTCTTCCCCTATCACCACCCTTTGTCCTCGATCTTGGAGAAAAGAGGCCAACTGCTGTAAGGCAGACCCCTGAATCCCCATCATTGGACTTGTGGTTCTATCCAGTTACTGCCCATTATCAAACTTACTGTTCCTGAATAAGAAAGATAATTGAGAGAGTGGTTGCCGAACAACTCCATGTTTTCCTGGATGAAGCATCTGTCCTGGACCCATTCCAATCCAGTTTTCATGGGGTGGAGACAGTGTTGGTAACCCTGACAGATGACCTCTGAAGACACCTGGATTGAGGTGGGTCAGAGCTGCTGTTATTGTTAGATCTGACAGCAGCATTCATCAAGGTCAGTTATGATCATGACCTCCTGCCTCACTGACATAGGTGTGAAGCGGACTGCCCTATAATGGTTTTCCTCCTTCCTCTGGAGTTGGGGACAGAGGATGGCTATTCCATCCATCCAGTTTCGTTCCAATTTTAGTATATGTGTTGCAATTGGTGACACAGTCTCCCAGTGCTACCCACTAGAGTGTGGAGTGCCACAGGGAGCAATCAAGTCAGCACAGGGAGCAATCCAGTCAACAGTGTTGTTCAACATCTACATGTGCTCCCTCACCCAGTTAGTATGGAGGTATGGGTTGGGTTGCCATCAATATGCTGATGACACCCAGCTGTATCTGTTGATAGCCATGCAGGCTCTGCTTTGGAAAACCTGGGTCATGTGCTGAAGGCCATGGCAGGGTGGTTACAGCAGAGCCAGCTGAAATTAAATCCGTCAAAGACGGCGGTCCTGTGTCTGGATGGGTACGGGAATAAGACTCCCGACTCTTGGCGGGGCACTATTGTCACTGGCGCTAAGGATCTGGAGTCTTGGAGTGATCCTGGATGCCTCACTTTTCATGAAGACCCAGGTCACTGCAGTAGCTAGGACTGCCTTTTATTATCTACAGCAGGCTAGACAGCTGGCTCCCTACTTTTCTGTCTGGGATCTGGCCACAGTGATCCGTGCAACGATCACTTCCAGACTGGATTACTGCAATTTTCTCTTGCCCTTGAATCTGACCCAGAAACTCCACTGGGGGCAGAATGTGGTGGTGGGCCTGCTTGCTGCAGTGCCCTGCCAGCTGCACTGGCTACCAATTGAGTACTGGTTCTGGTTTTGTCCTTCAAAACCCTGAACAGCCTGGAACTAGCATATCTGTGGGACCGCCTCTTCCCATATACCTCCTGGAGAGCTCCATGGATCAACATCTGATGGAACCCTGGCCCCAAAGAAGTCCACCTTGCCTCAACCCAGGCCAGGACATTCTCTATCCTCATCCCTACTTGTTGGTACAAGCTCCCACTGGAGATTAGGGCACTGTGTGGACTGTTGCAGTTCTGCAGTGCCTGTAAGACAGAGCTGTTCCACTAGGCCTTTGATTGAGGCAGTAGGGGTTCACTAATATGTGGCCTCCCTGCTGCTGCAGCCCTGTGAAAATGATTTGTTGAATTGTCATTATTTTATGCCAGCTGGGGACTATATGGGAGAGTAGATGAAATTGGATACCACCATCTGTAGAAATTAATGTTCGTTATAGTGTGTTATACTGTTTTTATCATATAAATTAATTTTAACTCTGTATATTTATTGATTGTTGTTGCCCACCTTGGGCCCACCGAGCGAAAGGCAGGTTTTAAATCAAAAATATAAATAAATATAAATAATAATTAAAGGTCATGTCTGTGTTAGCGCTAGTCATGCTTGCCATTATCCAGGATTTAGAATTTCTTTGTGCTGTTTAAACATCAGTTTCCTGTGCTTTTTATTTTCTTTACAGTATTACAAATACCTAAATAAATTTGGGCAAGTTTACGTTTTGCTTTCAGTAGTTCATTTCCCTTTCAGCTGGGGTCAGAGTGTAGATCTTGTACCAAGTGACTGGAATTTCTGCCTTTGCATTTTTAGAAAAAAATGAAAGAAAGAAAAATAAAGGGTGATGGACCTATGTAACTAACAGAGGAGGACAAACCTTACAAAAGCAGATATGACCTTCAGGAAAGTATGTGACACCTGATGAATCTGATAAGACAAGCTTCATCTGCATGGCAGTCCTGAGGCAGCTACTATGAACCTAGAAATACCTTCACAGTTTGTGTCTCTGTTCAGATAGTCTCATGAATTTTTTGAAGACAGTGGCTCATATAGCCAAAACAGATCCTGTTTGTATGATCAGGTCCATTTGCTCATTTCAGTCTTGCATATCTAAGCGTTTATAGGTCAATGTAATATAGAGAGAAAATTTAATAATATATGTGTTTTTATCCAGATGAGTGGCTCACTTTGCGTTTCTATTTCTCATGTGAACTGCTCTTTGACTTTTAATGTGCAGTTACATTACTCGGCACTGAATTTAATGTATAATGTAGTCTCTTTCCCTTCACCTTCCCCCAACCCAGTGACAAAAAGAAAAATACTCTGTATAAAGTATAACTAACCCAGTATACTTTGTGCCTTTTCATTAAATGCTTATTAAGAGGGAATGTGATTTTTGAAGAGGATCTGTATTACTTGGATTTGTATTACTTTTTATTTCCAGCAATGCCAGTCCTTGTAGAAATGTTCAGAATTTAATTATACCACATTTTCAATGATAAATAGTCGCTGGAAGTAAGGTAACAAACTTTTGTAGATCAGCAGTCATACTCTCAATGATGATTATAAACTAGAACATTCCTTCCAGACAAAATATGAAGATTAGTGCCATAGCTTTGTTTTTTTGTGCATAGGTACCTTCTTCACCTTCGAAGGTTTCCTTCTTTACTGCAGTGGAGGAACAGCTTTCCCCATGCATCTGTTTGAGCAAAATTGCCCTATTAACAGGAATGTAAAAGTCTGCTCAGCTGTGGGTTCCATATATGTATCACAGTTCTTTTAGATCACTCTGGATAGAGTTGGAAGGGGCCTCCAGGATCATCTAATCCAGCCTCCTGCACAATGCAGGAAGTTCACAAGTACCTCTCCCCTACAACACACACTCAGTGACTCCTGCTCCAAACCCAGAAGACAGCAAAAAAAAGGGGAGGGAGGGACTCTCCAGGATTCCTGGTAAAAGTGGCCTGGAGAAAAATTGCTTCCAGACTCCAGAATGATGCACAGCATTTTCTTGGGAGTGTAAGAAGGAGCCACAAGAACTAAGCACTGATGCAACCCTTCCTGCCCTCCTTCTCATGATCTGCCTAAGTTCTCAGAATCAACATTGCTGTCAGATGGCCATCTAGCCTCCAAGAAAAGAAAGCCCACCACCTCCCAAGGAAGCCTATTCTACTGAGAAAGTGCTCTGTCAGGATGTTCTTCCTAATGTTTAGATGAAAACTCTTTGATTTAATTTCAACCCGATGGTTCTGGTTTGACTTTCCGGTGCAATAGAAAACTACTCTGCACCATCTTCTACATGACAGCCCTTCGAGTACTTGAAGATGGTGATCATATCACCTCTGTCATCTCCTCTCCAGGCTAAACATACCCAGTACCTTCAACCTTTTCTTATAGGACTTGGTCTTCAAACCCCTCACCATCTTTGTTGCCCTCCTCTGAACATGCTCCAGCATGTCTATATCCTTCTGAAACTGTGGTGCCCAGAACTGAACACAATAATCTAGGTGAGGTCTAACCAGAGCAGAGTAAAGCGATACCATCACTTCATGTGATCTGGACGTTGTACTTCTGTTGATCAGATCAAAATTAAGAACATAAGAACATAAGAGAAGCCATGTTGGATCAGGCCAGCGGCCCATCAAGTCCAACACTCTGTGTCACACAGTGGCAAAAAATGTTATATACACACATACACTGTGGCTAATAGCCACTGATGGACCTGTGCTCCATATTTTTATCTAAACCCATCTTGAAGGTGGCTATACTTGTGGCCGCCACCACCTCCTGTGGCAGTGAATTCCACATGTTAATCACCCTTTGGGTGAAGAAGTACTTCCTTTTATCCGTCTTAACCTGTCTGCTCAGCAATTTCATCGAATGCCCACGAGTTCTTGTATTGTGAGAAAGGGAGAAAAGTACTTCTTTCTCTACTTTCTCCATTCCATGCATTATCTTGTAAACCTCTATCATGTCACCCCGCAGTCGACGTTTCTCCAAGCTAAAGAGTCCCAAGCGTTTCAACCTTTCTTCATAGGGAAAGTGCTCCAGCCCTTTAATCATTCTAGTTGCCCTTCTCTGCACCTTCTCTAAAGCTATAATATCCTTTTTGAGGTGCGGCGACCAGAACTGCACACAGTACTCCAAATGAGGCCGCACCATCGATTTATACAGGGGCATTATGATACTGGCTGATTTGTTTTCAATTCCCTTCCTAATAATTCCCAGCATGGCATTGGCCTTTTTCATTGCAAACGCACACTGTCTTGACACTTTCAGTGAGTTATCTATCATGACCCCAAGATCTCTCTCTTGATCAGTCTCTGCCAGTTCACACCCCATCAACTTGTATTTGTAGCTGGGATTCTTAGCCCCAATGTGCATTACTTTGCACTTGGCCACATTGAACCGCATCTGCCACGTTGACGCCCACTCACCCAGCCTCAACAGATCCCTTTGGAGTTCCTCACAATCCTCTCTGGTTCTCACCACCCTGAACAATTTAGTGTCATCCGCAAACTTGGCCACTTCACTGCTCACTCCCAACTCTAAATCATTTATGAACAAGTTAAAGAGCATGGGACCCAGTACCGAGCCCTGCGGCACCCCACTGCTTACTGTCCTCCACTGCGAAGACTGCCCATTTATACTCACTCTCTGCTTCCTATTACTCAGCCAGTTTTTGATCCACAAGAGGACCTGTCCTTTTACTCCATGATTCTCAAGCTTTCTAAGGAGCCTTTGATGAGGAACTTTATCAAAAGCTTTCTGGAAGTCAAGGTACACAACATCTATCGAGTCTCCTTTGTCCACATGTTTGTTCACCCCCTCAAAGAAATGCAACAGGTTAGTGAGGCAAGATCTTCCCTTGCAGAACCCATGCTGAGTCTTCCTCAATAACCCGTGTTCATCAATGTGCCTACTCATTCTGTCCTTGATAATGGTTTCTACCAACTTTCCCGGTATTGAAGTCAGACTGACTGGCCTGTAATTTCCCGGATCTCCTCTGGAACCTTTTTTAAAGATGGGGTGACATTTGCTACCTTCCAGTCCTCAGGAACGGAGGCAGATTTCAATGAAAGATTACAGATTTTTGTTAGAAGATCCACAAGTTCAACTTTGAGTTCCTTCAGAACTCTCGGATGTATGCCATCCGGACCCGGTGACTTATTAGTTTTTAATTTGTCTATCAGTTGTAGGACCTCCTCATTTGTCACCTCAATCTGACTCAGGTCTTTCAACACCCCTTCCAAAATTAGTGGTTCTGGGATGGGCAAAAAGTTCTCGTCTTCTACAGTGAAGACGGAGGCAAAAAATTCATTTAGCTTTTCAGCCATTTCCCTATCCTCCTTCAGTCATCCTTTTACCCCATGGTCATCCAAGGGCCCCACTGCCTCCCTGGCTGGTTTCCTACTTCTAATATATTTGAAGAAAGTTTTATTGTTGGTCTTTATGTTTTTTGCAATATGCTCCTCATAGTCCCTTTTTGCCTTCTTAGCTACTATATCACACTGCTGACTCATGTTTAGTGTATGGTTCACTATGACTCCTAAATCCTTTTTGCATCAAAAGTTATAAATTATTTAATAAAAAGAAAATGTTTACAAGCATACTTTTAGTTCAGTACTAGATTGAGCAAGGGATACAAAAGAAGTATGTAAAAAGCAAATCCTCCCCCCCACACACACACTTCTCTATACATGCCCTATCAGATGTTAAAATATAGAACAAGCTCTTTAGCTTAGGAGTTCTATATATCTACAATGTACATTACTTTGAGTATTGCTGTAACTCTTGAGGCAAGTATATGGTCAATGGCTGCCCTCCCAGTGAGAGGTCTGTGTGTGCTCATGGGCGCAGCATCCAGAGACCTCCTTCCTGTTGCCAAGTGGTTTTATCATATCTGTTTCTCTTCTCCCTGGCCAGGCCATGTCAGAGAAGCATTTCCTGGAGGTTGGACTAGATGACCCTTGAGGTCCTTTCCAATTCTGTGATTCTATGATCTCCAGGAATTTCCTTCTTGGAGACTATCTGGTTTTTCATTTCTCTAAAGGAGAGCCAGTTTGGTGTAGTGGTTAAGTGTGCGGACTCTTATCTGGGAGAACCGGGTTTGATTCCCCACTCCTCCACTTGCACCTGCTAGAATGGCCTTGGGTCAGCCATAGCTCTGGCAGAGGTTGTCCTTGAAAGGGCAGCTGCTGTGAGAGCCCTCTCCAGCCCCACCCACCTCACAGGGTGTCTGTTGTGGGGGAGGGAGATAAAGGAGATTGTGAGCCGCTCTGAGACTCTTCGGAGTGGAGGGCGGGATATAAATCCAATATCTTCTTCTTCGTCTAAACCTTTGTCCCCAACTAGGAGAAGGGGGAAGCTTGGCCATTCTGTTGTCTCTAGCTAGACCCATTAACACAGGATTGTTGAATTCATTTGTTATGAGGGCTGGAGCTTTCATAAATCCTTGTTGGGCTGGGCCATGCCATGTCAGGCAGGGCCATGTGTGCACCTATTTAAGATTAGGTAGCAGAGATATAAATTTATAAAGGACACAGACAGATGCAATTAAAGATTTAACAAAAACTTAAAACATTAGCACTCATTGTTCTTAAAGGCACTTTATTTGCATCTCTCCTATGCGATCCAGGGAACTGGGCAAAGGAAGCTCTGGCTTTTTCCTTCCTTCCCCAGGGGACCAGGAGAGGGAGGTGCCTCAGCCAACAGAAGGAAAAGAGGTTTGCCTCAGTACCTCTGCTGTACAATTGAGAGAGCCTGGCAAAGCAAGCTTTGTCTCTGCCTCTTCATCCCCAAGGGAGGAACCTCAGTCACTGGAGAAAATAGAAGCTTTGCTCTGTAGCTCCTGTGCAAACGAGCAAGCCTTGCAAAGCAAGCTGTGATGCAGAAGGAAGCAAGAGAGAGAGCAAAGGAAGCAGATGACAGCCAGTTGCTCAGGGTCCTGATAGCAGCCCTCCAGGGGCCAGATTTGGCCCCTGGACCGCATGTTTGACACCCCTGCATTAGCATGTCTTAAAAGGTAGCTGAAATTAGCCTACAAAGCCATTGACAGACTTCCTTCTCCCCAGCATGTTCTCTGTCCAGTGGAAAAAACTGTTAAAACACAAAGTGGTGGTTTTGCTCATCACAGACCTCGCAGGAGAAAAACTGAATATCTTCAGTAGGAAGTATAAGGTAAAATCCTCTGATGGGGAACCTCCCTTTGTGATGCTAGGAGAGAGGATGCAACTTCAATACTTTTTGTAGGCAGGTGGCTATCTTCTCTCCAATGTTGTTCAACATCTATATGTGCCTCCTTGCCCATCTGGTGTGGAGTTTTAGGCTGAGTTGTTATCAATATGCCAGTGACACCCAGCTGTATCTGTTGATAGATGGACAGACAGATACAACCAGTATTCCCTCTAAGCTGAGTTAGCATGAGGTAGCTCAAAGATTTTTAGCCACCAGCTCACACATTTTTGTCTTAGCTCAGGAAAGTTGACCCCAGAGCACACTAATTTATGCAGTAGCTCCCAACTTTAATGCCAGTAGCTCATAACTTTTATGCCAGTAACTCCCAAAGTAACATTTTTGCTCACAAGACTCTGCAGCTTAGAGGGAACATTGGATACGACCCCATCTATTTTGGCTGAAGGGATGGAGGCTGTGGTTGGATGGTTGAAGGAGAGCTGGCTGAAACTGAATCCCATCAAAGACTAAAGTTCTGTGGCTGGTTGGGGGAGGGGCGGAATCCAGAGTTGAGGTGCCAGCTGGCTCCTGACTGTGCTTTTAACACCCGTGCCCACCATCAATAGTCTCGGTGTGTTTTTGGATGCCTCCTTACCAGTGGAGGCTCAGATCACAAATGTGCCAGACTGACTTTTTTTCAACTACACCAGATCAAGCAACTGTTCTCCTTCTTGTCTTAGCCTGACCTAAACATAGTAATCCACACAACGGTCACCTCCAGGTTAGACTTCTGTAACGCGCTGTACATAGGACTACGCTTAAGACTGACTTGGAAACTACAACTGGTCTAGAATGCAGCAGCTAGAGTCCGTCCTGGGACCACATTGACAGCACACATACAACCAGTGCTCTTCTAGCTGCACTGGGTCCAGGTTGAATAGCTGCCCAGATTCAGGGTTTTTGTACTAACCTTCAAAGCCCTAAACAAGTCAGGGACCAACATATCTACAAGGCTGCCTTTCCTGGTATATCCCCCAGAAGAGTGTTACGCTCTGTAGAAAAGAACTTCCTGGTGATCCCTGGCTCTAAAGAGATCCAGCTGTCGTTGACCAGAACTAGGGCCTTTTCAGCCCTTGCACTGGCCTGGTGGAAATCTCTGCCTAATGATATCTGTGTCCTGCAAGACTTAGCATAGTTCCACAGAATCTGCAAGACAGAGATATTCCAGCAGGCCTATGGTTGAGGGCAGCAACAGTTGCCATCGAGGCTAGCCTCCTCCATCTCTTCTGTCCCCTCACAAAGGACGACATAATTGGTCCTTTAACACCACCTGGAATAGTTTTTAGATTTTAATTTTTTAAAAAATTGTTAATGGTTTTTACTTGATTATAAATTGATTTATAATTTATTTAAATTAAATTGATTTATATATATTCGTTGATATGTTGTTCACCACCCTGAACCCTGTACACAGAGGGCAGTCTAGAAATAAAATGAATAAAATTGTACATGTTTTCTTTCTTTTATTATGTTTATAACTTATAAACATAAATAAGGGCACTGAACTGAACCTAATGTAAACAAAAATATATAAACACATGAAAATTCACAAACTGGAAGTAGTGCTAGTAAGAGTTAGTGAAGGAATACCAAACCAAACAAGTCTTCACCCACTAATGGAAGATGACAGTGGAAGGAGACAGATGAATTTGTTTAGGGTCTTTCTTTCTTTCTTTCTTTCTTTCTTTCTTTCTTTCTTTCTTTCTTTCTTTCTTTCTTTCTTTCTTTCTTTCTTTCTTTCTTTCTTTCTTTCTTTCTTTCTTTCTTTCCTGGAGCTCTTTTTAGGTATATAGAAAGATCTGCCTTGCCTGCTCACAGCTCCTGTGAGTATTTAAGTATTTAAGTATCCAAAGACTGGCTATTAGAGTGTAAGATGTTACAGCAGTATAACCAGAAGATAATAATGGAAGAAAAGAAATAATAATTATAAGGTTCTAATTATAAATTACAAAATTGCAAAAATGTGTAGCTCTATCTAATGTTAGAGGACTATTCTTTCTGCGTAGTCAAGAAGACAAATCTCTGTTTTAGCTTCTTTTAAATCGATGCTCTCAAGATGTTCTCATTGCTAGAGCTTTAGAAAAATTCCTGAAGGCATGACACTTGAAATAAAACTATGGGAGTTGATGAACCTGTTAATGAATTGTTAAAATCCTGCCTGAAAGGAGACAAGAAAATTAGGTATGGGACAGACATTGAACAATGGATGAGATACTGGTCAATGCAACTATTATCAGCATCTCTGCAGTACTTTCCCAAGAGGTCAGTTTCCTAGCCACAGTTGGGCCCTTGTAGTCATCTCTTCTTTATCTCAAAATGCATCTGTTCCCACATACTTATATCTTAGAGGAGCCATGAAAGGAAATTTGAAAGTGTATTGCTGCTACTATTACTTCCACCCAGTGTCTTCAACACAGATTATCATATTAGGGCTATGTGCAAATTATTTGTAAATGTGCAAATTGGGTTATTTAATATATTCATAAACTTGGCAGGTCTGCTTCACTGTAATGGGAAGTATATTTAATGTAGCCATTAAAAGGAATCAGTTGTACTCTGCTAGTAGAGGTATTCTTGATCCAGAGGAAGAATTGCATCATTTGGAGTCAATAGAGTACTCAGTTCCATTTCTCCTTCCTCTACCTGGCATATTTCTATTACTTTCATTTCTAGGTATCTTTTGAGTTATATTGTAGTAGACATTCACATATATCTTGTTCATTGAACATATGCTCAGATTGGAAGTTTACAAAGTGACACCTGCCAAAATCATGTTGGCCTAATCATGTTGAACAATTCATATATGAAGAATGTACATTGAAATTTGTTGGCATAACTGCAAGTAGGAATCTCCTACAGATTTCTGTTCTCATGTTTTCCATGGAGGTAGTTTTCACTGCCTCCTCAAAGTAACTTCCCCACAAGATTCCTGAGCTGCAGTTTGCAACTCAGGTTTGCTGCATTCATATAGTTTGCCTCATCACTGCAAAAATACATGGTGAATTAATATGCACGGACAATTCACTACACATGGAGTAGCCAAAATATGGAAACTTTTAAAAAATCATAGCACCATGTCAGTTGTTACAAGGGTTGTCTTAGTGAAGTGTTAGCCACTATGGTAGGTAGTACATGTTGCAGAGAATATGTCCTCAGATGTTTTGTGCATGAGATTTCATGCTTTCCTCTTAGCATTGCCATATTTCTTTACCCTTCTGCAGTATTGTAGGTTAATAACCAACAAACCTTACATTCTCCTTTCTACCTGTAAAAACAAATCTCTTTCACTGTCTTTCAGGAGAGAAGCCATTCAAATGTGATGAGTGTAACTTTGCTTCTACAACCCAGTCTCATCTGACACGGCACAAACGCGTCCATACTGGAGAAAAACCCTACAGATGCCCTTGGTGCGACTACAGGTAATGGGAGCAGAAATACTGGTGATCATTATTAAAATATATTGCCATTAGTTTCTCACCTATACATAATTAAGCAAGGGGTTTTTTTTCAGCGGGGAGGGGGGAGTTGTTGTTTGTCAAAAACAGGAGTAAAAACAGGCTTTTGAAGGCTTTTGATGTGAAACACTGAAGTGAAGGGCTAATGCTGTATATTTTGCAGGTGCTCTTGTGTCTGTTAGAATTCTCTGTGGAGGGAAGGTTGATCTGCCTTGCCTCTTCAGATCAGCTGTATTTTTTGGGGGAAAAAAATCTTGGTTGAGCTGCAGCCATGACACTAAAGAAGAATGTCCCCCTAAGAATTCAGCAGCCTCATTGTCCATAAAGTAGGTTAAATTGAAGCACCTGCCTGTCATTTTAAGGAGCAGTGATTGGAGCTTATTTTCCATCTGTTTGCATGAAAAATATTGCAGATAATTCGTAGCCAGGAAGGGATACTTGTTTTTAAATCAGAAAAGGGTTTGAATGGCTGTGGATTTTGTTACCTTTGAAATTAGACTCTGGAAAACAGATGGTCCTTAATGGGCATTAGAGGTTAGTTTTTGCATGAGTGGAAATGTTAAATCTAAGTAAGCGTTGGCTTATCTCACCCCTTATGATCTGTTTCAAATCTACCTGAGAACACTGGGGCCAAAAGAAAAGAGTTGTCTCCTTTAAGTAGCTGCTTTTGTCCTATCATAAGGGCTTCTGGCTCTGGAATCACTTAACAGTTCCTTTGTTTATTGTTTGTATTAGTATTCGTTTGTTTTACAGCTCTGTTAAGTTTTTTTTTTAAAAAAAAGGTTTGCATGATACCTGGTGGCTACAGAATTGAAATAATCTTGGGTCCACCCCACAAAAAAAGGTCTGCCATGAAAACTTTGTGAAAGGAACATCACCCCAGAATCGGAAATGACTGGTGCTTGTACAGGGGACTACCTTTACCTTTATCCTTAAAGTGCACCCAGTTTAGTGGCATGCATTTTGATGGCTGGAATAAAGTACTGACATTGCCACAGGCATAATTCTGATTTATTTTAAATCACTAATATACCTTTATTAAAGAGATGTATATTCTGCAAAGCATCATTATGCAGGTTACCATCTGTCATTGATTTTTGTGTTGTGTTGTTTTGTACTTTTTCTAAATTAGGTAGCAAAGGTAGCAAAGACAGGGGTTTTTTTGGTTTTTGTTCCAGGATAATAGATAAGAAGCTCAAACTGCCTGGCCTGCAAATTGCATTAATTTTATAAATGCACCTTTCTAAAAACATGTCACTTGTGAAGGATATCCTACAAGTCTAAGGATAAATGGCATGCATTTGTAATATAATTATGTAAACTAAAATAAAATATTTTACATTTATTATGCATAATAAACTAATTAAACAATGCTTGGTAAAGGATTATAGCATCTGACATCAAGCACAAAAGGATTCATTGTGTGGATTCAGCAACACCAGCATTCTGAGTTAGGGAGGGTGACTTTATAGAGACCACTTTTCTTTTTTTGGACAGCTTCCCTGGGGAGTTCATAGTTCCCTTTTATTTTGTGAGTGTTCATAACTTTGTAAAATAAAGACCCATTTATAATACGCTACAATGTGTACAATATAGTAATTAAAGCAAAGCTGGCATATAGGTATTCTTTTAAACGAAATAATCTTTCAGATACTTTGATAAATCAGCAAATGCAGTATTGCCTGTTATTTCTTAGTTTAGCTAAGTAAATGCTGATTTTTACATAACTGTAATATTTATACGGGGGAGCTTTGCATGGAATAGATGGTGCGAAAGAACACAAGGTGTTAATCTCAGCAGTCTTGAATTTTGTAGCAAATGGCAGATTGGATGACACATCTCTTTATTTACAAAGACTACATGGGTCCAGGCAGGACATCACACAAGTGAGGGCTATATGTCGTCCACAGTAAGGAGACTAGCCAGGTTGAGATTCCCAACACTGAAGTAGGTGTAAAAGCAAAGATTCAAGGAATAATCCAGAAAATAGTAGTTATGAATAATTCAAGTGAAATTAGAGGGGTCATAGTTTTATATAATGTGCTATGATTAACAAGTTAATACAGAGCAATGTACAGTTGGCGTAACATAGCAGTTACTGCACATAGGTCAAAACGAAACAATAATCCATGATGAAGCCAAGACACTGGATCCTATATAAAGAGATTACAGAAGAAATAGATAGAACAGATCTTCCCTGCCTGATAATTCCCCCAGTAGTCCCTGGGGGCAACACCCTAGAAATCTTCCTTTGCAAGCCTTCAGACTATGGCAACAAAATGCATCATAGTAAAAGGGAGCTGCAGTGAAGAGGAGGAATCAGTAGAAATCCCCAGTCTCCAGATAGTGCTTGAACAAGCTTCCCTGGATAGGCTCTTGGGATTCTTTTAATATCACAGCTATGTTCAGGTCCAGTAGCACCTTAGAGATCAACACAGTTTTGGGGATATGAGCTTTCAAGAGTCAAGGCTCTCTTGGTCAGATATTGCATCATGTCCATTTATTTATTTTTTAAGTGCACTTTCTTCTTCAACTGTTAAATTATAATACAGGGGTGGCCAAACTGCAGCTTGGGGGCCACATGTGACTCTTTTACACATATTATGTGGCTCTTGGAGCCCCTACCGCCCCATCAGCTTGGAGAAGGCATTTCTTTCTTCAAATAACTTCTCCAAGCCAAGCCACCCAGCAGCTTGAAGAATGCATTTAAAGTTAAAATTGCTTTCTTTCCACCTCTCCCTCCCTTCTCCCTCCCCCATCTGTTTGCCTGCTTGCCTGCCTGTCTTCCTGTCCTGCAGCTCTCAAACATCTGATATTTATTCAATATGGCTCTTACATTAGGCAAGTTTGGCCACCCCTGATATAATATGATGGTTGGTAAGGAAGTGTAATGTGTACTCTCTCCCCTGCAGGTTATGAAGTAAAAACATGCCTTCATGCAAAGTCTTTTAAAGAGTCTTTCAGAATACTAAAAAATAATCCCCACCAAACTCAAATTTTGTTGAATTGGTGAGGAATGTGGTATCCACTTGTGTTCTTTCCCCACCGAAAAGTCCCTTATTATATTAATAAAATTCTATATTGATGTGTTTCTGATTCTGTTTTATTTATGTATTTTTATCAGTTAGTGATTAACTATACATTTTTATGGTGAGAATAATGGTTTATTCTTGCTATTTTGTAAGTTTGCAGTCTAGAAAGCTGCTGCCTTTGTGCCGGACCCGAAGGCTGCAGCTAGTGCAGAACGTGGCGGCCAGGCTGTTGCTAGGACTCCCGAGGTGGGAGCATATACAGCCGGGGCTATGCGAACTGCACTGGCTGCCGATTACATACCGGGTCCAGTACAAAGAGCTGGTCATCACCTTTAAAGCCCTATATGGCCGAGGACCGGCCTACCTGAGGGACCGTCTTTCCCCATATGAGCCGCAGAGAGCACTGAGGTCAGTCGGGAAAAATAAACTGACTACCCCTGGCCGAAAGAAGTTAAACTTCAGAACACCCGGGCATGGGCCTTTTCAATCGCAGCCCCTTCCCTATGGAATCAGCTCCCGGAGGAGGTGCGGGCCCTGCGGAGCCTCGATCAGTTCCGCAGGGCCTGCAAGACCACCCTCTTCAAGCTAGCGTACACGGACTGCTGAATTGTGGTTGTTTATAAAGGGAGCCGCCATTATGGTTCTGTTTAAGGACCTATGTTATTATGTAAACTATGTAAACTGACAGAAATTAGCACCGGAAATACCATCACCACTGTCAGATTAAGTTAAATTTTAATTGTATATTGACTGGTTTTTAATAATGTTAATTTTAAAGCCTTATATTTACTGTTTATGTATATTTATAAATGTTGTTAGCCGCCCTGAGCCTGCCTAGGCGGGGAGGGCGGGATATAAATAATTTTTATTATTATTATTATTATTAGAAAATGTCATTTTCTTAAAAATTTTATGGAACTTCTTTAGCAGTAGACTTGTGTGCGTCTGGAACAGAAATCACCAAGGAATCCTAATTTCCCTTCTGTATTAAATGAGATCCCATCAGTTTATAAAGCAAGTGTAAATTATAGTATAGTATAGTACAGTACTGTAGTGTAAATTATAGTATTTCTTTTAAAATTGCCTCCTTATTACAACTCTGAAAAACAATGCCACGTGAAAATTATTTTCCTTCTGTTTTGTCGTTGCATTTATATTTTACTTTTTATACACATTTTATGTTCCTCCACTATGGTTGGTATTTCGTATGTCAAACTTAGTTTAATGTTTCTTTAATTGCTATTAGCAAAATTGGGTTCAGTCATAGCGTCTCTTGCTCAGGAATAGGAGGAATTGTTGACAGGCCATTTAGTCTGGGGGAGAATAGCATGCCACTTGTGCTGCTTTCCCAGCAAAATAACATTGGTAGTAGCATTCAAAGAAGCTCAGCTTCTTCTTTGATGCCCGGTTTGCTTGGCCAGAGGCTAATGTCAGGATGGTGACTAGTTTATAAAGAAATATGTGTGTTTATTGGAAAGCATGATTATCCCTTATAACAGTGTGTGTAGTGCTGAAAATAGTGCATCTTTTCAGAAGTGGCTCTATAGGTCTTAGTGTACAGTTCTGTGTCAAGAGCAGTGCTTTTGGTTTTTAATTGTGTGTTATTTATTGAACTCTTATAAGGCTTCATTGTCCTCAAAATGACAAGCTCCATTTCATTGGCTGTCCTTCAGGAAATAATTTGGGGATCATAAAAAGACAGGAAGAAAGAATCCTATATAACTGCTTTCTTGTCCCCTATGTTTCCAACTTCATACCATCTCTTCCTTACCTATAATGTTTTAGTCTTCTGCTTACTCTTTTCTCCATTACCGTATGAAGTATATACCTCTGATCCATTGTCTCCTGTGTTTTGAACTATTTGCCGAGGTACAAGGCTTCATTTTCTGTTTTCAAGTTTTCCTCTACCATGCTGATCCCTGTTGTATGTAGAGGAAAGAGGAAGAGGAAAAGTTGATGGCAGCCCAGTGAGCAGCGAGAATGGAGGGGAAGGGTTGCCACATGGGAAGCCGGTACCAGGTGCTGGGATCAGGTGGGGAGGCAGCAGCAGCTGGGAGTCTTGCCCTCCCACTGCAACACCAACCTTCCACTGGTGCCATCACTGTGGGCTCACCACCACTGTCACCTCTTGTAGCTGGGTTTGCAGGGCCAAGCTGCACTGGGGTTGCAGCTTCCTGGAGGCTGGCTTGCCACTGGAGCTGCCTGGCTCTCTAGCTGCCATGTCTCCCCTCCCTGGCTTCCTGTTGGGGCTGTGCAGTCCTAGCACTAGAAACTGGGCAGGGCTGGGTTGCACCAGACTACCTGGCTAGCACTGCATGCCATGGAGGAGCATGCCTGTGGGATGGAGCTGGAACGGTGCTAGAAGGTGAGCTGCAGGGGGAGAAGCAAGCAGGCAGGGGGTCTTGGCGGGAGCAGGGAAAGCTGGACCGCATGGCCAAGGTCAAGCCACAACCTGTTCATGCTGGAGTGCAGCTATGTGATCTTGAAGAGAGCTTGGGGTTGCTGCGCTTTCTTTCAATTAATGTGGGTAATATGGTCTTACAACTGATAGCCCCTGAGTGAAGCTGTGTGCACCCCAACTGCTAATCCCAGCAGCAGAACATGGGTGCAGATAAGCTATTGACAATTAGAGTTGGCTGCTGTTCAGGAGTGGGCACACACTCTTCATCCACATGTTGCCTTCTAGCAAACCAGTTGTGGGCTGGAAGTCTGTAAGGCTTTGGAGGATGGTAGACTTGGTTTGGGGAGATGCGTGGAAAGGACCTGAGAACACATTTATTGATTCCCTTGCTTTTCTACCGAGACCACTATTTCAAACTATTTTTGCCTAGTTAACTTTTAAAATGGCATTGCTTCTATCCCAAGAAAGTGTATTGCTAGTGAACATCTGTGTTGGGATGGGAGTGGGGGCTGCTGATGCATAACACCCATCTGTTCACAAAGTTACTTACACTCACCTAATTCTGTTTGTTTTCTACTGCTGCTAATCATTAGTGGCAGGATAACCACACTTCCGGTGACATCAGGAGGTGTGACCTAATATTCTAATGAGTTCCTGCCAGGCTTTTTCTACAAAAAAAAGCCCTGAGGATAGGATTAAGCTGCATACATACAACAGGGATCAGCATGGTAGGGGAAAACTTGAAAACAGAAAATGAAGCCTTGTACCTCGGCAAATAGTTCAAAACACAGGAGACAATGGATCAGAGGTATATACTTCATACGGTAATGGAGAAAAGAGTAAGCAGAAGACTAAAACATTATAGGTAAGGAAGAGATGGTATGAAGTTGGAAACATAGGGGACAAGAAAGCAGTTATATAGGATTCTTTCTTCCTGTCTTTTTATGATCCCCAAATTATTTCCTGAAGGACAGCCAATGAAATGGAACTTGTCATTTTGAGAGCCAGTTTGGTGTAGTAGTTAAGTGTGCGAACTCTTATGTGGGACCGTACCAGTCTTGAATATGCTGTTCAGGTGTTATTCAGATGTACACATCTGTGAGTTGCAAACCTACTTTTGATTTATTGGCATTCATTACAGAGATCTCATGGTCAATGCTTTGAGCCTAAGACCCAGAGGAAAACATGAAACAGCTGGGCATTGTGAGCTTCTGTACAGAAACTGCTTCATGTGCTAGTCAAGAGCATGTGAAGGCACCATGGCACAGGCTGAGGGCTATGTGCTTGTCTACAAAACTATAGTATTCCCCAGAAGAATAACTACAACTTCTATGTGGCAGTGCAAGAACAGCCATGTACAGTGTTCAGTATCAGCCTACTTACTATCTGGGAAGTCTAAGTTCAAGATCACCAATTAAAGAAAAATGTGAAAGAAAAATCAAGGGAAATTTGCTGGGTAAACCTTCAGCCTCATGCTGGCTTGTTATTGCTCTTCTAAATAATTCACATGCTTTTCTGTTGAGAAAGACTGGAGAGCATGAATACAGTGAAAAAGAGGAGGGGAACCCAGTTGTACCCATAACAAGCCCAACAAAACTCACTCTTTCTCTCTGTGTAACAAGGCGAAAAGAACATGCCTTCAGTAAAACATCTCTAGCCTTAAAAGTGCTTTCTTTGTATCTCTCCCGATGGCGGGGACTAAGCAAAGGGAGCTGGAGTTCTTTCCTTCCTTCCCCAAGGAACAAGGAGCAGGAGGAGCTTCAACCACTAAGGAGAAGAGAAATTCGGCTCAGTAGCTCTGCAGGGAGATTGACTGAGCCTGGCACACTTAATCAACACATCAGAGCTGTAGAGCCAAGCTCCCACATTGGCTGACGCTCCTCCTCCCTCCTGCTCCCTTGGAAAAAGGGAGGGGAAAGAGGGAAAGAGCAGGGAGCAGGCTGGCTTATCCGGGGAGAAACACAAAATGGCGACCAGACAAAGCAGGCAAGGGAGAATGAAGCAGACAACAGCCAGTTGCTGGAGGGCCTGATTGGAACCCTCTGGGTTATGTTTGACACCTCTGATTTAAAGGGACCCTGCTTGCAAGAAATGAGGACAATGCACACCTGAACTCCAGAGGTGAATTTGCCACTTGGAATTCAGATGCAAACACATAAATCGCTGAGTGTAAACACCATGTAAAGGGGCCCTTTAAATACTGCTTGCAAGAAGTGGGGGCCATGTGCACCTGAACTCTGGTGGCGAATTCGCTGCTTGTAGTTCAGGTGTGCTGCTGGTGGCTGCCTCTCTCCCTGTCTCCTGCAAGATTTAAAGGGTAGTCCAGCTGCAGGCCATGTGTTCCTGTGTACCAGCTGGAGGTCCCATTAAATCTCTCAGGAGAGGAGGGAGAGGGGTGACTACCCGGTGGTTGCACTTGGGCCTCTCTGCAAAATCGGTGGATCCCCTGCCCCCATAGTGTGCACATATACAATAACTAGACCACTGAGGAAGGCCTTGGAGGCCAAAATATGTTTTGTCCTGCTTTAATGTGGTTCAAGATTATCAGCCTAGAGATATTGAATTGGTGGTCCTGTTTTATTGGTTCAAGGCTCTTAGCATAGAGATACTGAATTATATCATGTTACAAAGGTTCAGGGATTTCTTAGTCCAAACATTCGCTGCTTCAAGGGTGGAATGTGCCTTTTTTAAAAAAGAAGAAGGGTATTTGTGCACTTTGGAATAAATAACATATATTTTGTTTAATTCATTTATCATAATTTTCTCTCACTCAGCCTTTGGTTACCCAACTTTGTTGTTTCTTTGTGTTATTTTTTCCCCCTTCTATTTCGGTTTTCAGTTCAAACCAGTTCAGCCGATTTTCTGTATTTAACCTGTACAATAATACGTATCTTGAACCCCCCCCCCCAACATATTTAACAAACATACTTCATGTTTTACTGTTTTATTACTGTATAGATACAGCTGTGTGCATGCATGTATAATATAAAAATGTGTTTTATTTTTGAATTAAGAGTAAATAAGCACTGGTTTACTCAGTAATTAGTGTACCCATTTTGAAAACAAAGTAACTACTTCTTTCTAAATAGAATCAAAATAAACATGTTTGTTCCAGTTCAAGATCCTTTGGTCTCAATTCCCATTTAAAAAAAGACAAAGACTGTCTTTGGGGATGGTCATTCTACAAGGAATATCACTGGACAGTCCCTCGTGTGGTAGTTAACATTTGCTTTTATACTCATTGTGGTAGAAATGTGAGCCCTACAAAAGAAAACATAAACTATATTTTGATCGTACTATTTTGGCAGTATTCCCCAAGCATTTGAGCTATTATCATGTAATGAAGTTGTTGTGTATTTTTAAAAAGTTCTGTGTAAATAATATTGCAAACTTTCATTTTGTTTTTCTTTTTTTAGTATCAAGATTCAGAAACAAAAGAGGTAGAATTTGAAATATCTGTATTTCACCCTTCTTTCCAGGCCTAAAGGAGACATAAAATTGGATCTAAAATACACTTATACCAACCAACTTGAAGGTTATTTTATACAGACACTGGGCATTCATTTGAATAAAGAGGGAAAGAGATTCGAGATGAATGATGTACAGGGATGAAACAAGGAGGAGTGGGTTGTCTTAAAAGGGTATGTTTCAGAAACATATTTAGGAGTTTATATTAGAGGTATTTCTAAGGGCATTTGGCCACCTGTGAAGACCTGATCTTGCCCCAGTTTCTACACGGGAAGACAATTCCTCAAGGGAAAAGGAGTCCTTCCCATGTTCCCCTATTGTGCTTGAGGTTTTGTATACCCTAGAAACCCCAGCTCTCTTTTCAACAACAAGACTTCCATTCAAGATTCTATTGAAAAAGCAGACCAGGAACCCCCTGAGTGGGGACCTGTGCACCTCTTGAGCGTTCCATAAGCCTCTAAGAACAAAGGTGGTAGAGGGCTGAACCAAAACCTGGATCAGTTAGACAAATGCATACCTGGCAGCTCAAGGCCTTCCCAACTCCAGTCTTAATGAGGA
The DNA here is from genome assembly GCF_032191835.1 of Heteronotia binoei. Classification (NCBI taxonomy): domain Eukaryota; kingdom Metazoa; phylum Chordata; class Lepidosauria; order Squamata; family Gekkonidae; genus Heteronotia; species Heteronotia binoei. The sequence continues at coordinate 98,343,050 of NC_083229.1, forward strand.
GGAAAGAGCATCTTGGCAGTGTCAAGGACCTAACTCTGGCTATAGGAAATATTAGGGCTTTCAGTTCCCTATATGATCTTCAGTTAATTCCAGCTTAATCTACTTCAATATCTACAACAGTAGTTTGTGCTCCTTGATGCCAGGATCCTGTTCTCCAGGGCTCTTGTAGAGATTCTTAAACTCTAGCATTGATGGTCAGTGCTCTACTAGTTCTTAGCTGCCTGCCTGAGATCCATCTGAAGGGTTGTCAGCCCTGAGTTGGGGAATACCTGGATATTTAGGTGGGGGAGGTGTTCGAACTTTGGGAGGTGCCTCAGCAGGGTATAATGCCATAGAGTCCACCCTCCAAAGCGTCCATTTTCTCCAAGGGAACGGATCTTGGCTGTGAGATCTCAAGGTGGAGGTTTGCAATCCGACCCATGTGTTTTATTGCCTGCTGCCAGGTTCAGAATGGGACAGAGTCTGATAATTCTCCAGTTGATGAATATTATGTTCTTGGCTAACATACCTGAAATCTCTGAATTTCTCTACCTTTGTCTCTAACCCTGTATTTTTGCATACAGTAAATCCCTCCCCCCCCCCATTATCCTTTGATAATAGTTAAGTTAGGCAGTCTATTGACTGTGAATGGGAATATGCACTGCTGTACCATCAGTCTGTACCTGATGCATAGTAAAATGCTTTTTATCTCTTGGCAGCACTCACTTTTTTGAGATCAAGTAGTTGTAGAAATTCCAGCAACTTTGGTTGCCTATATGCTGTGGGAGAATGGAAAGGGGAATGGAAGTTATTTTGGATTATCACACATCAATTTGATCATATTTACATGGTGCTTGTTTCACATAGAAACTGTTCATTTTGTAAAGGTTTGAGTTCTTAAAATGAGGAGCACAATCCTTTTGCATCTTCCATGAGAAAGACGCCTAGAGGGCACAACAGAGCCTTGTTTTCTCTCCTCCTTACCTCAGTGTCTGCAAATTCAGAATGTCAAGCTGGGAACAGGAGATCTGTGCATGCCTTCAGTCCCCTTGTCCAGCCAGGCCTGTAGTCACCTTCAGCAATGTTTCTTCTCATCAAAGAGTGTCAGAGTGGGTATTTAAAATTTGTGACATGACAACTTACCTTTAAAGAATATAAGAATAGGAATATTTTTTGTGTGTGTTTTTAAAACAGAGATGCTTCAGATTCACCTGATCGGCTCTGCCCATTTGGTGGATTTTTCAAGATTGCTGTCTCTTGTATCATGATTACATCATCTTTCATGACAGCTCCTCATTTAGATATTATGACTGTTCATAGTACAGTGTCCAACAGTGTAAATGTAAGTTGAGGAAGGTTTTGCTTGCTCACAATAGCTGTTTGTTTTAAACAAGTTTCTGTACTGAACAGTAAATACTATTTTTTCATCTGATGTATTTTTCGTGTTAGTTAAAATCTATGCAGACAGTTGGGTTTAGAGACAAAGGTAGAGAAATTTCTTTTAATCTCAGCATTCCCACCTAGCAAGAAAGGTAAGCTGAGATGCCCTGTCCTGTTTTGCATTATGTGAAGAATGGAAGGGGCAGACAGCTCTGCTTCCTTCTACAGCCTTAACCCAAGAATAATTTGACCTTTTTGGAAGAGGAACACACTATCTTATAGTTCTAAAATGTTATTAATAAGTTAGACATTGTATGTGCTACTGCTGGCATTGTACTTATTGTTATTTTTGTTAGTTATTGAATTTGTTGGTTTGTGTTTTTTTCCTATTGTGGATGCCTTTTGAGCACCCAAGCATTCCTGCACAATGGGACACAATGTAGCAGTGCGGCTTTCTGTTACAGAACTATTCAAAATTAAGGGGGTGGGGTGTTCGGAGCTACCTAAGCTGAAAAACCCACCAGGTTTTCTTATATTGCGATTGATATTATCACAAGAATACATTGCTATAATAACCACAGATAAAGGTTAAACTAACAGAATAAGATACTTGGACTGAGTTGGGAGTCTAGATTGTTTCCCATTTGTATACCATTTTTTTAAATGAGACAACTATTGCTGCAATATGATTTTTTAAAAAAATAATGCTGCAAAAGAATGAAGAAGAAGAAATTTGAAGAAGAAAAGTTGGTTTTCTATGTTGTTAGCTGCCCTGAGCCTGCCTTGGTGGGGAGGGCGGGATATAAATGCGAAAAATAAATAAATAAATAATACCCCACTCTTCACTACCTGAAGGAGTTTCAGGACATCCTACAATCATCTTCCCTTCCTTCCCCCACAACAGACAACCTGTGAGGTAGGTGAGGCTGAGAAAGCTCTGAGAGAACTGTGACTAACCCAAGGCTACCTAGCTGACTTTATATGGAGAAGTGGGGAACCAAACCCAATTGTCCAGATTAGAGTCCGCTGCTCTTAACCACTCTGTGGTGTACATAACTTTATTGGCAAAACCTCTATGGTAGGAGCGAGATTTACCATAGAATTTTTGCCCAAATACCAGAGTGTTGCCTAACATTGCTACATGATGACATCACTTCTGGATCATGTGGGCAGTGACATAGGCATGTTGCTGCACATCAGTTTGGCCCCCCTCCTACTCCCAGTAAGTCCCTGCCATCCCCTGTCAGTTGCCAGGAGAGATTTGGCCACCCTAGTCCTTGGGGAGCAACAAATGTGACAGATGAACTTGATCTCACTTTCAAATTACACCAAGAGAGACCAAAACTTTGAAATGAGCAAAGGATTCAAGTAGTTGCAGAAATTAAAGCAAGCCCCTAGTTTGTGTTTCAGCTGGATAAATAAACAAATGTTCCCTCTTATGTCAGCTACTTGTGTATGTTTAACATCTGAAAGATGATTCTCAGGCCCGGTGCTAGGGATTTTACCGCCCGAGGCAGAACCCTGTGCTGGCAAACCCCCCTCCCCCAGTGTCCATTCGCGCGCCCTTACTTTCTATCCCTTGGGTACCCCATGAATCGCTCCAGTGATCTTAATTCACTGAAAATGGGGTTTCCATGTATGTGCCCATATGGAATAATTAACCTCCATCCTCCCAGCTTCAGTGAATTCTGCTTGCTCCATGAGATGTGCTTAATCTCTACCTGGTGAATAGCTAAGCATGTGGGTGTGAATTAAATATAGTCTGAAAACTTTACAAGAGAAAAGACCTTTATTACTAACAAAAATCCTCTACAGACTAAGAGCAAAAATCCATGAGAATATGTAATAGAATATAGTATAGATTTTTCAGAGAACTAGGAAATCAATTGCAAAGGGAATACATTCTAAGTTATATTGGTTAAATATTGCATTTGTGCAGACTTCACCTTTGCTCCTCCTTATCCCTCTGCTTTTGGCATGCTGGCACTGAGTAAACTGACCATTTAACTCCTTCCTCCCCAGCTGGGAGGGATCCTCTGGGACCAGTCTGGTATTGGGGGGCTAAGTTACCTACTTCCCACTTTTGGCCATGTCATGTCATGCGCTACTGGTTTTTTGGACTGCAGGCTGACTTATTAAAAGTAATCTATCTTCTCCCTTTCTGAAAGGATACCCAAGTGGATTTCTGACCCCTCCCCTCAATTTGTCACCATAAATGTGTTTCCTGTCAAGCTTGGGCATACTACAAGGATTTTATAACAGAGATCATAGAAGATGGTGTATTTTCCTGTGGCAAATGGCCCTCTGATTCACAACAGCTCTGAGGTTGTTAAAATTGTTAATCATATCTGAGCCAATGTCACAGATTTCATAGTTTTCAAAGTATTCTGTGAAACGGTTGGAGCCAAATTCAGTGTTCTTCTGATACAGACATACATTTGTAAGTTATCCCTGAAGAAAGTCTTAAAACATTATTTGGAACTGAGAGAATAAATCAGTATGCTCCTGGAAAGGGAGAGAACTTCTGAGGAACAAGAATTTCGTTTGAAGGTGATGAGTCATACATATTCTAAAACTGGCATATCGTGCCATTTTATATACCGTATTTTTCGGTCCATAAGGCACTCTGGACCATAGGACGCACCTTCCTCCTGGGGGGCGATCTGCTGCCTCTGCCTCCGATCCTGGCGCTTCTCCCGCGCCTGCATGCCTGGCTCCAGCTTCTTCCAGCAAGCACTGGGATCGCTCCACTTGTTTACAGCAAGTGCCAGGATCGCTCCCTCCGCCCTCCGATCCCGGCGCTTGCTTTAAGCATCAGAGCTGGAGCCAGGCAGGCATGGAGGAAGCATGCCGCCCCCTCCACAGCCGGCGCTCGCGAAGCGCTGGGTTTGCGGAGGGGGGGCTGATTCCTCTGTGCCTGGCTTCAGCTTCTGCTGATAGCAAGGGCTGGGTTCGGAGGCAGCCAAGCCTCCGAACCCAGCCCTTGCTATCAGCACAAGCTGAAGCCAGGCAGACAGGGACAGAGGAAGCACCCCCCCCCCTCCGCAAACGCAGCGCTTGCGAAGGGGGGGGTGATTCCTCTGTGCCTGGCTTCAGCTTCTGCTGATAGCAAGGGCTGGAATCGGAGGCTTGGCTGCCTCCGAACCCAGCCCTTGCTATCAGCAGAAGCTGAAGCCAGGCAGACAGGGACAGAGGAAGCACCCCCCCCTCCGCAAACGCAGCACTTCGCCAAGCGCTGCGTTTGCGGAGGGGGGGGGTGATTCCTTTGTGCCTGGCTTCAGCTTCTGCTGATAGCAAGGGCTGGGTTCGGAGGCAGCCAAGCCTCCGAACCCAGCCTTTGCTATCAGCAGAAGCTGAAGCCAGGCAGACAGGGACAGAGGAAGCACCCCCCCTCCGCAAACGCAGCACTTCGCCAAGCACTGCGTTTGCGGAGGGGGGGGGTGATTCCTCTGTGCCTGGCTTCAGCTTCTGCTGATAGCAAGAGCTGGGTTCGGAGGAAGCCAAGCCTCCGAACCCAGCCCTTGCTATCAGCAGAAGCTGAAGCCAGGCAGACAGGGACAGAGGAAGCACCCCCCCCTCCGCAAACGCAGCGCTTCGCCAAGCGCTGCGTTTGCGGAGGGAGGGGTGATTTCTCTGTGCCTGGCTTCAGCTTCTGCTGGTAGCAAGGGCTGGGATCGGAGGCTTGGCTGCCTCTGAACCCAGCCCTTGCTATCAGCAGAAGCTGAAGCCGGGCAGACAGGGACAGAGGAAGCACCCGCCCCCTCTGCAAACCCAGCGCTTCGCAAGCGCTGGCTGTGGAGGGGGCGGCGTGCTTTCTCCCTGCTTGCCTGCTTGGCTTCAGCGCTGATGCTTAAAGCAAGCGCTGGGATCGGAGGGCGGAGGGAGCTATCCTGGCGCTTGCTGTAAGCGTCAGAGCTGGAGCCAGGCAGGCAGGGGCGGGAAGCGCCGGGACGGAGGCAGCGGATCACCCCCCCCCCCCTCGGAGGAAGGTACGTACGGTACCTTCGCTCCATAAGATGCACACACTTTTCCCCCCACTTTTTTGGGAGGAAAAAGTGCGTCTTATGGTGTGAAAAATACGGTATATTTTATGCACACACACACACAATCATTGGACACTCTCAATACAAATATATAAGAATATTCTGAAGTTGCCACCTTCCTTCGCAAGTGGCAGTTTTACCAATGCAGAGTTCAGTCTGATAATGTCCCCATGTTCTCAGAACTGACCATGCTACCTGAAGTAACCTAAAAGAAATGTTCATACACTGATAACATCTAGCAATTACTTTCTTTGTCATAAGTGAAGAGACCCCTGGTCTGGAACACTAGGAGAAAATTGCAAGGATTGATAGACTTTTTAAGGGGAGAAAGATTCAGGTGGGTAGCCATGTTGGTCTAAAGCAATAGAACAGAGTCTGAATCCAGTGGCACCTTTAAGGCCAACAAAGGTTTATTCTGGTTGCAACTTTTGTGTGCTCTAATCTGACAAAGTGTGTGTACACACAAAAGCTTATGTCCAAGAAAAAACTTCGTTGGTTTTAAAAGTGCCACTGGACTCAAGCTCTGCAAAGGAGAGAAAGAAATCATCAAAGATGAGTCTACCATTATGAAAGCAGAGTTCCCTGGTTTTCAGGAAGGTAGTATGCTGTTGGTAAATACCTGAAACCCCCATCCTGTTGCCCCAGCATTTTGCCATAAGGTGGGCTTTTGTTACATCGGTTACAATTAAAAGCAAGGCAACAAATAGACTAGATCTTACGTAAGACCTGTAATGTGATCTAGCTAAGAAAGCCAGTGTGGTGTGGTGATTAGAGGACTAGGATCTGAAAGACTCAGGTTCTGCCATGGAAGCTTACTGGGAGAGCTTGGGCTAGTCACATACTTGTAGCCTAACCTACCTCACAGGGTTGTTGTGAAAATGCAAAGGAGGAGAGGAGAAGGATATAACCGCTTTGGGTGACCATGGGGGAGAAAGGCGGAGTATAAATGAAGTGAGTAAGTAAATTACTGCTCACAAAGAAGCAATTTCAGCCCCCATGCTGATACTTTGTTCTGTCTTTTTATGTGCCTGATCATAAAAATTATTTGACTTTGCTTAGCAAAGTGAATGCTGTATTTTTGTTAACCAGTGGACTCCCCAGAAATGAAAAAAGATAATGCTCCCCCCCACCATTTTTCTTTTTGTTATTTATAAAAGGGAGGGAGTAGTTATGGATTTGGTGGCTAGTTCAGTGCCAAAAAAAGTTAAGAATTGTAGCTGAAATAGGAGCCCTCCCCCCCGCCCCCGCTTAGTGTTGGCTTCTCATAAGACTAGCTGATGTCTCTTGTATTATATGGCAAGTCTGTATAATCTGAGGTGCTAAAAAGATTATAGTTAAAAGCACCGTGTTAGAGATTCATTTCGTTTTCCTGGAGACAGAAGAGCATGACTGCTCTTCAGAACTGTACCCTCTGGTGGCTGTTGACTTGCTTTACCTGTGAAACTGAAAAAGTCACTTCAAGTTTTTTTTTCATGGTTTAAAATGTCCCTCAAGAGCATTCAAATTAAGCGTTTTCTCCCCTCTCCAGTGATGTTTCTAATGAAGTCAGTATAACTACTCCTCTTAAATTGTATTTTAAAGAATCCCTTGCTTTAATGACACGCACATTTTACTACTAAACTACTAAGTAATGTTGTATACACACAAACAAACACTATTTGCTATGTGTAGGTTCCCCCCCGCCCTTGCTTTCTTCCCAGATGTCCGTGGTAGGAAAAACAAAGTTTATCAGAACTGGTTTGTTACAGAATGAAGTACCTCCTTGAAATTAAAAATTCTTTAATCTAAGCGTGACAGCTCAACATGTCAGGTAATGTGTTATAAAGGCCGCATAGGAAAATAAATGAAATAAACCTATTTACCTAACCTTTATTGCGAAATAGTAATACTAATAAAAACCTATATTTCTTCCTGAAATGTTTCAAACTTTTTGGCAAAGAAGATAAATTCCAGAGTAGTGGTACATGCAAAAAGCTGCACATAGATGAGGGTACCTGCAAGAATTGCTTCGGATATAGGGCAATGCTGCACCTTCATTTTGCAAGTTGGTTCACATGCTCGCCTAACTAATTTTTTTTTTCATACTGTGTATATGTAAGTAGTACTGTCCATGTATGGGCCGACTTCCTGCCACATTTGAGGAAAAAGATTCACATGTGCAGCCCTACAAATGGAACCCTTGAATTCCACTTCCACACTCAGCACTTCTGTGCCCCAGGTTCTGTCCCACCGATTCAGCACCCTTTGTCACCTAGCACATACACTCTATGTAGGCATAAGAAGGTCTCCCTTTCAAGAAGTGACCTATTTGCCTGCTCTTAGGATGAGCAATAATTGCTGCTTGCAAAAGTCTCTCTTCTCTCTCTCCCCTCACCTTAATTAAAAAGGAAACATCTAAAGCAGAGAGTGTCCCACTGGCAACTGAGTAAAAGAAAGTTGTATTACTTGTAAATAACTGTTCACTTTTAAAATAACTATAAATATTAGCTTGGATTCGATGAATCTTTCATGAAACAGAATTCACAAAGAGCAGTCTGTCACCTCCCCTTCCTCGCTACATTCCCTTTACTTTTCCCCCAAGCTGTATCCTACTGTGGTGGACTTGCATGTATGGGATGGACTCTGGGAACTAAAGCTGGAGGGAGGAAATATCCTCACCTCATTAGGTTCATACAAGAGCTATCAAAAGAGAGGGGGCAATTTCCACCGATTTTCCACTCTAGCTGCCATCTCCTGAACCACAACCCATGAAACTTCTGAGAGTCCTTCAGCTCTTCAGTCAGCTTTTGGGGAGTTCAGAGGGTGCCAGCAAGAAGGGTGGAAGGAAACAAAGATTTCTTCCATGAACTTGCTTTTTTTCATTGTTCGTAAAATCCAGACTGATTTCCACAGTGCAACTTCCACTTTTTTAGAATATTGTTTTACCCAAAATCTGTAGCACAGTGAAACATTCATTTCACTATATGCTTTCGCTATATGTGCATCAACTTACATTAATTGTTTCAAAAATATTCTGCAGATCTCCCTGTCTTTCTTGGAAATGAATCAGCTTGGTGATTCAAGCCAAAAGGGAGAAAAATAAATTGACACAGACCTGGAATGGGGGGGGGGGGTGCTGCTGCAACACAAGGTGTAGAAGATGGGACAGCAGAAGTAGACTGAAAGTGCAGGTTAAGTTAAATTGGTAGGTCAGGAAAAGATTGAAGAGGTTAAAGAAGGGGAGAGTGGCTTGACAAACATTGTTGCAGCTACATCAGGCTGCACAGCAAAAGACTCTGAGATGAGAATGTGAAAAGGAGAGAGCAGATAGGCTTATATGAAATGGAAGTAACAATAGGGAGTGTAAAAGAAAGCAATGCATACTTGGACAGATATAATTTATCTAGTGCTAATTTATCAGTGCCCATGTAACCAATTGGTAACTTGTCATCTGTAATATGGTGCACAAAGTGGTGACAAGAATTTTACCTGTTCATTGCTTCCCTGCATATCTGATTGGAGAAGAATTGATGGCAACATTCTACTCACCATGTTGCAAGATATTGCAGATTGGGGTGGGGGTGGGGTAGGGTGCTTTGCATGTAGAAGGGCCCTGGTCCAATCCCCAATACCTCCAGTTAAGATTATTGATTAGTAGGTTGCATGGATTACTTCTGCCTGAGATGCTGGAAAGTGGCTTCCAGTCAGAGCAAACAGTACTGACCTTGAGAGACAGATCATCTGACTCACTTTTAGGCTGCTTTGTGTGTTTACATGCATACTCTGTAAAGTCATTATTTGGTAAATTGCAGCTTTTGCCCATAGTGAGGGGGGCAGCGAGCTTTTTAAATGATTTCAGTTTTGAAGTGGATGCTTAAGGAGACAGAAAGGCTGTGTGGGGAACTTAAGAAGACCGTGAGGCTGCAGAGGACCTACTTTACAAGGGAGCAGTCATCCTTAAGTACCAGCCGGTGCCTTATCATTATTGCTGTGGTGGTTTCCTTCCCAGTAGGTAATACTGACTGCATACAGTCACAATAGCTTTTTCTCTGCTGTGAGCACATGGGCAGAATATTGAAGCTAAATTTCCTGCAGCTGAGCAGGAATCCACTGGGGAAGTAGTCTTTTGCTATTATACTCCCCAAAGCAGGTGACTTCACTCTGGCACAAGGAAGAACCAGAAAATTACTGGTGACTCACCAGACACAATGGGTCCTCCTGATCAGCCCTAGGGTGCTACAGTCATATACTTTTGCTCACTGGAGGCTGATAATAAAGTTCAAAGTCTAGCCTTTAGTCTTGCTTTTTTCCTCATGCCTGAATGGAATGCCAGCTTTCTACAACTGTACTATCTTTTTATATTTTGTTCAGCAGTGATATTGTTATTAAGATACATGTCCAGAAAGCTCTACAGTTTATAATGCTATAAAACTTCTTTTTGTGTTATGTCTCTATAAATATCTCATGGCATTTTAGATGATATCATAAACCATTCGAAAACTACACTTTATGGTGCCACCAAGAACCTCTTAAAATAAGTTGTTTATAAATTGGCATCTATTTGCATATATACCACCCATTCTCTTGTGCCCCATCACAAGTTAATTATTACATTTTAGCAGTGACAGTACCAAGCTGTTGACATAAAGCCTCTCCAGACAGTTGTTTATTGCATCATAGATATGTAGTTGTTACTGAGCTGCACAATTCTGAGTACTAGTTTTAAAGATACTTAACATTGTTTATTTTTCAGAGTGCTTTTAGAGGGTGAGTGCTCCCTACTGTACTAATCCATTAAGACCTCATTTATAGTGCAGGTGAAAGAAACATTGTGGGAATGAAACTGGTGTGATTGCTGGCCTTGTCCAGCAATACGTATACTAGTGAAGCTATGTTCCTATTCTGCTGTCAGTCCACAAGCAAGTTAGGCAGAGGAAGCCAGGACATATAGTCAGTAGCAGCAGAGACCAAAGCAGTTTCAACATCTGAGCCAATCTAGAGTCTGCAGACTGACTTGCCAGACAATGTTGACATAGCATCCCCCATTCCATCTCCTGCTACCTTGCATCAGGTTCCTGTTGGTTGCCTCTTGCTTGCTCATTTATGATGTTATCCACTGATTTTTTTCAAGGAGTCCTACCTCACTGCTAAGAAAAAAGAGGTCTGGATTAAAGTAAGAGCTAAATTACAAACTAAAGCAGATTTACATAAGAAGATATCCTAAATGTTTTTGAATGCCCATCACTTCAGAGCCCAGTGGTGCCAATTCATTTTTAATTTTACATTCAAGGGCAAGAAACTCACGTGGGCTAAAGGACCAACTCCCCACTGGTGCACCTCCTGATGGCACTTAGTTTTTTTTGCCACTGTGTGACACAGAGTGCTGGACTAGATGGGCCACTGGCCTGATTCAACATGGCTTCTCTTATGTTCTTATGACAGGTAGTCCTTGTTTTATGATACCTGGTTGCTGATAACTTCAAATAGATTGGTGCTTTCTATAATAAAAATTGGTTATTAGTCTGAATCTGTGCCTCCCTGCCACCTGCCTTCAGGGGTGGGCACTGGAAGTTCTGATTTCTTAGATCATGAAGTACGCTCCTTATTTGCTAAAAGGATAATCTCATTGTTTTTTACCCTTATAGCTTTTATTCTGGATTTTTCACCACACAGAAAAAGATGGTGGTCTCAAGCCCATATTGGACCTTAGGGATCGCAACAAATTCATGAAGGTTTCATGTTTCCAAATGCTGTCCCTGCAAGAGAACCTGCCCTTGATAAAGCTGGGTCTGTGGTTGATCAGCTGGACCTAAGATGGTTATTTTCATACAGCTCATGCATAAGATAGGAGATACCTGATATTTGCTTACATGAGTAAAATGCATTACCTTTCGGATTGGCAACAGCTCCAATCTAAACCACTAGCTCAGTCATAGTTTCCTTTCTTAATGATTGGCTGTTTGTAGCAGACTGACCTAACCACCTACAACAGGATGTCTCTATGGCACTGAGGACCTTAGGAAACCTTGGTTTGCTTGTTAACAAGGAAAAGTCAGAACTCTCTCCAACACAGTTAATCAAGTTCATAGAGACTCATATGAACTCTGTTGATGGTAGGGCTTACCTGCCCATTTGTAGAGCCACAGAGTTATTATTGATGGCTAAAAAGCTTCAGGCATGCAGATTTCAAATGGCCAAACAGGTTCAAAAGTTATTAGGATATATGCATCCATAACGGATGTTACACCATATGCTAGGCCCTGTATGTGACCATTGCAAAACTGGTTTGTTAGACACTTCTGTCCTGGCTATGATTCTTGATTTATGAGATTATCAATTCTAGATCTATTGTCTTTTATTGTAGACTGAATCTGCAGATTTACTGAAAGGAGTCCTACTGGGGATTCAATCACATGACATAGAAATTTTTACTAATGCCTCCCACACAGGATGGGGTACCCACTGTAGGGTGTGAAAGTCAAATGGACAGTGGTCCAAAGCAGAATCTAACTTACACATTAATATACTGGAGATGAGAGCAATAAGACATGCTCTTGTATCTTTTTTGAGAGCCAGTTTGGTGTAGTGTTTCATTGAGAGACAGTTTGGTGTAATGGTTAAGTGCACAGACTCTTATCTGGGAGAGCCGGGTTTGATTCCCCACTCCTCCACTTGCACCTGCTGGAATGGCCTTGGGTCAGCCATAGCTTTCATAGGAGTTGTCCTTGAAAGGGCAGCTGCTGTAAGAGCTCTCTTAGCCCCACCTACCTCACAGGGTGTTTTGTGTGGAGTGGGGGGGAGGTAAAGGAGATTGTGACCTCTTTGAGATTCTGAGATTCAGAGTATAGGGTGGGATATAAATCCAATATCTTCTGCTTCTTCTTTCAAATATCATGAGGGGCTCCAGCGTGTTGGTAGCCACAGTGTCAAGCACGCTTATTTCTGTAACATGTTTTTCTTATAGAGAAAGAGCAGGTCACCAGCTCTCCTCTGCTCCCCCCTTATTTACATCTATTGGGCAAGTAATAAATCCATCTGACCCAAGGATGTTTATAGTACAGTCTGGCTGGTATTACTTTCAAGTCGCCTCTCCCACAGGTTCACACAAACGACTCTTATCTTCTACCAGAACAGTGTGAGAATGGTTGATGTTTCCAGTAGCCTAAATTCTTTAGTAATAAAATAGATAGTGGTTTAGCAACCTTTGAACCCGTGACTCAAGCATGCATGTGTATGGTAACCTTTGATGATATCCTATATAGCAACTGTGTAACTATGTGTACATCATTACTCCCAAGGCTTGTGTCCTTGGTACAGCTCCTCAGTTTCTAACAATAAAACAGCTTTGATTTAAAACAAAATCATTGCTTATTGAGAAATATTGGCGCTTGACACACAGACAACGCTACTGCCATTTACTTTTTGACCAAGCAGGGAGGCACAGGTTCCATGAGTCTGTTCAGGGAAATGTCGAACCTTTGGAGTCTGACTATAAAGCGCAACATCTCCCTTGCTGCTATTCATGTACCAGGAAAGAACAATACCCTTGCGGACATTCTTAGTAGATATTTTGTTCTGACCCAAGAATGGTTTCTTACACAAGAGTACATATCCCTAAGTTTTAAGATGGGGGTTACCCAAGGGTGGATCTTTTTGCAAAGATAACACCAAATGAAATACTTTTTGTTTCAGGTGGTGGTGGTGGTGGGGCTAGACAGCAATTCCATAGGGGATGCTTTGCAGCACAAGTGGCATGGGTGCCTGTTTTATGACTTCTTCCCCTTTTGGGCTTCTTTGATGGGTGGTGGCAAAACTGCAGGCAGATAGGTTGTGGTGTATTCTACTAATACGATTTTGGCAGCTCTAAGTATGGTTTCCCCCTACTTTGAACCATGGCAAAGGGTGTTCATATTACCTTTCTGCCACAGGAGGATCTCCTTATGATAGACCCATTACTCCATCCAGAGAAAAAGGCCTTGAGACTAATACCATGGCTGATCAGTCCTTCCATAACATGAGTGACGGGACTGCAGAGCTGCTTTTAGCATCTTGTAAATTTCTACCCATAGGTCTATAAGTGGGAAAAGTTCATTTCTTGGGCAACAACAAGGAGAATCCACCCTACATCCTGTGATTTGTCCTCAATTTTTCAGTTTCTAATTTCACTTTAAAATGATGAATTGTCATGTTCATCTTTGAAAGTTTTTTAGCAGCTATATCTGCATTTCATAGATCTGTTAACGGGAGGTCAGTTTTTTCTAATACCGATTCAAAAACATTTTCTGAGTGGGTTACAGAATTTGTTTCCTCCAGTTGTTAATCCCTTTCCACAATAGAACTTGAAGACTGTTGGAGTAATTCATCTACCATGGACAACTTATTTCAGTTTAAGGAATTTTTAAATTCCCTATTAGCGGTACTTTAATGATAGCTGTGCAGCCCTTTACCTCGGTACTGTATGCCTTCAGAAATTTCAGATATTTATCCACTGTAAGTAATTCTCAAAAGAAGTCAAGCTGAGATCACTTAATGTGGGCTATTTGCTCTTAACCATCATCACTCTCAGAATAGGTAGGAAGAAAGGGGAAGGTTTCAGCCCTTTCAATGACGGTTCTAATCATTTTTTTGTGTGTGATTCCAAGCACAGTATAGCAATGCTAATTAATGTGGAATAAAAGCATGTGATCATGCATTATGTGAGGTAGCATTACCCACGTTAACGGTACTTAATGATAGCTGTGCAGCCCTTTACCTCGGTTCTTTATGCCTTCAGGAATTTCTTTGCTGTGATGCAAAATAGTTTCAAAGGAATTCTCTTTTTTATTAAAGCGGTCTTTTTTTGGTTTAAAAGTGGAATATATGTTTTCTTTAGCTGTAAAAGCACAATCAAGGCAACATGATAAGTGAGTCAGTGCTGTAAAAGTAAAACTAATTTTGCCTTCACTCACATGAGCTATAGAAGGAGGAAGCTTTATTGTCCCTTGGAAGGTGATAAGGCAGAGTAATTGTATATTATACTGTCCTGGAACATCTGCCTGAAGACTGTTGGAGCAATTCATCTATCATGGACAATACAGCATGTTTTGTCTTTCCTGCTTTAACCCATCCCCACTTGCTTGGCCTGCACGAAGGTTTTGATAGGGACTGTGCCTGGGCTGGGGCTCACATTAATCAGTCCCCTTGTTCAACACTCCAGCTGACATAATTACAACCTGCGCACAGCAGTTATTCAAGTCGAGTCCTTGTCACTCGTGGTGCGAAACTACACAGCTCAGATCCCGAAGGAGATTGCCTTATCACACAGAACAAGGGCTCACAGGAGTTGAAGAGAATAGAAATGGGAAAATGTCTTCCGGGAGTACTATATATTCCTTTAAAATAAGACATTTGAGAGACTTACAACGGACAAAGAGAAGCATTGTGCAGGCTCTGAAATGAACCCAGTTATTATTTTTAAAAAGATTACACAGGCTGTTGTGGAATGCGCAGGGATTATTAAATAAATTCAATGGGGCTCGGGCTCTTGTCATTCACTGCCTCTGCCCTATTAGCGTCACATTACTTTCTCCCATTGAAAAGATAGGATAGTTTTTGGACCTGTTGAACATTTAAGTATCCCTTTGTAGAACCCAGAACACAACCATCACAAGTGGACATATTATGCCAGTAAAACTGGAACACATCTGTAGGAAAATCTGCCAGGGTCAAAGGCAAGAGAAGATTCTTGCAAAAAGGGATTTCAGAGAAGAGCGAATGCATCACTTTTTCTTGCAGAGCAGCTTAGAAATGTGAAAAATGATCCTTTGGAAACTCGCTTAATATTTTGCTATTATTTTCCCCTTTGCCATATGTTAACCCTTTGTGAGATTACAGAGTATCTCTTACTGTAACTTGTAAAAAGAATCCCTTCCTAGTTCTCTTGCCTCCAAAATCAGCACTCATTCCTCAGCACCCCTCTGTTGCCCTTGAAGTAGCTGCAACCAGAAATAACCTGAATACATCTTGACTGCACTGGCTTTGGGCTCTCTGCTGTCCCTGCAAAATGTGTTGCCAGCTGACCAGAAAAATAGCTTGCCTGTTTGCCCCCCGCCCTCTTTTTATTTTGCAAGAAAATCAAGGGTCTGCCTATGACTGAATGTAAATAGGTGAATTGACAGCTTTTGTACTGTTACACTCCTGCTGGTTCCATCCACACATCACATCCACACATCACATTTTTTGAATGCCTGCCCACAAAAGCAGAGAACATGACTGTTTGTGGACTGGTGAACGGTTGCCCCAGCTGCTCTTTAGATCTCTCTTTCTGGTTGTGTGGAATTCATTGTAGAGAGTTTGAGCTTCCTATCTATCCAAACATCCTTGAATGCTTTCTTGCTATTTTGTTCCCATTCTGATCCTGCCTGTTCTATACCCATGACCTACATAGATTTGCATTCTTGTCTTGGATTCAGTAAATCCCACTCATGTCTGGGATGGCTCAGTACCATTCATTATTTTATTCAAAAAAAAGTTATTCTTTCTGTTGGTGAATATTCTCAAAATTATTTAAAAACCTGTCTAAATATAATTTGCAGAACTGATCCAAACATGAGAGTGTGAATGTAAATCTGTGACACTGTAAACCTGGACAACAGATGATTGTCATATATCCTCCCAAAACTCTTGCATGCTATAACCATCAAGTATTATATGTGCTGGATAAGAGAGAAGGTATGTCCAATACCTACGTTGAGGACGTTGTAGTAAAAAAGGAAGTTAAAAATGTAGTAAGTAAATAAATGAATTTATTCTACTAGTATATGATTCCTTCACTGTATTCGTCAAAGAGATTAAAGACACAAATGTATATAACTTTAATTGGACTGTCTTCTTGTTTTATAAATTGCTAAATGTGGATTTTACTTTAAAAAGGGACTGGCTTGGGCCCAGTGAAGCATTTCCATGTGTGAAAAGATTTCTACCTGATAAGTATGACTTTTTCACTTCCCTCTGATACTAAGGTCCCAGATGAGGCCAGCAATACTGTTCGAGGGGGTATCCTGTCTTTCAGGAGCAGCATTTCAGAGGTATTTGAGGAGGCAAGGAAATTGTTTATTTTATCACGTGTTTTTATTTATCATGGAGAAAAAATGTTCTATTCCTGGAAATGCTCTGTTAGACCCAAGCCACTCTCTAAAACCTCTTACCTGAAATTCTTTCTGAGTAGTTAGATGAATTGAAATGAAAGTGCTCATTCCAAAAGTGGAGTGGGTAGATCATTTCATTATGGCCAGGGGTGAAAATAAGGCAGTACAAACTACCAGTAAGAAAGGTTACAGAG
Source organism: Heteronotia binoei (assembly GCF_032191835.1). Classification (NCBI taxonomy): domain Eukaryota; kingdom Metazoa; phylum Chordata; class Lepidosauria; order Squamata; family Gekkonidae; genus Heteronotia; species Heteronotia binoei. The sequence continues at coordinate 98,359,751 of NC_083229.1, forward strand.
TTATTCCCCATCTTCTGCTTTGAACCCCCAAGAGAGATGCTATCATTAAGTACTTTAAGTTACTTTCCTTTCCTATTGTGGCTACATGATCTTACCTTGTAATTTCCCTGAACCAATGGATTAGGAGAAGACCAGGGTAATAATGAGAACAAGCAGACAATATATGTTTGTGTCAGCTAAATCATTTATTACTCATTTCTTTTTTTCCAAATCAACTCCCTGCAAGAAGGGACTGAGAGTCTGGTTGTCTTCTGCTCTCCTCTGAAATAGTATAATCAATATTATATAATATATGAAATAATATAATCAATAAGCTTCGAGCCAGATTGCCTGAGGGAGCGGGGAACCACCTCCCTCAAGCAGGCCTGAATTCTTACAGCCTCTACTGTTACAGTCTAACACATTTAAAATCACAGTTGTGAATATGCAATAACATTTACTTTGCACTAGTAGCAAAATTAAATAGACAGCCCCACCTTCAGTAACTCAGGCTGAAAATCTCTTTTGTACTTGAAATAATGAATTCAGAGCAGAGGTCCAGGAAGCCCTGAAATGGATCCTTGGCTGTAAGAGGCTTCAAAATGATCCACATGTATTTTTGCTGCCATGGGAAACAGGCATACTCAAGATAGGAAGAAAGTATATAAAAACTAAGCCCACCTTTCTCCCTGGCAATTTGTCTCCAACTTGGGTAATAGAATTCAAACTATACAAATCACAGAAAGTTTGAAAATCAAATTATTTTAAAAATCCACCAAAAAGCTTATAAATAACTTCTATAAGAGACTCCCTTATGAAATTGCAGAAGTGATTTTCCACAGGGTAGGAATGTCTACAGAGAATACTCATGAACAGGCAGAAACAGAACACCCTTACAAGATTTGAGATAAACAAAAAAGGTAGGATCCAGATCCAGGTCAGATTTAGGTTGGGAAATTTATTTTATTTTTATTTACTTTCAATTTATACCCCACCCATTCCAAAACAGACTCAGGGCAGAAACATCTGGAGATTTGGGGATGGAGCCTGGGTAGGACAGGGACCATGGGTGGGGTACAATGCTATAGAGTCCACCCTCCAAACTAGCCATTTTCTCCAGGGAAAATGATCTCTGTAGTCTGGAGCTGAGTTGTAATTCCAGGGGATCCCCAGGTCCCAATCTGGAGGCTGGCAGCTCTAACAAAAGGTGAAGCTGTCCATACAATAAAACATTTTTTCCTTTTATACTTGCTTGTAAAGTGTAGCTGATAAGGGTCTCACTGTTTTGTCCTGAGGATGTGAGAGGGCATCAAGGGTAGAGGGTGAAAGCTTGCGGGGGGGTGTACTACTTTTGAAAAAATCAAAATAGTAGCTTAAACTCTCAAGATGGAAATGAAGGAGAAACACATGAATGCCCTTAATGAAATTTCAAACATTTTTTGAGAATTCTGTTTCCACAAGGAGGTTCTGGAATTCCATTGCATTCCCCCCACCCCCCCCGCCCCACCCCCAAAAAACCTTGACAAATTGTTGTCTAGTTGTGCTCTCCTTAACTTCATGAGTCATTCATTCACCTTTGTGGTTCCTTTTAAGAATGTGTTTTTGATGCAAGCACATATTAGAGTTCTGAGAAGAAGAAAAGATTTTTCACATCCCAGAAATTTTGGTGCAGCTGTTACTATTTTTAAGAGTATTGTTTGCAAGGACAGGCTTCTGCTGAGTTTGCAAAAATGATATTCTCATTTATTTTGTATTAGCTGGTTATGACAACAGTGAAGTTGCACGGATTTAAACCAGAATATGGATATTTGTTACCGCAATGTCAAATGCAAACAGTGTCTGATAAAAGTTTTGATAATCCTGTGTAAATTCATTTCAGTAAGCAGAGAGAACACATTCTGTTTTTTTCTAATGATAATTTATATGGAATTTACATACTGAAAACTGGATAACAATAGAGAGTATGAATTACCATCTTGGAAGCACCAAACTTTGCATTCAGAAAATGAATTTGAGCAGGTGAAATGAAAGAGACAGAAGTATAGAGCCTTTTTCTCTGGCTGCACAAAATGGGGAAGGCATCACAATAGCTAAAGGAAATAATCATTTAGAGTAGAGGTGATAGAGACAGTACTGCTTTGGACACTCAGCCAGGCAGTAGATGAACAGGATTTTCCCTCTAGGGAGCTGTGTCTGCTCTAACAGTGGCTGAAGGAAGTGACACAAAAGGCCAGTTGGAAGAAGGACCATCTGCATGTCAGATTGACAGGCAGCCTTCAGGGTGTGCTGCTGTAATTTCTGACTCCAGCAAAGTTCAGAGTCTGTCTTCATCACATTACAGGAAGGGGAATCTTGGGCCATTTATGAACTCCATCTGTACATTTCTGGTTTTGTAACCCTGACATTTCTAAAGATGCATCAAAAACTATAAAACTGTTTTCATTTCAGTCTGACCATTTTAGATTTGCATTTGTCTTTTGTTCTAAATAAATATAAGAACAAGCAGAAAGGAGTGAAGAATCAAAAACTCTCACACATCCCCTGGTTGCCCTTGTATTAAGCGATATTAAGATTCAGGGCTACTGAGCATAATGAAAATTCCATATAGTTTTCCAATATTATTTCAAACTGCCATATAATCCTACTGTTGCTGCTAAAACCACTTAAAATTATAGAATGTGTTTAAAGATGTTTTTGAAAGAGGCACTATTAATGTTGCCAATCTCCAGGTGGTAGCTAGAGATCTCCTGGGATTACATCTAATCTTCAGGCAACAGAGAGCAGTTTATCTGGAGAAAATGGCCACTTTGGAAGGTGGACCCTTTTGCATTATACCTCATTGAAATCCCCTTCCCAAACCGTGCCTTTCTCAGGCTCCACCTCCAAAAAAATCTCCAGGTATTTCCCAACCTGGAGCTGGCAACCCTAATTATACAGAAAAGCACTCATGTATTTTTCCATTAGCTTCATAATGATGTGCCTGGAGGGGTTTTTTTGTCCAGTGAACATGGCAGCTATTCAAAGTAGTCCAGTTTGTTTGTTCTGGTCTGTATTCCCAAAAATCCTATCTCACATCACCAGCATCACATTCAACTTCAACAAATGTCAAGAAATTCATCCAAGACAAAAAAAGTTGGACTAGTCCTCAAGCCGTTTATGGAAAAAAATAATATAAATAGTTATAACGAGGAAACAGTATAACTAGGAGGGGCAAATTTTGCACACTCATAAATGTGAATCACTACTGTTATAATTCCTCTACCTGATGTGAAATAGCTATAATTTCAAGGGTCACCTCCAAGCAATTGCATCCAATTCAGTTTTCATATTATTGTGTCCAACTGGAACTTTTGAATGTACTTCGAATATTCTTCACAAACTGCATTGACCTGTATAATTGGTGGGCATTGATTTTTGGGTCTATTTTGAGCATATTAGGGAGTTTCCTACTGTCTGTAGTGTCACAGTTCAGAAACAAGCTTATTACACGTCTGTGATTTCTGAGAACTAGCTTTTGGTCTGGGAAAACAGTTAAAATTAGCTTGAAATCTGCAGAGGATTTTGTCTACCTAATTATGGAGCACCTATGCATATATTTATGATATTAGCTACTAGGAATTTCACAAGGAGTTAAGTGATGTAAGCAAACATTCTAGAGTGCATTACTGCAGCATTAAAACAAGGGGGTATACTATTGGGTACAAAGACTGTACAGCATTAATTAACATTAATATAAACCAGCATTAAAAAACAGGTGGACTGGACTGTGCCTTATTTAAACCATTGTCCAAGTACAAAACTGTTTAGGAAATGCAACCAGCTTTTGCTCCTTATAAGAATGGGAAATCTAGTATTGCTGATGAGCCAGCTTCTGTATGATTTTCTACTAGATGGATATAGTTGAAGTTGGTAAAGGAACAAATAGAGACCATTATCTGCCCAAGCATAGGCACAGCTTCTGTCCCCAGAAATTGTTCTCTATGTTAATGAAGACTTTGTGAGTAGATGCTGGATCTCAATACTGAAATGCTCTGAATTTCCACAGACTTGACATACCACATTCTCTTGGGCCATATATTTTGTGAGCTTTCTTCAGCAGCCAAGATGGGCTTGCTGCCTCAGCTGTATAAAGGCCAGAGAAGCGTGTTTCGGGATGGTGAAGGAAAATGTCGAAGAGGATCTTTTCACTACACTTACTCCTCGGCTTCTCGGATGCAATGTGTTCTCATTTTCTATGAAAAGGGGAGAATGCTGCCTGCAGTAATGAAACAGCAACTTAGATGGTCATATTTACAATACTAAATTTTGTTTGTTTGGTTTACACTTACAAAATCAGGGTGCTAGAAGAGTGGTTGTGAATCTGTGATATCAGAGCTGCCATTTGGACATGCAGCTTTGCTGAAGGGGTTCTGGGACAAGAGCAATAACTTATCAGCTTTCTCAAGCATTGCACTGCTGATATGCAGGTTCTTGCTCCAGCCCTACAGGCCTCTGCTCCTTTATAGCAGCCAGCATTGGACATCTGTCACACATACTGTATGTCATAACAAATAGATCATAAAAAACCTCACAAACCTACAAATGTGGAAAAGCTGAAAGCATTGTTGCCATGATGCACTAGCATTACTCCAATACTGTCAGTATGAATTGTAAACACTTTTTGATTATTTTCCTTAAGAAACATTAGAGTGTTGGAAGTTAAAATACTTGAATGTCAATGTTTGTGGAGTTTCTTTTTGCCTTCTATTCACTGATTCTGCACAGTGAGCATGTACAGATACATTTGATTGCATGGCATTTGTAATGCGGGTTTATATTAAGGCTGTCTAAAAATCTTCAGACTTGACCTTAGTAACCTACCTATGAATCCTCCTTTGGCTCTGAGATAACTATAATTCTGGGTGGGAATCCATGAATAAAACTGGAGGTTATCACTGCTGCTTAGAAATAGAGAGCTGGAATGAACCTCAAGGGTCATCTAGTCCAGTCCCCCTGCACAACATAGTAAATTCACAACTACTTCCCCCCCACTCCGCCAGTGCTCCCTGCTCTATGCCCAGAGTTGACCTTAAATGACAGTGCCCCAAACTGAACACATTACTTCAAGTGTGGTCTAATCACAGCAGAGTAAAATCTCATTAGTTTACATGCTCTGCACATTATACTTCTGTTGGTGCAGCCCCAAAATATATTTGACTTTTTAGCTAATGCATTACACTGCTGACTCATGTTCAGTGTATGCTCTACTAAGACCCCCTAGATCCTTTTTGCATGTAGTACTACCCAGACAGGTCTCCCCCATCCTATAATTATGCATATGATTTTTCTTACCTACATGCAGAACTTTACATTTATCTCTGTTGAAATTCATTTTGCTTCATTAACTATCATCAGTTCCAGTCCCTACATTTTAGAAATCTATTATGGATCTCAGAGCCCAGTCTTCAAATTCTGTAAAATGCTGGTAGTTCTTAGTTTTTTTTAAAATTATTATTATTATTGGTGTTTTTCTCCATCAAAAGCAGGCCAGCACCCTGGAAATGCAGGAAGTAACTTCCTTTGAGACTTCAAGATTCCTATTGATGACTCCCTTCCCAAAGGAGAGGCTTTCATGCAAGGCCAGGTTTTCCCCCTTTCTGTGAGGAAGCAGCATTGTACTTTCACTCATTAGAAACTAAAGAGATATGCCATCAAGATACAGTTTGAGCTTTTTAATTTTTAATTTAATTCTCCGGTGGTCTGGACAGTGGGTCGATCCGACTACTGGTATAGGCTCCTCCTCCTCGTCACAGGGTCGGGTGCTCCAATCGATCCGGAGGGGGAGTGGCCTATACCACCCAGGACGCTCCAGTTCTTCTCCCGGCCCTGCACGAGGCAGGACGGTTTTTCTCCAGGCGCTTGCTGAGAAGCGCAGAAGATCCGGATTACTGAAACAAAACAGACCGGAAGCGTTGGGATCGGTCCCAACAACACCGGTGGTGGCAGTCTCCAGGGTCTACTCACGAGTAGACCTTGAGCGAACGGCAGACGCCCGCAGCGCTTCATTCCCTCGCAGTCGCGATTGGAACCAAGCCGGAAGGAAAGAGAGGCGGCAAGCGCAGAGGCAGCGCGGTAAGCTGCCCTACAGCAACAGGGCTGCGCGCGAGTCCACGGGGCTTCAGATGGGTCCCCAGGCTGCCTGCGTTGTCTCTCCTTCAGACTGCCTAGTCGTATAGGCTTGGCAAAGGAGTGAGAGAGAGAGGCCTCTGAGGGGGTTTGTTCCTGACTGGAAGGCAAGATACCAAAAGGCCCAATAGAGGGCGCAACGGAGACATTCTGTCTTCCATTCTCAGCCTTTTCCCGCTTCTTTTTTAGTTGCTTTTGCCTTTCCTTCCCTTATAGGGACGTGAGAAGCTACAAAATGGTGGCTAGCTCACACAGCAACTCACACAGCGAATGTGATCTACCTCTTCTGTCTGGGGCTCTGACTCCTCAACAGGAGGCTCAGAATCTTGACCTCACAGGAGAGGATGCCAAGTCAAATTTAGTCCTTTGGCTTAAGAAAGAGCTGCTAAAAGAGTTGGGACAGGACCTTTGTCAGCAGCTGGACTCCCCTGCTTCCCTACAACCAAAAAAGAAGGATGGAGGGAAAAGGGGCAGAGATACTAGTCCCAGTGACACTATGGAAGGACGCTCTAAGATCAAGCCTCCTTTGGGTTTGGATTCCCCCCTCTTGAGCTCAGCTGAGGAATCAGAAAACTCTGAGCAGTCAGATAAGGAGGAGGGTGAACTGTCAGACAAGGAGGAGCAGACTGACACTGTTCAATCTAGGCTCTTTCCTTCTGAATACTATTGAAAATTGCTTCCCAAAGTACTGAGGACCCTCAACTTTGTACCCACTCCTAAAGAAAATGAGGAGTTGGATCCTGATCTCCCCACAAGTTCAGGGGAGATGATGCCAAAATTGAGCAGTGCTCAGACAGGGGTTCCTTTGCCTGCGGCCTTTTTTGCCTTTGTCAAAGCGGAATGGGAACGTCCGACTAAGCCTAAAGCAAACCAACAGGTTCTCTCCAAACTTTATTCGCTTATTCCACAGGCTACTAAGAGATTAAAGTTACCAACAGTGGATGACCCTGTAACTAGCCTGATTTCCAATTCGGTCCTTCCTATGGACACAGATGGTTTACCCAGGGATCCATGCGATAGGAGGGTTGAGCAGGCCTTACGCAAAGAGTTTGAAGCGACATCTTGGGCCATCAAGGCAGCCACTACGTCTTCATTGTTTGCCAGAGCAATGTGCACGTGGTCTAATAACTTGGCAGCAGCAGACAGTGGAGCTCCTAAGGAGTTCAAGGACGAGTTAAAAAGATTGCTTTATCCGCTGCCTTCGTGGCAGATAGTTCATTAGACACCATGGAACTGGCGGCCAGGGCCATGGCATGTGGGGTAGCTGCCAGACGCAACATTTGGTTGCGTAATTGGGAGGTAGACACTGCAGCCCAAGCCAGGGTGGCAGCGGTGCCTTTTAAAGGAGCCTTGTTGTTCGGGGAGGGTCTAGATAGATACCTCATTGAGAACAAGGATAAAAAGAAGGTTTTACCTTCTAAGAGTAAAGAGTCGAAACAGAGGAAGTCCTTTCCTTCCTTTCGAGATTCGAAGAAACCATCCAGACCAGGTTCCTTTCGTCCCTTCAGAGGCAAGTGGCAGCAGAAGGGGCGTGATCCCAAACCATACTACTCTGGGAAGGCAGATCAGGGTTCCAAAAATCCCTCCAAGAAAGGAGGATCCCAGTGACTATGCCTCTCACCAGCCGACAAACAAAATAGGGGGTCGTCCTTCCCTTTTCACAGACATTTGGAATCAGTCAATTCAAGACAAGTGGGTTCTAGAAGTAGTGGAACAAGGTTACGCCTTGGAATTCCACTCTCTTCCCCCCAACCATTTTCGAGGGGTTCCCCAGAAAAAAAAGATTTATCTGCTTACAGAGCAATGTTGTCGGCCATTCAGCACTTGGTGAATATAGGGGCAGTGGAGGCTGTCCCGGTACTTCAACAGGGTTTGGGGGTCTATTTGGTGATATTTTTAGTTCCCAAAAAGGACGGGGAGTTCAGAACCATTCTGGATCTGAAATGGCTCAACAAGTTCATCCTGACAAAACATTTCAAGATGGAGACACTACGGTCAGTATTGCTAGCCATTCAGCCTCAGGATTTTCTGGCTTCCTGGGATCTGTCAGAGGCCTACTTGCATGTTCCCATTCGGGAATCACACAAAAGTTTTCTACGTTTCTCCTACGGGGGGAAGCATTTTCAATATCGAACCCTGCCGTTTGGTCTGAAGTCTGCGCCCCGGGTATTCACAAAAATTCTGGTGACCCTGGTGGCGGAGCTGAGATTGCGGGGTGTGGCCCTATTTCCTTCCCTGGACAACATTCTGGTGAAGGCAGGGTCCCACCAGCAATGCCTGGAGGGCATGCAGCAGACAGTGACCATGTTGCGCTCTCACGGCTTCGTGGTGAACCTAGAGAAGAGCAATCTGCTTCCCTCTCAGATACTAGTGCATCTGGGAGTGGAAATAAATACAAAGGTGGACAGAGTCTTCTTAACCCCAGAGAGACGGGAGAAGTTTTGCCTCCTTCTGCAAGGGGTGTTACAGCAACCGAAGGTGCCAGTCATGAAGTTAGCACAAGTCTTAGGGATGATGGTATCCTTTCAGGATCTACTGTCTTGGGTCAGATTCCACACTCATCCCCTACAATTTTTTCTGCGGCCTTTTCAGGAGATTATAAGGAACAAAATTCCCAAACTGGTGACACTACCGTTAGAGGTGACGTCCCAGTTACAGTGGGGGTTGAACCCGGGTCTTTTCAGTCCAGGTTAGCCGCTTCGCGAACCTCAGAGGGTTTGCATGACTACAGATGCCAGTTTATGGGGTTGGGGGGCTCACTCACAGGATCAAATGATCCAGGGTCAGTGGGAGCCTCACGAGATGAAGCACAGTATCAACTTCCTGGAACTCAGGGCGATCCGGTTAGGGTTGCAGGCAGTGCTGAGGGGTCACCATGTCCTGGTGAAAACGGACAACTCAACCGCCAAAGCATATGTAAATCGACAGGGAGGAACCAGGGTGAAATCACTTCATGCCGAGGCGAAGGTTCTCTTCGAGTGGGCCGAAGTCAATCTCCTGTCAATCAAAGCGGTGCATGTTCCAGGGAAGGACAATCTGCTAGCGGATTGGCTCAGCAGACGCTGGCTGGACCAAACAGAGTGGATGTTACACAGGGACACCTTCCGTCTAATAGTGGACAGATACGGACCTGTGTCGGTGGACTTGTTTGCCACGGCAGAAAATTGCCAAGTGGACAGGTTCTTTGCCAAGGTCAGAGACACAAGGGCAGAAGGAACCGATGCCCTCAGCGCCGACGGGACTAGTGTAGGCCTTCCCGCCCCTTCCTCTATTACCCAGGGTGTTACAGAGGGTGGTGGAACTAAAGGCGGAGATGGTGTTGGTGGCTCCCTTCTGGCTGAGACGGTCATGGTTCCAGGAGCTCCTGAGGTTGTCTATTCAGCCTCCTTGGCGGCTGCCAGGAAGGGACGACCTTCTGACACAGGGCAGCATGTCTCATCCTCAACCAGACATGTTGCAATTGACAGTTTGGAAGTTGAGCAGTTACAGCTCAAGGAACTAGGTTGTAGCACCAGAGTGGTGGACACTATGTTAGCATCGCGTAAGTGTTCCACTAATAGGATATACAATACCACCTGGAAGGTTTTTGCTTCGTGGTCTACCTTACGGGGGTGGGATCCGATGAAGGTGAAGGTAAATGGTATTCTAGGTTTTCTTTAGGAAGGGGTAGACAAGGGGCTTTCTACCAGCACGCTACGGCGTCAGGTGGCGGCCATATCGTCTATACAGGGGGTGCGGGGACGTAAGTCCATGTCAGCGCATCCGCACATTAAACGGTTCCTGAAGGGTGTTGCTCTCCTTAAGCCCCCACAGGTACATAGATTCCCCTCGTGGAAGTTGAATATAGTACTAACTGCGTTGTGTGGGCATCCCTTCGAACCTATGGCTTCCTGTGGACTGAAGGAACTGACTCTAAAAACAATTTTTCTAGTGGGTATCACTACAGCACGGAGAGTGTCTGAGTTAAGGGCCCTGTCGGTCGACTAGGAGCTTTGTGTTTTCCATAATGAAAGGGTGGTGCTGAGGCCAGACCCATCTTTCATTCCTAAAGTTAATTCTGTCTTTCATAGGTCCCAGGAGTTGGTTCTTCCAAATTTTTGTCCCAACCCCCAGTCTCCCAAGGAAAGGGAGCTGCACTCTTTTAGACGTTAGGAGGGCACTTAGTTTTTACATTGATCGCACAAAAGACTGGAGGAAGTCTGATGCATTGTTTGTTTCATTTAGCAAGTAGTCGCAGGGACGACAGGTCTCCACTTCCTCCCTTAGCAGGTGGCTACGGGAGTGTATTGTTTTGGCTTACAAGGCCCAAGGTCAAACCCCTCCAGATGGGATCACGGCCCATTCTCTAAGGGGTGCTGCAACATCAGCTGTGTACCGGTCCTTTCCGTCCTTAGAAGCTGTGTGTAAGGCAGCGACTTGGAAATCGGTACATACCTTTACCAGGCACTATAAAGTGGATAAATGGGCTTCAGCGGAGGCGGCCTTTGGGAGGCGTGTGCTGCAGCATGCACTCTAAACAGGGAAGCCGGTCCCGCCCGGGGATGTTCAGCTTTGTTACGTCCCAGTAGTCGGACCGACCCACTGTCCAGACCACCGGAGAACGGAAGATTGGTATCACTTACCATGAAGCTTCCTTCTCGGTGGACTGGCAGTGGGTTGGTCCGGCCCGCCCGTTAAAGGTTGAGCGGCTTCCTGAGTTTTGGAGATGGATCCTGGAGCAATGGTGCTTTCCCTGTGGGGAGGATGTTACCTTTGCTTTGCTTAACAGTGATTTTCTTTCAATCTGCCATTTGTATGGTGTGTTGAACTGTAATAAACTAATCTTCTCATTTATTCGTCTCTGTACGTGAATGGGGAGGTGGTGAAAATTTTTATTATTAGGGGGATGCGGCTTGGATACAACTGGAGCGTCCTGGGTGGTATAGGCCACTCCCCCTCCTGATCGATTGGAGCACCCGACCCTGTGACGAGGAGGAGGAGCCTATACCAGTAGTCGGACCGACCCACTGCCAGTCCACCGAGAAGGAAGCTTCACGGTAAGTGATACCAATCTTCCGTTTTAATTTAATTTGCGATTCATTAATCGCAAAGCGAGCTCAGGGTGGCTTACAACATTAAAACATTACACTAACAATAAGTAAATCATATCAAATTAAACACAACAAATTTAAAATCTCATAAATATAATATATTGTTGTTGTTGTTCAGTCGCACAGTTGAGTTCGACTCTTTGCGATCCCATGGACAAAGTCACGCCAGGCCCTCCTGTCTTCCACCATCCTCCGAAGTCCGTCCAAATTCATGAGGTGGTCTGGTACTCCCATCTCTTTAAGGACTTGCCACAGTCTGTTGTGATCCACACAATCAAAGGTTTTAGCATAGTCAATGAAGCAGAAATAGATGTTTTTCTGATACTCCCATGCTTTCTCCATAATCCATTAAATGTTGGCAATTTGATCTCTAGTTCCTCTACTTCTCCAAAACCCAGCTTGAACTTCTGATAGTTCCCGATCTACATACTGCTGAAGCCTAGCTTGTAGGATCTTTAACATGACCTTGCTGGCATGTGAAATGAGTGCAATGGTGCGATAGTTTGAACATTCCTTGGCATTACCCTTATTTGGGATTGGAATATAAACCGATCTTTTCCAATCCTGTGGCCACTTTTGTGTTTTCCAAATTTGTTGACATAATGTGTGCATCACTTTAACAGCATCATCTTTTAGGACTTTGAATAGCTCAACTGGGATACCATCATCTCCGCTCGCTTTGTTATTAGTAATGCTTTCTAAAGCCCATTTGACTTCATACTCCAGGATGTCTGGCTCAAGGTCATCGATTTCACTGTCATGGTTGTCCAGGACATTGAGATACTTTTTGTATAATTCTTCCGTGTATTCTTGCCACCTCTTCCTGATCTCTTCTGCTTCTGATAGGTCCCTACCATTTTTGTCCTTTATCATGGCCATCTTTGCACGAAACATTCCCTTGATTTCTCCAATTTTCTTGAAGAGATCTCTTGTCCTTCCCATTCTATTATTTTCCTCTATTGTTTTGCATTGTTCCTTCAGGAAGGCCTCCCTATCTCTCCTTAATGTTCTCTGGAAATCTGCATTCAGTTGGGTGAATCTTTTGCCTTTCGCTTTCCTTCTTTCCTCAGCTAGTTGTAAAGCCTCATCAGAGAGCCACTTTGCTTTCTTGCATTTCTTTATCTTTGGGATGATGCTGATTGCTGCCTTCTGTACAATGTCATGAACCTCCATCCATAGTTCTTCAACTCTAGTTTCTTAAACCTCTTCTTCACCTCCACTGAATATTCATAAGGGATGTGATCAAGGTCAAACCTGAATGGCCTAATGGCTTCCCCAGTTTTCTTCAGTTTAAGCCTGAATTTTGCGTTGAGTAGCTCATGATCTGAGCTGCAGTCAGCTCCAGGTCTTGTTTTTGCTGACTGTAAGGAGCTTCTCCATCTTTGACTGCAGAGTATATAATCAATCTGATTTCTGTGTTGCCCATCAGGTGATGTCCATGTGTAGAGTCGCCTTTTAGGTTGTTGGAAGAGGATGTTCGCTATGACCAGTTTGTTCTCTTGACAAAACTCTATTGGCCTTTGCCTGGCTTCATTTTGTTCTCCAAGGCCAAACTTGTCAGTTGTTCCGGTCACCTTTTGAGTTCCTACTTTGGCATTCCAGTCCCCTATGATGAGGAGGACATCTTTTTTTGGTGTTAATTCTAGAAGGTGTTGTACATCTTCATTGAACTGGTCCACTTCAGCCTCTTCTTCATCAGTGGTTGGGGCATAGATTTGGATTACTGTGATATTGAATGGTTTGCCTTGGATACGGGCCAAGATCATTCTGTCATTTTTGAGATTGTATCCCATTACTGCCTTCCTCACTCTCTTGTTAACTATAAAGGCCACACCATTTCTTCTACGGGACTCTTGGCCGCAATAATAGATGTAGTGATCCTCTGAGTTAAATTCACCCATTCCTGTCCATTGTAGTTCACTGATTCCCCAGATGTCGATGTTCAGTCTTGCCATCTCTTGTTTGACCACATCTAGCTTATCTTGATTCATAGATCTTACATTCCACGTTCAGATACAGTATTGTTCTTTGCAGCATCGGACTGTTCTTTCACCATCAGACACATCTACAGCTGAGCATCCTTTCGGCTTTGGCCCCACCGCTTCACTCTTTCTGTGGTTACCCAGTAGCATATTGGGCACCTTCTGACCTGAGGGGCTCATCTTCCAGCACCATATCTTTTAGCCTTTTGTTACTGTTCATGGGGTTTTCTTGGCAAGGATACCGGAGTGGTTTGCCATTTCCTTAAGAAGAAGAAGATATTGGATTTATATCCCGCCCTCCACTCCGAAGAGTCTCAGAGCGGCTCACAATCTCCTTTACCTTCCTCCCCCACAACAGACACCCTGTGAGGTGGGTGGGGCTGGAGAGGGCTCTCCCAGCAGCTGCCCTTTCAAGGACAACCTCTGCCAGAGCTATGGCGGACCCAAGGCCATGCTAGCAGGTGCAAGTGGAGGAGTGGGGAATCAAACCCGGTTCTCCCAGATAAGAGTCCGCACACTTAACCACTACACCAAACTGGCTCTCATTATGCTAATGAGCTCCACCACCTATTTTTCTACAAAATGACCCCTGGCTATAACACCACCTTCCACTGAGATACGGTTTTCTGTAGCTTCTCCTTTCCTTTCAATTCTCCTTTAAAGATCCAGGTGGGCAGCCTTGTTGGTTTAAAGCAGTAAAACTAGGCTTCCCAATCCCCAGGTCCCAGCAGGGGATTCCCCCAGTTTACAGGCTTCTCCCTGCCCCCAGCCACCACAGCCCCTCCCCCACAGCCACCATGTACCTCTAGATCTCTGGCAGGACCTGCAAACAGGTCTGGTTTTAAAATGTGTGTGTACCTTTAAATTGAAACAGGAAGTACTTCATGGAGAAGGGTTAGCAACAGCAGACCTCGTCAGAGTGCAGCCCCTCTGTTTTGCTTTTGTTTCAGACAAGTGAGTGTATGTGTGTAAAAGAGAGCGGCGTAGCCCCTGTACTTTCCAGACCTCGTTGTGGAGGTGCCAGAGACAGTTAAGCATGTGTGTGAGTTAGAGAGAGAGAGAGCAGGGGGAGGGGAGGGAACTCTATTATTTCCTATGGAGATTTATTCTCATAGGAAATAATGGAGATTTTATCCGCGGGTATCTAGGGCTCTGGGGGGCCTGCTTTTTGAGGTAGAGGCACCAAATTTACAGCATAGCATCCAGTACTTCTCCCCAAAATACCCCCTAAGTTTCAAAAAGTTTGGACCAAGGAGTCCAATTCTGTGAACCCCAAAAGAAGGTGCCCCTATCCTTCATTATTTCCTATGGAGAGAAGGAATTTAAAATACGTGCGGTCCCTTTAAATGTGATGGCCAGAACTCCTTTTGGAGTTTAATTATGCTCCGTGCTCCTGGCTCCACCCTCAGAATCCCCAGAAATTTCTAGAATTGGACTTGGCAACCCTAAGTAGAACCAGCTTTGCATCCAGTGGCACCTTGAAGACCAACAATAATTTATTCAATGTATGAGCTGAGGAAGAGTGCCTGCTCATGAAAGCTCATACCTTTAATAAAGTTTTGTTGGTCTTAAAGGTGCTGCTGGACTCGATTTTTTTTTCTTCAAGAAAGTCTCTGGTAACCAGGACTGGATCTACATTTTTTGGGGGGAGAGGGGGCAAAATTAAAAATGGCGCCCCCCTTATGGGCCATTATATCTTATGGTCCCATAGAATATAATGGACTCCATACCCAATTTGGTGCTCCCCCCTCTGCCTCCCCCTAGATTCTGCCCTGCTGGTAACACTGAATTTGAAAGATTCTGTGAGTTTTCAAGAGGAGCTAATGAGGCTGGGGAACTAGTTATGTCTGAAGGGAAACAGCTTGACTAGCGGCCTCAGTTTAGACCCTTCTCCCATAATATTTTGAAATGTGCCTAAGTAAGAACCTTCCCACCTTGAATCTAGCCCCTTAGAATATATAGGAACCTCCAGCCTCACATCTAAAGGGCTGGAAATTTTTGAAGATATTTTTGCTGCATGCAATTGTTTTTCCACATTGGTTTTGTAACAATAAAATCAGAACTTCTCCAGGTTCATGGAGAAACTGGAAGAGTAGGAAAAAGTCAGGAGCATAGTTAAAGGGGAGAAAAATGAGGAGGAGAAAGAGGGCTCCAGAAGGAAAGGAAAAGAGTAGCGAAATGTACAGTGGAAAGTTATAAAAGCCTGGATGTTGGAACCTCCCACAATATGGGAGGTTGGATTTTGAGAAACTTCATAAATGAAAGGAGAAGTTGTTTAAAATGGGTATCACATCTCGGTTTCCATGTAGGGCAATCAAAATGGCTTAAACTTTTCTGAATGCAGCTCCTTCTTTTCAAGACATTCTGTTTCTAGCAACTTCTGACTACTCAAGAAGTATTGAATATATTTTATTAAGTTCAAATGTCAACTAAAATTGCGATGTTAATTTTTTAGTTTTTGAAAATATCTTATAAACATGTTCTTCAGAAAGAACTTCATAAGTTAGGCTTTAAGAGTCCACACTGGATGAATAAGGCCTATTGTGGAGGAAAGTACAATGGGCTCTAGAAAGAGACTATGGGTGAGTGCCCCCCACCCTTGTTGTCTTCCCACCCACCCAAGTGAAGGCATTCATTCCCCCCACACTTCAAGAGTAGCTAATCTCTGTCATCTGGAGAGCAGTTGTAATTTTGAGTGATCTCCAGCCCTCACCTGGAGATTGGCAAAAGTGATTCCCCAGGAAGAAATGGCATTGTACTTGTCTGAGGTCTCTCCCCTCCTAAAACCCCACCCTCTTCAGGCCCAACCCCTTAAATCTTCAGGAATGTCCTAACCTGGAGTTTGCAACCCTATCTCCTTCCCTTTATCTGCCCCTCTGACTTCAGCTTTCCATTGCCTTCCTCCTCCCTGCAGCCTCTAAAATAGGAAAAGGACAGTCTTTCTCCACAGTGGGGGGAACCAAAGTAGTGTACATAATTCTCCTCTATCCCCTTTGTTCTGAACAACAACCCTGTGAAGCAGGTTAGGCTGAAAGTATGTGAGTGGTCTGAAATCACCCAGTCAGCTTCTACAGCAAGAACTTGGGTCTGGCAGACCCCACTTTGAAGCCCTAACTCCTATACCCTCCTCAAACTCCACCACAAAATGTGCAGGAATTTCCCACCAACCTGGAACTGGCATCCCTAGTCAGGATTGGCCCCAGTGAGTTCTGCCTCAGAGGTCTGTGATGATACTTTTCAGACCAATACTCCCTCTCTTTGTTGGTCTTAAGCACAGGACTTCAGTCTGTCTCTCTCTCTCACTTTCCTTCTCTATCTCTCTCTGTATCTGGCCCGATGCTCTAGGATGCCATTTCCCCTGTCTCTGTGCATTTTGCTTCTAGAGGAAGATAGGGAGGAATCCTCAGCCAGTCATGAGAAGGGTTTCTCTATGGCTCTTTCCCTCTTCCTCCATCCCTCAGCTGGTTGAGGAAAGGCTTTTTTCTCTCCTCTGCAAAGCAAAACAACAGGCAGCTTAGCCAATGGGAGAGTAGGGAGAGCCATAAACTGCCAGAACTGAGGTTGGTTGCCTTTGACTGAAAGAAGCAGCTTGCCTGGCTAGCAACAGCCACCCAGGCGGGAGAGAAGAGTTGAGTCAACCAATGAGTCTCCCTCAAATGGCAAAATAAGACTTGAAAGGGCTTTCCCCACCACCTTTTACTGAGAGAACTAAGCTTGGTTGCTTTTTACCGAGAGAAGCAAGGTTAGTTACCTAGCAGTAGCCACTGCCTAGCAGTTTCCAAAGAGGGCGTATCCTCCTCTGTCATGGAGACAGCAGTGGGTGGAGGACAGTGGAGTCAGCCAGTGTGACACAAGAGCAATTGATTGATTGTTTGATGGACCAAAGGTTGATGCATCACAGTCCCACCCAGTCCCAAACAATCAGGAGTCAGCCAGTGTGACACAAGAACAATTGATTGATGGTTTGATGGACCAAAGGTTGATGTATCACAGTCCCACCCAGTCCCACCAATCAAATTGCTCAGTTTTGCAAAGACAAAAGGGCTTTTATTATAGATAGTTGATGCTACATCATACAAGTAGGTCTACCGTCTTGTATCTCATGAACTCTGTCACAATGAACAATGTAGAACTTCTGCAATCTTTGACCATAGCATCAATTTTCCAAAGTTTGTATTCTGGCATGTAAATTTGGTTTACAGTGCCCATTGAAGAAAAGACAAAGGTAACTGCAGCAGAGGGGGAAGAGTTATAGGTTTATAAAATGGTACATAGTATAAAGAAAAATGATAAGATCTTTTTCTCTCCCTCTCCCATAGCAAAAGGAATTGATGTCGCCCAACAATTTTTAAAAAAAAAATTGCCACCAAAATATGACATGATGATCATTAACTTTGATAGTTTTAAAAGGAAACTTGACCAGTTCATGAAGTCAGGTGATGCCTCAGTGAAATCTCCATGTTCAGCATTATGCCACTGAATACTTATTCCCAGGATGCAGTAGTGATGGGGAGTTGTTGCCTCATACTCTTCTTGCAGGCTTGTCATGGGCATCAGAGTGTGAAGTAGCTAGATTAGATGGGTTTTTGATCTGAGACAACAGGTCTGTTCTTAAAAGAGTTTGCCAGACATCTCCAGGACTTGCCTTCATGTTCAGGATTCCCCACCCCCACAGGCATATTATGTTACTTAGAAACATTTCCTATCTGATCATACATAAAAATCATGTCGCCCCACTTTTGCTTCACTATTGGCAGAGCCCAAGATTAGTGTCTGGAGGTGGTTCCCAGTTTTGATGCAATGAGAAGAATTGTCCTAGCCATGCAATGCATAAACATTGTTAAGGGCATTCTAATTTACCATTGTCTCAGAATAACAGATCATAAGGACAATTGTGTGGAGAGAGGGGAGATTGAGAGTTCCAAATATAAAGATGTTTGAATATATTGCAGCAGAACTATGTGATACCAAAATTAGCTTTGGGAGGGACGTTTGAAGAAGCAAGGGACCATAATTTAAATATAAGCCTATGAAAGTCTTGCAGTCATTTCATTTCCTAGCACTCATTCATTTTCAGTCTTAATAAATGATCTATTAAAATGCAGTTCTAGAAGCAACCCTTGTGATTTTCTGTTTTCATTAGAGTAGCACTTATAAAACTGTTGCTTAAAAAGCATTCATTTTCAGCATACCAATGAGTTGCCGTACACACATGCATGAGAGAACTGAGGACCAGCATTTCCTTTTAATTATAATGAATATGATAAGTGTCTTCTCTAATATTTGGGTAGCAAATTATTATATAGCAGATGTCTATGACAGAAGGTAAGCTTAGACACTGTCATAAGGCAGATATCAACTTGAGATGATCACTCCATACAGGACAGGACTGAACTCCAGTGTTTAATAGACCCACCTCTTGCAGATATGTTAGGGAGTTTGTTATTTTAGCAAAGACCTTTTTTAAATGTCCAGAATGCTGTTAAAACTTCTAGACCACCAAGTATGCCCTCATTTCTGTCCTTGCAATTTTGTTCTTTCTAGTTTTCAATTGGGGGGGGGGGATTACATATGTTTTTCCATGTGAGTGCCTTGATAACTTTTTCTAAACATTACAAACTATATGCATTTAAATTATATTCATTTACACATTGAGTTTATGTTTACAAATAAAAAGAAAAAATGCTGCTGACACGATACATTCATGTGTACCCCAAATTTCCAAAGCATAACTTGTTTTAGGAGCTGTTTGCACAGTACTACCTGTTATTCCCTTACTGAGATTTTCTGTGCACAAAGGCACATCTGATTGAACAGAAAGTGGAAGGGGGCATTTTTGTACATATGTTCTTCATGCACAAAACTGCTTAGTTATGGAAATGAAACAAAAAACCTATGCATGTGATAGACAATGTTCCCTCTAAGCTGCAGAGTCTTGTGAGCAAAAATTCTACTTTGTGAGGTACTGGCATTAAAGTTGTGAGCTACTGCATAAATTAGTGTGCTCTGGGGTCATCCTTCCTGAGTGAAGACAAAAATGTGTGAACTGGAAGCTAAAAATCTGTGAGCTAGCTCACGCTAACTCAGCTTAGAGGGGACACTGGTGATAGAGACAGGTGCACACTGGTATGAACTTTGGATCAAAGCCAGAATGGAGATTTAAAATGAACATTTTGCAAAATCTTGATGGAAATCCCATTTACTAAGAACATGATCTTGATATGGATACTGTGACCAGGTGGCTAAAGGAAAACAAGCTAAAACTGAATCCAGACAGAATGGAATGATTCTAGTTGGCAATTGGTGGAAGGGACTGTATCAGTCAATCTAGCCATGCTGATCCATGTTACTGTAGCCTGGAGGACAATGACATTGTGCTCTACATGGGACTTCCTGTGAAACTAACTTGGGAACTCTACTTGTTAAATGCCCATTTGCTAACTGAATCTAGTAATCTTATACTGTAATCCTAAAAAAGAGTTACAGCTTTCTATGTCTGTTGAAGTCAGCGGGCTTAAAACAGTATGATTCTGCTAGGATAGCAATGTAAGTCATATTACTCTGTTGTTAGATCAAATTCCTGTATAAGCCCATGCAGCTTCACTTTTTTCAGTGTGGCAGAAAAACCATGATAGATCAATTTGGATTTGGAATCTGAAGAAAGAGAATCTTTATCAAAGCTAACAGCTGTTAGTAGCTGAGCGCTGTCACTCAAAGAGCATTAGTGAAGACTCCTGAAAACAGTGACATTTTATTTTATACCTTGGTACAAAAAACAGATACTTCCTCTTTTTGGTTACACTATGTGACAGAGCCTCACGGTTTTGCACAGGTGAATAAAATGGCACTTCTTTGTTTCAGTAAGATAACCCTAGAACACAGGGTTACAGGAAGCAACCTTTGTGTGATTTCACAGGAACTCTGCATCTTGCTTTATAACACTGGAACGTCTGTTTCTGACTACTTGTATATAATTCCTTCTTGACCAAAATTTTCAAACAGCCTAACCAAAGTTTTAATTGTGCTAGAGTTGCCAGCCTCCAGTAGGGTTGCCAATCCCCAGGTGGGGGCAGGGGATCCCCCGGTTTGGAGGCCCTCCCCCCGCTTCAGGGTCGTCAGAAAGCGGGGGAGGGAAATGTCTGCTGGGAACTCTGTTATTCCCTATGGAGATTTATTCCCATAGAAAATCATGGCAAATTGATCTGTGGGTATCTGGGGGGGCTGTTTTTTGGGGTAGAGGCACCAAATTTTCAGTATAGCATCTAGTGCCTCTCCCCAAAATACCCACCAAGTTTCAAAAAGATTGGACCAGGGGGTCCAATTCTATGAGCCCCAAAAGAAGGTGCCCCTATCTTTCATGATTTCCTATGGAAGGAAGGAATTGAAAAGGTGTGCCGTCCCTTTAAATGTGATGCCGTCCCTTTGGAGTTCAAAAGGTGTGCCGTCCCTTTGGAGTTCAATTATGCTTGTCACAGCCTTGATCTTTGCTCCACCCCCAAAGTCTCCTGGCTCCACCCCCAAAGTCCCCAGATATTTCTTGAATTGGACTTGGCAACCCTAGCCTCCAGGTGGGGCTTAGAGATCTCCTGCGTTTACAACTGATCTTCAGCAGACAGAGATCAACTCCACTGGAGAAAACGAGTGGACTCTATGGTATTGTCCCATGCTGACACCCCTCCCCTTCCTAAATCCCTCCCTCTCCTGGTCCCACCCCCAAAATGTCCAAGTGTTTTCCAGCACAGACCTGGCAACCCTAAATTAGGCATAGACCTATGGCCTGGCCAGTCTATTTTATTTCTACACCTGCAACATTACCTTTCTGTTTCTTCTTTGTGGGAACACAAGTTGTGACAGCTGCAGTTCTTTAGAATGGACTTTGCTGTATGGCAAACCAGCAGCATCATTGCTCTCTTAGGAGAATATATAATGCAGAACTATTTTGTAGGCTCTTTCTGTGATTTTATTTTGTCTCTGGTGATTGTTTTAAGGATTGTTTTAAGGATTCCTCTTCAGTACTATATTGTGTATTATCTAGAAATCACTTTGCACTATAAGAGAAAGGCAGCTTCCCCAAGCAAAAAAAAAATGGAATAAAATGAAAAAATAAAGGGCAAATGAAGAGGCTACATGGAGCCAGTTGGCAGAGCTTCTTTGCAAAGGCCTTGAACAGGCCCCTATGAGCAAAATGTGCTTGGAATTCTATTTCACATTTGTTTGAATTCAGTGGCACCTTTAAGACTAAAAAAGTTTTATTCAAGGTATAAACTTTTGTGTGGAAACACACATCTTTAGATACAGAATTTCCTCAACCATTACATATAGAAAGACGGGGTGTGCGTCTGTTGTTTAGTTGCCAGGAAGGGCCAATTAGAGTTCAGACAGGGACAGAAACAAAAATGGAAATTACCACTCTATACATATAGGTGGAGAGTGAGCAGTAAATTATCATACAACATAATGAAGATATTTAACAGATTCAGGGGGCAAACGCTTAGTTTATATGGTTTCCATTTGTTTGGGTTCAATTTTGGGGGTGGGGACAGCAAAGGAAATAAATATGTCAAAATTGGAAATTGATGTAGCCTTTATTGTGGGAAGCTGAGAGTATTTCAACATTGTGTATTTGTATAAAATGTGCTGAAGGTAAATGGTTCCAAAGGCTGTACACAAGGCTGGATTTAGACACGCTTAGGCTCTGAGTATGTCAATAAGTTCCATAGCATTTCTAAAAATTGTTATATAGTAATTTTCATACTTGTTAATGTTTTAAGACCCCTCGTAATTTTATGCCCTAAATTGTGGCTTAGTTAGCTTGTTCATAAATTCATCTTTGGCTGCCTGACAATGTAGAGATGTGATGAATCATATTTCAGTAACCTCAGCAACAAGTACAGATGATTTTAGGTTTGTGACAATATGTTCAAAAAAACATGAAACTCCCTTGTACTGAATCAGACCACTATTCTATCAAGGTCAGTCTTGTTTACTCTGACAGCAGCTCTCCAGGGTGTCACATCACTTGCTAGCCAGTCCTTTTAACTTGGAGATACCAGAGACTGAACCTCGGACCTTCTGCATACAAAGCAGATGCTATACCTTGGATCCATATCCCTTCTCCAAGCTGTTTACTGAAGGCTAAGCTAGTTGCCCACAACCTTTTATTGCCCCACGGGCCTCTGTGATGTTACTGTGCTCTCTTGCTTCATCTTGGTCATTGCAAACCCTTTCCTCTACACTTATGTTCACTATTTACAAATTAAAACAATTAAAATGCTGTTTTAAAGCTTTTAAAAATCTTTATTCTCTCTACGTTTTTGGAGTATTGGAATGAACTGTTTGCCCACAGGGTCAGTATAATATATGTGCAGGCTTCATGTTCTACAAGCTTTCATGGAACAACAACAGATGTTCCCAATCCCAAGTATTTTAAGGGAATACCAGTATCAGTTCACAGAGAATATTTGCATTCACAAACTTCATTCCAAAAAGAAATTATTTCAAAGGCATTTTTAAAAAGTGTAAGACAAACTTTAAAAAAAATATATGGCAAAATTTTCCCATAAATGTGTTTTCTCAGAATCTTTGGTTAAGTTCAGTATCAGTCGTATAATGGGGAATTACTCTAAACATAACTGTGGGAAGCCTAATATATTCCATTCAGCATCTTAAGTGTTCATGTATAATATAACTGAATTATTTCTTTATGCATTTTAGGTCTAATTGTGCTGAAAATATCCGCAAGCATATCCTACACACAGGCAAACATGAAGGAGTGAAGATGTATAACTGCCCCAAGTGTGAATATGGTACCAATATCCCAGTGGAATTTCGCAATCACCTGAAAGAGCTGCATCCCGATATTGAAAACCCTGACCTAGCTTACCTGCATGCTGGTAAGTATATTTGATGTTGTTGTTGTCAGATGCTTCATCTTTCCAAAATGGGGGCACTTAAAAATGGTTGTTGTAAGAAAGCACTTTTTAGCATGGTAC
This sequence comes from Heteronotia binoei, assembly GCF_032191835.1. NCBI lineage: Eukaryota > Metazoa > Chordata > Lepidosauria > Squamata > Gekkonidae > Heteronotia > Heteronotia binoei. The sequence goes on from NC_083229.1 coordinate 98,382,959, forward strand.
GCTTGAATCTGGCTAAGAAAGAGGCAAGTTATGGTATGAATTCCAGTCTGCTTTAGTGTTCTGTTACTAATGTGTTAAACAGAGGTACTCCATTAGCTGCCTGGGCTTGTTACAGCTTGGAAAATAAGTATGACTGGGCATGGTTAATACTGTACTTGGATGAGTGACCACAAAGGAAGACTGGGGTTGCTACATGAAGGAAGACAATGGCAACCTTGTCTCTTGCCTGGAACACCCTATGGATGGGGTTGCCATGAACTGGTTGCAATTTTTCAGCGCATTCTTCTTATATTATAAACTAAATTATATATGATAATTTTACTTTTAGAGAGTTGTGTATTGACAAAGAAATGGTTTTCACAGTGGCTGTGTGTGTGTATAATATATTCACATTATTTGCACATAGGCTTGCCAATCCCCAGGTCCCAGTGGGGATTCTTCCGCTTTCCCAGGCTCTTTTCCAATCCCAGTCAGCTGGCCGGCAGGGGGAAGCCCGCCCCCACAGCCACCATATGCCTTTCCACCTCTGGAGGCTTCAGATTCCACTTGGAAAGGATTCCTCTTGGGATAGGTGTCTGTGTCTTTAAGGCTGAATGGGCGCGGGGGGAGCAGGCAAAACAGTATGGCTGCTCCCAGTGACTGTGAAAGCAGCCCAGCCCCTCCGTTGATTGCATAGTCTTTTCAGAGGTCGTTTGCATAGGAAAGGTAAACTTGAACCTTTGGTTGCTCTGTGTTACTTTGAAGAAGTTGGAAGTTCAGCAACTCGTGAGTAGAGGAGCCAATCCCCAGGTGGGAGCAGGCCATCCCCGGCTTCAAAGTCATCAGAAACAGGGTGTGGGGAGGGAAATGTCTGCTGGGCACTTCATTATTCCCTATGGAGACTGATTCCCATAGGGCAGGGGTGGCCAATGGTAGCTCTCCAGATGGAGAATTGATCTGAGGCTATCTGGGGCTCTGGAGGGGCTGTCTTTTGAGGTAAATAAATCAAATTTTCAGCATAGCATCTGATGACTCTCCTCAAAATGCTCTCCAATTCTATGAGCCCCAAAAGAAGGTGCCCCTATCCTTCATTTGATTTCTAATGTAGGGAAAGCATTTAAAAGGTGTATGGTTCCTTTGAATGTGGTGGCCAGAACTCTCCTTGGAGTTCAATTGTCCTTGTCAAAACTTTGCTTATGGCCCCACCCCCCAATGTCTCCTGACTCCACCCCCAAAATTCCCAGATATTTCTTGAATTGGACTTTGCAAACCCTATTTGCACTTGCATGCAAGTCTCAGATTGAGTCACAATTTGCTCCCAGTACCTGTTTCCAGAGCTAGGTGTAAGTTCTGTAGCATAGTAAAGAGCACTTGAAGGGCCCCTCTCTTCATTCTCATATAATGATCACTGATCGGTAGTCCCAGTGTAGTGAGAATTAAGGGCCAGCATTTCCAGTTAATAGAATGTGACTTCCTGGCAGACTTAATCCCTGTGACTGCTCTACATAAGTAATATTATTTGTGCTTTTGTATACAGATAATAACCATAAATATCATAGAAAGTGCTTAGGAGTGAGCAAAAAAGCAGCAATAACTAACAAATAATTTTGTATTTCATCATAAAAGTCATCTAACATTTTTTACAATTTGTTTAACAAGACTCTGCCTACAGCATATATTGTCCCAAAATAGTTTCCCATCTACTTGTATAGTAAAGTTTGTCTACAACATGCATAATGCTACAGACATTATGGTGGCATTCCAGCTTTATTACTCACGTTTGCAATATAAAATTTGATGGAGGGTCAATCAGTTAATCATCAATTACTAAGTGAGGCCTTTCTCCTTTCTGCTTCACTTTGGCACCCACATCTTAATTTCAACTTTTTGTAGCTAATTGTTTCCAGAAAACTCTGATAAATTTTAGGAAAATATTTTTACTAACCTGACTCTTTTAAGGTTGCAACTCATTTTTGCCCCACGTAAATTTCTTTTCCACTATCCACAACCTGCATGAATCAAGGCTGTAAAGGCAAACATATCCATATGATTACATCATCAAAATGGGGCAAACTGTGTTCCTATCAGTTGTTAACAGTTGCAATATTCATGAACAGAATCCTGAAAGTTCAAGTAGTTAAACCCAAATAAAACTGTGATCTTTATCCTTCTTGACAGATACATTCATCAAATTATTAATGGGGGTGGGAAATGATTGCTAAAAGTTATAGTGTGATCTATTATATGATCTTTATCAAAGTATGACTGTGTTACCAAGTGGAAGCTGTATTCTTTGAATGTCAAGTGAAGACACAAAATCTCAAACCTAAACCATTTCTGTTTAGTTCTTTCAGAACGTTGCTTATTTAAAAAAAAATCCGTTTCCCTGGCCTTATTTCCTGTTATACATCCATTGGTTTTATGAGTAAAAATCTGTCCATAGTTGTGTTGAAGACTCCTAAGACTTTTATGTGCATAGCTGAGGTAGAATTGTGCCCAATGTGAATAAGAAACTGGGAAATATGTGGATTTTCACTGATCAGATTAATTTCATCATGTTCAGCTTCTCTGTATCTGGAAAATAGGAAATCCTGTTATGCTCATTAATGTACCAAAGACAACTTTCCATTAGGTAAATGGCATGATATGTTTTATAAACTTGCTCAAAGCTGCTAAAGAATAGGTATAGGGTCTCACTCTTGGCTCAAATTTCAGCTTTCTGTGGTTGAAGTTTCACTGTCAGTTCTCTATTCCTATGCCAGATTCCACACATTTGTACGCTTAATTGGATTTTTAAAGAAGTCCTAAAACAAAACAAAAATGTTAAAAGCTTATTGTTAGAACTAATACTGAAAATGGCTACTGACCCACTTCTGGCCCAATGCACCTTGGACACCAAGCTAGATAAAATAGTTGGGGAAGTTTGTTTGTTTGTTTTTTGACAACTGGTGTTCTTTATAAAGAAAAAGATAGCAGCAGCTTTGCTTCAAACAGGCTCACTCTAGTAATAGCTATTAGTGTCACTCTTTCAATTGCTTGTCGTATTGATTGACAGAGAATCCTTTTCCTCTCTTGTGTAGAATCGTAATTTTAGCATGTGCTTGAAATAAAAAACTTTACATAAATGTTTTTCTGTTTCTAAAGAAGGATGCTAGGTTTCATGGCACTGATACTGATCACTTATATTTCACAGAAACATTAAACTGTGTGTAGCTCATTGTTTTCAACTGCACATAAGTTTGTATAAGTGTTATCTGTACTACAAGGCCCTCGACCACCTAGCAATAGCCTCCCTCAGAGGACTGTCACATGAAAGTTTCACCCCTGGAGATGGAAATTATGGAAGAATAAGGGAAAATATCCAATATAATTTTTCACAAGGCCATACTGTCATTTGTGTTACATAACAGCACTGAAAAGAACCTCTGTCCTAGCTCATACTTTATCCTGATTGGCCTTTCTGTTCAAAGGGGTGCTACAGAATGGAGTGTGAAAGGGGTTGAAAACAGCAGGCTTATCTTTATAGCTTTGCTGCCCTTCGCTATTCAGTCTTGTATGTGTGATTGGTATGAGTGATTAGTATGACATGTAAAGTTTTGTCAAAAATACCCCATATAATTTATCATTGTAATGGAGATTTCCATGTAATGTGATAAATATATGACCATGTTGAAACTAGGCTTGCCAAGTCCTGCCTCCTCCCTGGCAGAGGACTTTGGGAGGTGTTCCTGGAAGGGGCCAAGACATCCCAATGCAATGACATCACAGAAGTGACATCATCGTGTTGGGAACTGGCACTCTGCATGCTTGAACTCCAAGCAGCAAATCCGCCACTGAAGAAGTGTAAACCACCCCCCACACACACACACACTTCTTGCAGACAGCTTTTTAAGGAACCCTTTAAAGGCCATTTGGAAAAAGCAGAGGCTGCGCACAGTGGTGAATTCACTGCTTAGAGTTCAGGCATGCAGCTGGCAGCTCCCCCCCTCCAAAGTTTTAAAGGCCACGTGCTTCCGCCAATCAGCTGGCAGGACTTTTAAATCTTGCAGGAGGGGAGAGGAGTGGCTGCAATGGTCACTCTTGGGGGCAGGCTTTCCCCTGTTGGCCAGCTAGCTGGTAGTGAACAGGAGCCCCCCAAATTGGGGGATCCCCTGTCCCTGCCTGGGGACTGGCATGCTAAATTGAAATCCACATAGAGACCAGATTGCCTAATTCTGGAAGGAACCATGCCTGTTAGAAACTCTGCCTATTTCCATTTGTTGCATCATGCTGATATGAATTCTTTGCTTTCTGAATATAACCATGACCCCAAGAATTGTTTTATTAGCGTACTCAAGTGTAGCTTACTTAGATTTTACTGAATTAATGTGTATTGTACGACCTTTAAGAATTGAAGGAATTAAGAAAAATGACAAAAGTCTGAGCCATTTTACTAAGCTAAGGGATGTTTTTTTAAAGCATTCCCACTGCTCCTAATCTTTTAGAGAGGAATCCTCACTTTTCGACTAGGATCTGTACTTACAATTTGAAAACCTATAAAATTATCAGTCCAGAAATGTGTTTCACTATAGTATGAATTAAAGAAAGTAAGATTCGTACATGCCCCATACTTGACAACCTGCTTAATTTGTAGTTATTGATTTTGGTATCGAATAACCTCAGGTTAAATTATATCTCCTGCGATTTTGCTTTATATGAGAGAAACTAGTGTGAGTTTACAGTAAAATTATAGTATGCCCATTAGCTTTTTCCGAATGACAAATAAAAATATAAAAAGTAGACACATACACACAAATGCCTATGCACTTGGATTTGGCAGAAAAGTGCTATGAGCAAGACGTAAATGTTGTGAAATTGTATGAGAACAGAAGACCACACACAAAATTGTGTCTTTTTAGCTTCAGTTGACACTAGGTTATTGGTATAACAGAGGGGCTTGAAAGCATTTAACACTTAATTACTGGCAATATACCAATCCAGTGTTTTTATTAGCATTATGAGTAAAGTTCTCCCTTTTCATGATAAAAGATTTCATGCAAAATAATAGTTGTATTATTTTAAAGGGCCGGCTGGCCAGACCAGTACAGCTGAGAACAAGACAACACATTTATAGTTTTTGTAGGATCACCAGCCTTGTGCCCTCCCCTGACATAAAGAAAATAGAATCATTTCTGTTCTAGAATTCTGTTCTAAAACTGCTGAATTTAGAATTCTGTACTAAAACTGCCTGAATATGTTACTGGGATTCAGATGTGATTTGTTATCAGAATGCTCTTATTCCAAAAATCAAACCATATTCCCAATCCAGTATTAAAGTCCTAGTCCCTATGACTGGGTAGATATACTTGAAATGTGTGGAATGGCTTGAGAAATCTCATGGATGAGTAAGATTAACCACTTTATCATTTACATTTACATTGACTTTGCTTAGTCTCTTGCTCATCCACTGACTAACAAAATAAGCTAGATTCCGGTAAGTAGCCATATTGGTTGGAAGCAATAGAACAAAATTTGAATCCACTGGCACCTGTAAGACTAAAAAAGTTTAATTCTGAGTATAAGCTTTTGTGTGCATGCACACCTCTTCAGATACATAGAAACAGCCTTCCTCAAGCCTTACATATAGGTGAGGGGTTAGTCGCCAGAATAAGCTAGTTAGTGTCAAGATGCATATGAAACTGAACTTTCTCAGTGGAAATCTTCCATTCCAATGGAATGAGCTCCCACTAGAGATCCAGGCCCTGTGGAACTTAACGAGGTTTCACAGGGCCTGCAAGATGGAGCTCTTCCGCCAGGCTTTTAATTGATCCAGCAGGCATCCCTTTGGTATTAAAGGGATTATCATTTGGTATTAAGGTATCATCATCATGGTGACTATGCTGTGTTGATAGATATCAGCCTATATGCTGTTGTTTGGCTTGCCATCTTTGTTTGTGATGCTGTATTGCCTTTATTTTATATTTATATTGTATATATTATATTTATATTTATTTTATATTGTTATGTTTTATGATGTTTTATTTTTAATCTGTAATAGGTGTCTAAATTTCTGTTGTAAGCCACCCTGAGCCCACTTGCGGGAAAGGGCAGGTATATCAATCTAAATATTAAATTAAATGTAGAAAGGATTGTTTTAGGATGGTAGCTGGAGGTATGTGGGTATGTTTGTTGGTCAGTAGATTACTGGTATAAGATACTGTCTATATGTCCTTCGTGTATTTTTACAGTAGTTTCCAGGAAATGTATTTCTTGCATAGATTGATTCATTGTCAGGTTGATGGTGGGATGAAAGTCATTGAATGCCTGGTAGAATATGTTCATGTCTTCTTTAATACTTTTTTTAAATCTCTGGAGTTAAACTTAGTTCTCACATCTGTTGTTATTTTATTATCTGTATGCTAATATACTGCTATTCACAGGTCTTACCACCTGCCTTAATCCAGTCTTAGTTATATTTATTGTTCAGTTACTTTTGCATCTTGACTATAATTAGCCCTCATGGCAACCACCCTCCCTCTCTACCTGTCTATAATACTTGAGGAGTTCTGTTTCAAAGTATCTGAAGAAGTGTACATCTACACATGCTAAGTCACTCAGATGTTGCTTATACCCAGAATTAAATTTTGTTGGTCATAAAGAAGCCATTGACTCAAACTTTCTTGTAACAAAAGAAGAGTGGAGTATGAAAAATTCTTTTTAAAATGTGTTATAACCCTACCTTTCTGCAAGATGCTCAGATGAATTTCATGTTCTCCTCTTATCTCACAACAACCCTGGTTAGGCTAAGAAAGAGTGACTCACTCAAGATCACACTGGCTGTATACAATCAGATTTTCTGCTACTGTTTTGTTCTAGAAGTCGTTCACCATTGGATTTTCCTGTGTGGACAAGACAATTTGTGTGGTAAATGATTGATATAGTCCATTGGTGGAGCAGGATTCAGCAAGATCCAGTCCTAGTGAACTTCACTGCAGATTGTAGATTTGCACAAGAGCTGTCCGGCATAATTAGACAAATGTATACAGGTTACTAAAATAAATCTAACTTTGAACATTCTGGAAAACATGGAATTGGGGCTGAGCAAGTAGGTGGTAAGTTTCTCTTTGCATCTGTGACTTATCATCACATTCAGATCACTAAGCATAGAGCCAAAAAAGTCACTATATTAGTCACCCCTCAGCTGTTCATCAGAAAACCATTTTATATTATATCACCCCTAAATATATATGCTTTCCAATCAGCATTGTAATGGACGTGGTAGGGGGTTAACTGCCTAGTTCAAAGGGGTATAAATTCACTCTAACACAAATTTTAGAAAGAGATGGAAGTTAGAAAATATTGTTTTGCTTTTTTTCAGAAACAAAATTTCTGGAAAATATTGAAGTATGATTACAAATTTTGCCAAATCAGGAATAATATGTTCAAAGTAATTATTGTCAGTATCATTCTCCACTTGGAAAGGAAACAAGAGGCGGGTAAAGTTAAATGCTTATTAGTAACTATATCACTTGGCCATAATGGTTCATTTTTATTATCCTGAACATTTTAGTATTTCTCATTAAGCATCTTCTTTCCATTACCCATCATACAGCACAAAGTTTAACTTGGCAGCTCTTAAGACTAGGTGAAGTTTGTTCAGCTGTTCATTCTTATATCCACCCACTCAAGCAACAATTCTAAAATGCTAAGTTATGATTATATTTTTCAAAATACAGTGATCACAGAAACCTTGTCAACTGTTGCTAAAATCCAGTGATACATATGTTATAGATAAGTCGACATAAGACAATAGGAAAAATGTAGCCTTTCATTTTCATTTTCATTTTCCTTGTGTGTATGCATGTGCAATATTACTTCAATTACATGTGCAATATTACTTCAATATTTTATTTTGGCTCGCAGAAGACATCTGTGACTTTTTAATATAGTTGACACTTTGGATCCTTAGTACTAAATTATTAGAAGCTTTTAGAATATGCAGCTAATTAATCAATTGTAAGAAAGGTGGAAAGTCAGCCTTTTTCAAAAACAAACAAAAGAGAATTTCATAGCAGGGTCAGCATGAACTGAAAGATCTACAGCTCGAACCAGTGACTTGGATCCAAACTGGCATTTCTGAGGTGCAAGAATTGTGGCCCATGGTGTGCAATTTCCCCATCACCTCCTTCCTGTGGTAACTCAAAATTGCCATAGTCCTTTTCTTGGGGACTGCATGGCCCCTAGCAACAGGATTCCAGGGTACATGTTGAGCTGGTATGAGAAGGAGAGGTGAGAAAAGTATTTTCTGCTGGTAGATATCCTTGGAAGCATTAAAAAACACTTTTCTGGATCCTATAGACAATTAGCAATGAACAATTTCCTTTTCTAGAATGACTTTTGATGGTTGTTTGTGTTTGCTCTGTGAGTCTATTATCCCTCATGTTTTCCTGTTCTTCTCTTTCCCTTTTTTCCTTTATGTTTTGTGGGTTTTTACTGGAGAAATCGGTGGTAATATTAATTTGTGTCTCTGTGTAACACAGTGTTACCATTTATGTATTTGTCTATGTTCTTGAAAGCTGTTTTGACTATGGGCCTTTTAATTTGGTACTCAATATATTTGTTTAATCACAATCTCAGGTTCCATATATGTGCGTAAGGATTATTGTCACTGATGCATTTGTTCCCATCATTCATATACAGAAAATGAATGGGTAAACCAGAGCAAGATCTTGTACAGCCCACATTTCCCAGTATGTTTTACAGGTTTTTCCCCTCATGCACTTGCATTGTCCTGAGTCACGGCATATAGCATGTACTGCATGGAGCATTCTAGCTGCCTAAATGTAGCAACAGGATGCAGTGGTTCAGGTGCTGGAAAGGTATGCAACTACCCCCAGTAGCACTGGGATACAGGGAGTAGTGTTTCAGCATGCAGAGCAGGGCTTAGCAGGAACTCCTTTGCATATTAGGCTACACCCCCCCTAATATAACCAATCCTCCAAGAGCTTACAGTAGGTCCTGTAAGAAGAGCCCTGTAAGCTCTTGGAGGACTGGTTACAGCAGGGGGATGTGGCCCAATATACCAAGGAGTTCCTGCTTAAAAAAGATAAACAGCCCTAATGCAGAGTATTAATCAACTACAAATGATAAAGGGACAGGAGGGAAAATATAAAGCAGCTGTGTCTTCTTTCCCTTTGAAAAGATCAACAGCAAAGGACTTTTTATTTTCTGTGCCAGCTTTTGGATTTCATAAGTGCAGAAAAGGCAGCCTTCACTTTCATCCCACCCACCCCCTTCCATGAGAGACACTCAGCTCCTGGCCCCCACCAGCCTTGGTGTCAGGGGAATATGTTGTACTTTAATTTCCCAGACAATCCAATCTGCCTTCTATAATAATAATAATAATAATAATAATAATAATAATAATAATAATAATAATAATAATAATAATAATAATAATAATAATAATAATAATAATAATAATAATAATTTTTTATTTCTATCCCGCCCTCCCCGCCGGAGCGGGCTCAGGGCGGCTCACAACATAAAATAAACATTACATCGGTTTTACATTATAAAACATGGTTAAAACAGTTATAAATTATTAAAATTAACATAACATAACAATATGGCGTTATAAACATTAGATTTGGTAGACTTCTAAGAATAAGACATTAAAACATTTCCAGCAGCATGCCTAGCTTTGTCATTGATTCTGTCACTAGTTGAAGACCATCTTGAAAAGGTGGGTCTTACAGGCCCTACGAAATTGATCTAAACATCTTAGGGCCCTCACTTCTATATGAGTCTGTGGAATTCCAATTATCCGTAATTATCCAAATATCTAGAATTATATTCAGAAACATTTAGAATATTTCAAAGATGGCATTATTCATTGAATTCTGAATATTCCCAAATATTAATTGTACCTTCCTAGTTAATTGTTATCTGGAAAAGCTGACAATAGTGAAAAACCTGTAGTTTTAGCTGGAAAACATTCTAACACTCTAGGAAGAAATCTGATTGTACCTGACACTAACCTACAAAATGAAGCATTTTTATTTGAACAATAGTAGTAAAACAGTAGCTGTTGAGAGAAATGACAAATGTAAACTTGTTCTACTCTTCAGTCAGATTTCAGAGAATATGATAATTAAGCTTTTAGTGTATCTGAGTTTAGCTTCCTCTGACATAACTCACACTTCTTAAAGCAGTTACTTAAAGCAGTTATTTCTCTATAGATTGCTCTGTGTCTATTGTTTGACTTTTCAAATGAAATTGAAATATGAATTATTGGTGAAGTATTAACATCTAAAATTTTTGTTCTTTGTTGTATATTATTTTTTAGAATCAGAACAGGAAAGGATTAAATATGGAATCTCCTCCAATGTTTAATAATTTTTAATCTTTTAACTTTTAATAGTTTCATAATGATGTTAACTTATAATTATGTTCAAGTACAGTGACCTGTGTAGAATTGCTTGATTAAATATATAAAGGATTTTGCTGTAGTTTGGAAAGACTTATCTTGATAATAATTATTGTATGACAGTGTATGTATCATAGCCAGGAGATGCTAAGATTGTCAGGCAGCCAGAAGTCCTAGTTTTTTTAGCATTATGCACCACTAGGTGGTGAGCTGGTCTTGTTGTTTAAGGCAAGAGATGTTTCAGAGGTTGTTTGCCATTGCCTGCCTCTGCATCATGACCTTGGTATTTCTTGGGGGTTACCCATCAAACTTCTAGCAAAGGCTGACCGTGCTTAGCCTCCAAGATTTTATAAGATTGGGCTAGCTTGTGCAATCCAGGCCAGGGCCAGACTACAGTGAAGGGAACATCACCATTTATGTGCTTGTACAGGCCTGGAAGCATCCATGTTGTCTTCTTTACTAAAAATGGGAAACCAGAGCACATACAGTAGCTTGTGTAGAATCACTTGATTAAAGGGCTGCCCTTGACTCTGACTCAGAGACTGCAGCTAGTGCAGAATGCTGAAGCATGGTTGTTAATGGGGCTCCCTCGTTGGGAGCACATTCAACCAGTGTTGAAAGAACTGCACTGTCTGCCTATTGTGTACCAAGTCTGTTTCAAAGTGCTGGTATGGACCTTTAAAGCCCTATATGGCCGAGGACCTGTCTATCTAAGAGACCGCCTTTCCCCATATGTTCCCCAGAGAGCACTGCGTTCAGGAACTCAAAATCTACTGTCCATCCCCAGACCAAGGGAGGCCAGACTGGGCTCTATATGGGCCAGGGCCTTCTCAGTGGCAGCACCAATGCTGTGGAATGCTCTCCTGGAGGCCATAAGAGCCCTGCGGGATCTCTCCCAATTCTGCAGGGCTTGTAAAACCAAACTTTTTAAACAAGCCTATAACAACTAGGGAAGAAGGCTGCCACTCTTATTCTGCTGGGCAACTCCACCAGAAGGACCACCAACAGATAAATGGAAAGCCTAGTACGATCTGAGTCACCTAAGCTTTTAATATGTTGTAAAGCACCAATATTTTGTTTTAAATTGTACATTATTATGTCTTATCATTTTATATCGGAAACTGAGAAGTTGGTTTTATTTTGATTGTTAGGCGCCCTGTGTCCATTTAGAATGGGCAGAATATAAATGGAAAGTTAATTAATTAATGTTTTATTTGTTTTAGGCCAAATTATCGCAGAGCTTCTTTCCCAGTTACTTTCTCCGTGATATGAGAAAGATAATTCATAATGTGAATCGTGTCACATTTAGCCCAAAGAAGGTTTGAGGACAGGTTCCATTCTGTAAGAAAATAACAAAAGCCACTGGCATAAGAGAACACTCCACCAGGTTTATACAAACATGCATCTACCACGTGAGAAGAGCCATTAGAGAACACAGAATAATTCAAAGTGTGATAAACTAAATTTTAATCCATGTAGTTTTAATTGGAAATGATCAGATAGAGGGAAAAGAATAAAACACACATGGATCTTTGTTATCTTCTTCGTGGTCTCTGTGCAGTCCCACACACATGGGTCTTGCCGCAGGCAACGGATCCATACCTCGGAGCTCCAATAGCTCGTTTATAACGTCTTTTGGCGCGCTTTCCTCCCGCCCTGGGGAGCAGGCAGCGACTGCGCATGCCTGGAGCGGGGGGAGAGCGCCCATTCCACTCAGTTTCTTCCCTTCCGCCGCCCGGACAACACCTACCTCGTTGCGTTCCTCCTCTGGCTCGTCTCTTGGTATCGTACTATCTCTCTTATTTCTCCTTTTCTATTTCCTTCGTCCCTATAATATATATATATAAAAAAAAGAAGGTAGAACCCGAATTCTGCGCTTTTGCTTTCTTCCTTTCTACCCCCCCCCCCCAACCCCGTCTCTCCCTTCCCTCCTTCCCCTGTCCGGAACGGATGGAAGGGAAAATCACCTTTAAAAGGTGCAGGCAGTGTGCTGCTAAAATCCCGTCATCCGACGGTCACTCGCTCTGCCTCTTTTGTTTGGGGGAATCCCATAGAACCGATAACTGCCACCACTGCGCTTGCTTCGGTAAGCAGGCGCGCAAGAACAGAGCAGCTCGTCTCCGTAGTTTCCTCATTGAATCCTCTCTCCGTGGGATGTCTACCTCAGATCCGCCGCCTCCCCCATTTAGAGTGGGAGATTCGGCAGTGTCGGCCCTTCCTACTGTACCTAGGAAACATAAGTCTGACAAAAAGGCTTCTAAACACTCTGAGGGGCACAAGGCGCCTAAACAAACCCGTCAGGGCGAACACTCGGCTCCGAAAACATCCAGTCCGAGCACTTCGGCGCCTAAGAAGCACCACGACCCGTCGGCTTCTACCTCCGTGCATCCCAGTACTTCCGCCTTTGCTACAGCTGCGCAATCGGCTTCGGCGGCTGCGCAATCGGTTGCTTCGGCTGCACAAGCGGCTTCTGCGCAGTCGACTCCGATCCTACCTATCGAACTTTCGGCTCCTTCCGATGTCATCTCGGAAATGCCCCGCCTCACTCAACCTTCTCTTGAAGTTATCCCGATTGGCTCTAGATCGCCCTCGGTGCACAGCCTTCCTCCTAGTGATATCCTCGACTCCGAGGCTCCACCTCTCAGACCAGAATCCTTCCTCGACATCACTACGCCAGTGCTGAAGGACGCTACAACTCCATTGCTCAAGGATTCTACAACTCCATTGCCTAAGGACAATACAACACCACTGCTCATCGAATCTTCTACACAAGTCTCCTCGCATCGGCTCCGATCTCGATCTCCACGGCCCCGCTCTCGCTCGCGGTCTCCGCTTCGTCCAAGGTCTCCAATCCGAGATCGTTCCAACTCTCCGCATCGGGACGACTACCATGACTCTCGCCGCGATCGCTCCCGGTCCCGGTATGGTGACTACCATCGCGACTATCGACGAGACCGCTCTCCATCCCGGTCTCCGTCACCTCGGCTTCACTCACGTTACCATCGGTACCTGCGTTCGCCATCGCGCCACAGCTACAGGCATCTCTCCGACTTCGATCCCGAGTCCTTTCCCAGAGATGTCTATATGCCTCGACTCAGGGACTATTATTCTCCCGGACCCCGCGACTATTATCGTGCACGCGACCAGCGATCTCCTTTGCACCGCCACCTGTCTCCGGATTGCTATGGGGATTACCAACATTACTACTCTCCCCGAAGAGAGCCTATCCCTCGCACCCGAGATGATGCGGCAGCCCTTCGGACCCGAGACACTTTCGACTCCCAGACTGCACCCGGTTCCCACGATGTTGTGCAGCCTCCTGTTCTTCCTCGGAACCGAGTTTCTCCGAGAACAGCATCCGCATCGGTTTCTAAACCGCCTGCTTCGCCGCTTAAGCGCCCTCGGGACCCTTCACCTGTCGAGCCCAAGTCACCACAACATCCCGTCTCGACTTCGGATAGAGACACTTCTGATCACTCCGACTCCAAGGAGGCCCCAGCCTCGCCCGCATCGGACCAACCTCCTAGGCTTTCACCATCTGACAGTTCTAAGGCTTACCTTAATCTCATCACAACCATGGCTTCCGCACTAAACATCCCTATGTCCTCTGACTCACCTAAGATCTCGGATGTCGTACATGACCTGGTTCGCGCAGACTTCCCTGATAGCTCTACGCTTCCTATGCTCCCTGTACACCTTGAAGGCCTCCAAGAAGCCTGGGACAAGCCGGCCTCGATCCCTACACTTTCCCGATGCCTGGACTCTCTTTACAGGGTGCACGTAGCGGACTGCAAATTCCTCGCTTCCCACCCGGCACCCAACTCTATTGTTGTTCATTCCGCCACCAAGAACAAACAATCTCGCCACCCCGTCCCTCCTGACCGCGAAGGCCGGAAACTGGACACTCTGGCTAAAAAGATCTATAGCTTTTCCTCAACTAATTCCAAGTTGAACAATTACCTGGCCTATTTTGCGGCTTACACCTTCAACCTGGCGAACCAGATCACCCCGCATATCACATCCATGCCTGACTCATCTCAAAAAGCGGTCTCGTCTCTCGTCTCTGAGCTTTCCCGTGTCTCCAAACAACAAATCAACTCCATTCGCCATGCGGTTTCCTGTTCTTCCCGAGTGTTCGCAACATCTGTAGCCTTACGTCGCCACGCCTGGCTCCGCTCTACCAACCTTCAGCCAGATATCAAGCAGCGTATAGAGGACCTTCCTTTCGATGGCCTGGGCCTATTCCATGCGTCCACGGACGAGGTCCTCGCATCGGTCGATGACGGCCGTAAGAGAGCGAAACGTCTCGGCGTCACACAACCTATCTCCCTGCCCTCTAATAGGCAAAGACCCTGGAAGCCTTCCTTTCAGCGTCGTCAAAGGTCTCCTAAATCTCAGGAGTTCTGGAAAAGGAAACCCCTCCCGAAACAGCCTTTTCATCAGAGGCCACGGGCTCAGCCTTCTAAGAAGCAGTCCCAGACAGGCAAACAGTCTCTTTGACTCTCCCAACGGGCAGACCAGACTATCCCCTTTTTACCCAAGCTGGAGTTCCATCACCACCGACTCTTGGGTCCTTACCATCGTGCGTCTAGGTTATGCAATAGAGTTCGTTTCGCCACCACACCACCACCACTTCATAGCCACCCCTCCATCTGCACTCCTCCAGCAGGAAATTCTGGACTTACTCCAGAAGAATGCCATAGAACCCGTTCCTCCTCAACACCGAGGGACGGGATTCTACTCAAGATACTTCCTGGTCCCCAAACGGGATGGAGGAAAGCGCCCTATCCTAGATCTTCGGAAGCTGAACAAATTCATCGAATACAGGAAGTTCAGAATGATCTCCCTACAGGCCATCCTGCCTCTTATTCCCAGAGATTCCTGGATGGCTTCCCTAGATCTTCAGGACGCTTACTTCCATGTGACAATTCGACCTCATCACCGGAAGTATCTGCGATTCGCTATGGGGCGAGACCACTTCCAGTACGTCTCCCTGCCCTTCGGCCTCTCCACCGCGCCAAGGGTATTCACCAAGTGTATGGCGGTGGTGGCAGCGGCTCTCAGACTTCGAGACATCACAGTCTTCCCGTATATCGACGACTGGCTTCTCATAGCACCAACTCAGCGTCGGTTGCAGGCCAATATCAGCACAACGCTCTCTCTTCTCGATTCCTTAGGTCTTCGTGTGAATACATCCAAATCCCATCTCGAGCCCACCCAGAACATCAAGTTTATAGGGGCTCTCCTCCGCACTTCTCTCCACCGTGCTTTCCTCCCAGGGGATCGAGCAATTACTATCATCACCTTAGCCAGGTCAATTCAGCATCAGCCTTGCCAGTCTGCATTCATAATACAACGCTTGCTGGGCCTCATGGCCGCCACGACTTCCGTCATCCACTTTGCCAAGCTACGGATGCGACAACTACAGCTTTGGTTTGTAAGAGCCTACCATCCTCAGTTGCAACCGCAGAATGTCTTACTCACGGTCCCCCAGAGAGCACTTTCATCCCTTACGTGGTGGACAGTACCCAGCAACCTCCTTGCGGGCAGGCCGTTTCTACCGGCGCCTCCAGTGGCTGTTGTGACAACGGACGCCTCAAAGTGGGGATGGGGAGCCCACTTAGAGGACAAGACCGTCAGAGGCCTTTGGACCCCCTCCGAGAGGGCCATGCACATAAACTGCTTAGAACTGATTGCCGTGCACAGGGCCCTCTTATCCTTTCTCCCGCTGATCAACGGGAGCCATGTCCAGATTTCAACGGACAACATGGCAACTGTCTACTATATCAACAAGCAGGGAGGGACCAGGTCTCTCCGGCTTTGCCGTATAGCCGTCTCACTCTGGGAATCGTGTCTGGAGCACAACATTTACCTGACCGCTGTTCACCTCCCAGGTGTCGACAATGTTCTGGCCGACTCTCTGAGCAGGTTTCGTCTGGACGACCACGAATGGTCCCTCAATCCGACCTACCTTCGACGCATTTTCAAATGCTTCGGAACACCCAAGGTGGATGCCTTTGCTTCAAGGGTCAATGCCAAATGTCCGCGCTACTTTTCCAGAAGGCGGAACGACGCCTTCCTACACAGATGGAAGGGTCCTCTCTACTACATCTTCCCACCAACCCCTCTACTGACTCGGGTATTGATGAAGATCACACGAGACGGCACGGACTGCATCCTGGTAGCCCCCTGGTGGCCACGGCAACCATGGTTCACCAGACTTCTCCAGTTATCTCATCACACTTACCGTCGCTTCCCTCTCGCGAGCGACCTCCTGTCCCAAGCCAACGGTCAGATATTGCACCACAATCCTCAGGTCCTGGCCCTTACGGCCTGGAGAATTCGACCTCCCACCTCTCCGCAGAGGTAGCCCACGTTATTCTCAATGCCAGGAAGCCCTCCACAAGGCTTTCCTACCAACGGAAATGGAAACGCTTCTCCTCGTTCGCGGCTGCTAACCATCTACTTCCTGAATCAGCACCTCTCAATATGATCCTGGACTATTTGCTTTCTCTACAGAAATCAGGACTCTGTTACTCCTCCCTCAAAGTTCATCTGTCTGCCATCTCTGCGTTCCAAGATCCGGTAGACGCCAAGACAGTTTTTTCTCATCCCTTGTCCAAGTCCTTTCTCAAGGGCATGTTGCACCTCAACCCTCCTGTTAAACCCCTTGTCCCAACTTGGAGTTTATCCCTAGTTCTTTCCTCGCTTATGAAGGCACCATTCGAACCCATGGCCACCATAGACCTCAGCCTTCTCTCCTGGAAGACAGCGTTGCTGGTTGCCCTTACCTCTGGAAAACGGGCAAGTGACCTATGCGCTTTCCGCCACGATCCTCCTTACACCATTTTCCACAAGGAAAAGGTTGTCCTGAGACCGGACCCTGCGTTCCTTCCTAAAGTTGTCTCCCAGTTCCACTTATCGACTGCAACCTCTCTGCCGACCTTTTTCCCTAACCCAACCGACCATGGACAACGGGCCTTGCATTCTTTGGATGCAAGAAGGGCATTATCCTTCTACCTCCATCGTACACGGCCTTTCCGTAAGGACCCTAATCTATTTGTGGCATACGGAAACCCTTGCAGGGGACACAAGATCTCTACCCAGAGACTATCCAAATGGGTAGTGAGTGCCATTAGGCTGTCCTACGAACTGGCTAAGCAGCCCCTGCCCGAAGGCCTTAAGGCGCACTCTACTAGAGCGGTCTCGACGTCTTCGGCCTTCTTGCACGGCGTCTCCATAGAGGACATCTGTGCTGCTGCATCGTGGTCCTCTCCGTCCACGTTCGTCTCCCATTATGCGTTGGACGTTCGTGCGAGACGTGACGCCTCCTTCGGCCAAGCGGTCCTCAGATCCATCTTTCACTGAAATGGAGGTGAGTGCATCCGCTTATGTTCCTATATCATACAGTCTTTGGTATGGGCCACGTGACTAACTTTTTCTTTTCCAGCACCCTCCTCCAGGACTCTTAGCTGGCTAGTCACCCATGTGTGGGACTGCACAGAGACCACGAAGAAGATAAACAGGTTGCTTACCTGTAACTGATGATCTTCGAGTGGTCATCTGTGCAGTCACACACGCCCACCCAGCCTTCCCCGCTGCTGGCCTCTGGTACTTCTTGCTTTAACCTTTCTAGTCTTACTGCCAGTGGCGGCTGGAAGAAACTGAGTGGAATGGGCGCTCTCCCCCCGCTCCAGGCATGCGCAGTCGCTGCCTGCTCCCCAGGGCGGGAGGAAAGCGCGCCAAAAGACGTTATAAACGAGCTATTGGAGCTCCGAGGTATGGATCCGTTGCCTGCGGCAAGACCCATGTGTGTGTGACTGCACAGATGACCACTCGAAGATCATCAGTTACAGGTAAGCAACCTGTTTTAAACTTGCCATAAGTGATTTGAAAATGACTGGTCTAGATGCTTCTTTGTTGGCTTGTTTATGGGCTGCCAGGCTGTTGCCATTGCTGTTACAGTATAAAGAACTTGGGCTGGTGTCTGAGATACGTTTGCTTCACTGTGAGGTCAGTTGAAATCAGAGAGAATTAACTTCCAAAGAGGGATTTAAATGAAAATAACCATATGGTGCTTGCTATATATATCTGGTACCCGCATAGAAGAATATAACATATGAAGTTGCCTGAATCAGGATTCACATATGTGTGGTACCTAGAGGTAAGTCAGATTGACAATTTGTGCATTTGCATTGACACTTATCTTCAGCAATACATCTGAGAATCTACCTTTCATGTAGCTATAATCATTTCCAATATCCTTTTATTTCACAAGGTTGGTAGGCTGGACTAGTTTATTCGAAACAGTACCATTTTCCCCATTGCTGGAGGCATCTATAGTGGATTTCTGTGATACATTATTACTTTGCTTTGTTTTATTTCACTCTTGGTCCTGCGGACTGAAAGTCCACTGGTAATTTTTGAATTAAAAGCCTTGTTAATCTACATTGATTTTTAAGCTTGTTATAGATCCTTAGTTGGAAAATACAGTGTACCACCAACTGTTCTATCACCTGACAGCAATTGATAAAACATCTGTGCAGAAAGTGTCAGAAAAAGGTTAATATTTATTGATTTTTATGGTGCTACAACCAATGTAGTTTTGCCATCAAAGATGTATGGCCACTAGCAATGGAATCTGTAAAATTGCAGGTTTCGTGTTAGTTCTTACAATAACTTATCCTTTTGTTTTGGGCTTAAAAATGACAGATGTTTAATGTTGAACAGAATGCTCTGAATGCACAGCAACCATGTACCTGAGCCTGAATTTAGTATTCCAAAACAAGATGCTCTAAAAGCCTGAGGAGGGAAAGGACAGGGCCACAACAATCACATTTAGCCTTTTCATCCACTTAACTGTGCACTATTGATCTATAGCAGGTGCCAAGCAAGTGATAGCTTAAATTATTACCAATAAAGGACTTGCTTCTTCAAACAAAAAAGTATATGATTGGAGGGAGCGTAGATCTTTAGCAGCCTTCAGATAAAAAGTCTGGGTACACACCACACTTCTGATACAGGCTGTGACGTTTTCTTTTTAAAATGTTTTTAAACTTCCTTATCTGAATATGTTTTTACTGGGTAAGAAACAAATTCAGTGGTTAAGAATACTGAAATTAACTTAAAACATTTTTATACACATCTGCATTATCTATTTCCCAAGCCCCCAACACACACTTTTTAAATTTAACCTTAATCTATGGTAAACTTAAAAAAAAACTCCACCTGATATATCATAGAAGCTTGTAAAAATGCAAGGATGTTAGATGGTAAGCAAGAGAAGAAGGTGAAAATAGATAAAATCTGGTTGGTAGTTGGGTGATCTGTTGCAGGACAAGGAACTGTAGCTTCCCGTCATCTACAAAGGCTTTAGAGTTTGCTTCAGTTGAGTGGCAGCCATGTAGGCACAGCCGATTTCATGTAGACACTACAGACACTTGCATTAAAGTGAACGGGGAAGCCCAGGTGCAGGCACTATTTTTGTGTACTGGGGCTTTCACAGAGCACTTTAGCAGGCCAATTATATTTATAAACCATGATTCCACTGCCCTTATCTAGATGAATAGGCATTATGCACTTAATCCCATTGATCTCACCTCTGTAATGATGGCTGGATTGAGCCATAAATGTCAGGAACATTTATGAAATGTATATACTCCATGATATGAGATTATTATTTTTGCAACATTTTTGTATGTTTGGGCTCCTCTCTTGGTTACTTTTTTAAAGGTTCACCACTGAAGTCAGAGCAAGTTTGAAACTGAACAGCCTTTAATGATTATAGTGATGGGAAAAAACACTCTCAGTGTAGGCTGACCTGTAGAATAAATGGCACTGTATACTGTAAACATGCTTTAGATCTACTTTTGTCTGTATCACATTTTTCTGTAGAGCTTTATACCACCAGTTTGTCTGCTCTTTTTTTCCCCCAGACAGCTTACCCATTTTATTGTGCTCATTTAGAGGAAAGAAAAGCAGTTTGTCTCACTGAAAGGCAAAGAACATTGACTGGAAAACTACTTTTAGAGCTAAAATACCATTATAATATATGGCAACTAAAGTTCTCCAATTGAATGTTGCAAAAGCTACTGACAATTTGAAATATTCTCTAGGAAAGTTCTCTTCCCCCCCCCCCTCCCCATTTTCTGCCTCTAAACCTTCTCCCCTAGAGCCTGGTATGAATTTGAATTTAAAGTATTGCATTTAATATCAGTAAGTCAAATAAGAGCCAATGCTCATATAACTCCACCTTTTGATTGTAATGACTCTCTCATTAATCTAACATACTCTGGTTTTATTGTGCTTCATTAACCCACTCCCTTTCCCCCTTATCTTCATGGATTGCTTTAAATCATAACTTGGAAAATGGTACATTTTCAACAACTGTTGCAGCACATCTGGACTGTTTTCATTTCTTCTTAAATTTTTGTTTTTTTCTGATTTTCAAACCACTGGTTGCCAAAACCTTGATTGCTTTATGGCTTCTATAACTAATTTCAGACTTACAGTTATAGATGGCAGCTTAGTGGCAGAAGGTTTTTCAAACACGTTATTTAATTTTAAAAAATTAACTAGAGCTGGCTATAAACCATTAATTATAGTTGCTGCCCCCCAAATAAAATTGGCTATCATTTTAGGTAATGGCTGATGTGTTACACTTTCAACCAATTTCAGCAAATAATTTTGCAGGAAGTGTTTTTTAATTCATTACGTAATTCAACTTTAGTGCCAGCCATGCACATACTTGTTTGAGGTTGCACAGTCATTAAAACTCTACATTGTTTAAATTGGAAACATACATCAAATAATAATTGATTTCTAACTTGCCACTGTTTGTTATAAAACTTATTGTGTAATTTTAGTGTACTACCAGATACAGGATCAAGTCTCACCAGCGACAAAACAAAATAGTAATCTTAAATAGCTTTCATTTCACAGGGATGTTATTCTTCTCACAATGATAGTATTTGGGGGTAAGAGTAAGAAAGTCTGTTCTTTCTTTGGTAAAGAAAGTAAAGGCACATACAAGAATAATCAAAGAAGGAAATGCTGGCCTGTGCCAGTGTGATGTGATAGCTGTTGTGTTAAATGTGGGCAAGGGAAACCCATGTTTAAATTGCTGGCCTTGTGAAAGACAGAGTCTCTCAACCAAACCTATCAATATCTCAGGATGCTTGGGATAATAGAGAGGAAAACTTCATTTATGGCATCCTAAGTTCCTCGTTGTGAAAGCAACATCACCCCAGAGTTGGAAACGACTGGTGCTTGCACAGGGGATTACCTTACCTTTTTAAGATCCTTGGATACAAATGTAATAAACATGAAGAATATCATCTGAATGACATAAATGATCCATGTCCATATAACACACATAGATCATAAGAACATAAGAGAACCCATGTTGGATAAGGCCAATGGCCCATCCAATCCTACACTCTGTGTCACGCAGTGGCCAGTATATATATATATTGGGTGAAGAAGTACTTCCTTTTATCCGTTTTAACCTGACTGCTCAGCAATTTCATTGAATGCCCACGAGTTCTTGTATTGTGAGAAAGGGAGAAAAGTACTTCTTTCTCTACTTTCTCCATCCCATGCATAATCTTGTAAACCTGTCATGTCACCCCGCAGTCGACGTTTCTCCAAGCTAAAGAGCCCCTGGCGTTTTAACCTTTCTTCATATGGAAAATGTTCCAAACCTTTAATCATTCTAGTTGCCCTTTTCTGGACTTTCTCCAATGCTATAATATCCTTTCTGAGGTGCGATGACCAGAATTGCACACAGTATTCCAAATGAGATCGCACCATCGATTTATACAGGGGCATTATGATACTGGCTGATTTGTTTTCAGTACCCTTCCTAATAATTCCCAGCATGGCGTTGGCCTTTTTTTATTGCAATTGCACACTGTCTTGACATTTTCAGTAAGTTATCTACCACGACCCCAAGATCTCTCTCTTGATCAGTCTCTGCCAGTTCACACCCCATCAACTTGTATTTGTAGCTGGGATTTTTGGCCCCAATGTGCATTACTTTGCACTTGGCCACATTGAACCGCATCTGCCACGTTGACGCCCACTCACCCAGCCTCAACAGATCCCTTTGGAGTGCCTCACAATCCTTTCTGGTTCTCACCACCCTGAACAATTTAGTGTCATCTGCAAACTTGGCCCTTCACTGCTTACTCCCAACTCCAAATCATTAATGAACAAGTTAAAGAGCATGGGACCCAGTACTGAGCCCTACGGCACCCCACTGCTTACCATCCTTCCCTGCGAAGACTGCCCATTTATACTCACTCTCTGCTTCCTATTGATCAGCCAGTTTTTGATCCACAAGCGGACCTGTCCTTTTACTCCATGGCTCTCGAGCTTACTAAGGAGCCTTTGATGAGGAACTTTATCAAAAGCTTTCTGGAAGTCAAGATAAACAACATCTATTGGATCCCCTGTGTCCACATGTTTGTTCACCCCTTCAAGGAACTGTAATATGTTAGTGAGGCAAGATCTTCCCTTACAGAACCCATGCTGAGTCTTCCTCAATAACTTGTGTTCATCAATGTGCCTACTCATTCTGTCCTTGATAATGGTTTCTACCAACTTTCCTGGTATTGAAGTCAGATTGACTGGCCTGTTATTTCCTCGATCTCCTCTGGAACCCTTTTTAAAGATGGGGGTGACATTTGCTACTTTCCAGTCCTCAGGAACGGAGGCAGATTTCAATGAAAGGTTACATATTTTTGTTAGGAGTTCCACAAGTTCAACTTTGAGTTCTTTCAGAACTCTTGGATGTATTCTATCCAGACCTGGTGACTTATTAGTTTTTAATTCGTCAATCAGTTGTAGGACCTCCTCTCTTGTCACCTCAATCTGACTCAGGTCTTTCAACACCCCTTCCAAAATTAGTGGTTCTGGAGCAGGCAAATCCTTCTCGTCTTTCACAGTAAAGACTGAGGCAAAAAATGCATTCAGCTTCTCATCCATTTCCTTATCCTCCTTCAGTAATGCTTTTACCCCTTGGTCATCCAAGGGCCCCACTGCTGGTTTCCTGCTTCTAATATATTTGAAGAAATTTTTATTGTTGGTCTTTATGTTTTTTGCAATATGCTCCTCATAGTCCCTTTTCGCCTGCCTGATCACAGCCTTGCATTTGATTTGCCACAGCCTGTGTTCCCTTTTATTAATCTCACTTGGACTAGCTTTCCACCGCTTAAAGGAGTCCTTCTTACCTTTTACAGCTTCCATTACATTGTTTGTTAACCATGCAGGCCTTTTCTTATACCTGTTCGTGCCTTTTTTAACTTGTGGTATATATTTTATCTGAGCTTCTAGGATTGTAGTTTTAAATAACCTCCAAGCTTTCCCAAGTTTCCTTTGTTTCCTCTTCACATGCCTCCTCATCTCAGAGAATTTACCTCTTTTAACGTTAAACGTGGTTGTGCTGATCTTTTGGGGCAACTCCCTATTTATACAAATTGTGAAATCAATAACTTTAGGATCACTGCTCCCAAGTGGTGCGATTACTTTTACATCTCTCACCAAGTCTTGGGCATTACTTAGAACCAAATCCAGGATCGCCCGTGGTAGGTTCTGCTCCATAGCACAGTCATTGAGAGCATCTAGAAACTCAATCTCTTTCTCTCGACCTGAGCACATATTGACCCATTCAATCTGCGGGTAGTTCAAATCACCTTTTACGACACAGTTTTACATTTAGCCACTATCTTTAATCCCTCCATCATATTACTATCGTCCTCTATCTTTTGATTTGGTGGGCGATAACAAACTCCCATAGTTAAATTTCCTTTTGGGCCCTCTATTTCAACCCAAAGCATTTCTAGAAGGGAATCTAATTCTCTGACCTCAGTCTTACTGGACCATATACCCTCTCTGACATACAGAGCCACCCCACCTCCAACCCTTCCCTCCCTATCCTTCCGATATAACTTATACCCAGGAATCATCGTGTCCCACTGATTCTCCTCATTCCACCAAGTTTCTGAAGTTCCCACAATGTCTGTGTTTTCCCCCAGCACTAAATATTCCAACTCACCAGTTTTACATTGAACACTTCTAGCATTTGTACACAAACATCTATAATTTCCCAGGCAAGTTATGCCCGCAACCTTCCTCCTGCTGCCTCGAGACTTTGGCAGACAGTCCATACTGTTTGTCACCATCTCAGTGGACAACTCTGATCCATTAATCATGAGAAAAGTAGCAGCTAACCCTTCATCTCTTTGAACCAGAGACATTTCATCTCCTGTCGACTTTCCCCCAATATTTAGTTTAAAAACTGCTCTGCCACCTTTTTTTGATCTTAAGCGCCAGCAGCCTGGTTCCATCTGGGGTCAAGTGGAGACCGTCTCTTTTGTACAGGTCCCGCTTGTTCCAGAAAGCATCCCAGTGCCTAACAAACTTAAACCCTTCCTCCCTACACCATCATTTCATTCACAAATTGAGACTTTGTGCTTGTCTCTCCAGCCCTGCACATGGAACAGGTAGCACTTCTGAGAAGGTTACCTTGGAGATCCTGGCCTTAAGTCTCCTGCCCAGCAGCCTAAATTTTTCCTGTTTATCCTGTCAGTACTTGGAATAAACAAATAAAAATTTTTGTTTGTTTTTATATAAGCAGTTTAGGAAGTAGTTATATATTAAATGGGATAGCCGTAGTGAGCAGTATCCTACCATGCCGTGCATGGGACACCTTTTGTTGCCCCTTTTATTTCTTTTTCAGCCTCTTGTGAACCATGAAAAGGTTATTTCCAGGATTATGAAATCACATACTGAAACAGCTGTGCAGGGTTGCGGGGAGCTGGATGAAGAGGACAGCTCCACTGAGAGAAATGGTCAATTTCATCTCGTCTGTCCTCACTTTTGCAGCTGTTTTTTCATGCACTTTGCAACCCCAGAAATAATCATTCTGGGGCTGGAAAGAGCTGCAGAAAAGGAGAGGAACCAAGGAAAACTGTGTGTGTTCCTCACATTGATAGTATAATGTTGTCCAGTATCTTCTGGGGAAAAGTAGAAGAGCCAAGTAAAAGATTTGATTGTTGTTGCTACGAATGTGTTAGGATTTTTTTTTTTAGTACTTTCACAATTAAGGAATTAATTTCATCTATCTGATACCAGGTTGCCACCTTTCAGGAGGTTTTAACATAGCACAAAAATGGTGATTTTTCTGTAATTATAAATTAGACCCTTTCTGTGAGGTTACTATTTTATTTTATCAAATGAAGGATCAAAATGAAATTTCAATGGCTCTCAGCACAATCCTGAATGAAATTGCACCATTTGAAGTTTCTTGAGTTCTAACCTGGATGACTCAAGCTATCCAGATGTCATCCAGATTTTGGAAGCTAATTTAAGTTGGCCCTGGTTAGTATTTGGATGGGAGACCATGGAGGAAGTCCAGGGTTGCTACACAGAGGCAGGTAATAGCAAACCACCTGTTTGTCTCTTCAGGGTCACTATAAGTCATCTGTGACTTGATGGCACATTCCATCAACAAGTCAATTGAAGGCAATTTAATTAGAACACAGGTGTCTAACATGTGGCCCAGGGACCAAATCAAGCCCCTGGAAGACCCCCCAAGCAACTGGCTCTTGTCTGCTCCCTTCTCCCTCTCTCTTGCTTCCTTCAGCATCTCAACTTGCTTTGTAAGGCTTGCTCAGTTGCACAGGAGCTACAGAGCAAAACCTTGATTTTCTCCACTGGTTGAGGCTGTTCCCCCTCCTGTTCCCATGGGGAGGGAGGGAAAGAGCCAGAGCTTCCTTTGCTCAGTTCCCTGGATCCCATGGGAGAAATACAAAGAAAGATCTTTGGTCATGTTTGTGTCCTTTAAAAAGTTTATATCTCTGCTTCATAATGTTAAATAGGTACACATGTGGCTTAGGCAGACATGATCTGGTCCAGCCCAACAAGGTATCATTTATGTCAGATCTGGCCCTCATAACAATTGAGTTTGACACCCCTGATTTAAAAGGTCTAACACTGTTTAGGATTGCACTGTAAAAAAGACTAGCAGCTTCTTTTTGAACTTTAAAAATTTATTATAATGATCTTGACCCAAGATCACGCATGAGTGAAAACTTGTCTTAGGCTTCTACTTGGCAACATTCTCTTGGTTATTTTACAGTTTCATTCATATTCAGTCATTCCCATTTTAAGAAACAGTTTGCTCTAAAAACGTATTTTTTTATATTTAGTAGGGGAAGTACTGAGTACCTAACTTTGTGAAGTAAAAATTACTTTATAATTCACAAATCATGAGAAGCTTGTCACCTATTCAAGAGTGGGTAGTTCCTTGTTGAAATTATTCTGCCCCTCATCTTTGGTTTGTGCAGCAGGCAAGAGAGCTACTTATCTGTATCATCCTTCAAAATAGTAATTAAAATCAGAAACATCATAATTGCATATTTTGCAGCCAAATATATAAAATTTTAGACAAAGAATTAGCTAGAGTAAAATATAAAAGATTTCTGTATGATTAATCTTTCTACCACAATCCTAAACACACCCTTTTGACAAAGAAGCAGCCTTAAATGTTAATTGTTGGTGACAGATTGTGACTAGCTCCTTCCTTAGAACAGAAAGAAACAAACTGACTTTTCCACCTTGTTCTCCAGACTCCTGTGTTATCTGACTGGGAGGTTCTTGTTTTTAATAAGACACTTAGAAACATTTCAGATGGTTTTGTCTGGTTCTTAGACTCCTGAATTCATAGAAACCATGGGCTTCCATGCCCACATTTTAGTGTGGATAAGGATCCAAGAATTTGAAGCTGAAAATTGACTTGGAAAGCTCACAGCAATAAGTTGCTTGGTGAAATTCCCAATGTACCTTCACATACAAATTCAAACACTGTTGCAAACTGGGAGTACTAATGACCATCATGAACTTGAACTTCAAATCAAGTTTGAAACTGCAAAAAAATGGGACATTTGCCAAGGTTAAATTAAAAAAAAAATCTGATAAATGTGTGAGATGTCCCTTTTATCTCCTACCCAATTTTTACTAGGGGGTGTTTTACAAAAATCGTGTAGCATAGGTGTCCCTGTGTCTGAGGTGGCGTTTCAAACCCCTGTGTGCCTGGCCAACAACTAACAATGTTTGCTGGTCTGCAAGAAAATAATTCAGAAGTCACCAGAGGCTCTCACAAGGACAGTGATCTCACACACACTACATAAAGCACTTTCAGTGTACTTTCCAACTGGACTTTGCCAGTTCACACAGTAAAATCTAGTTGGAAAGTGCATTGAAAGTGCATTATTGTGTGTGTGTGATCGCAGCCTAGCATGAATGGGGAAAATGCGGTTCAGTTCATGGTTCGTGTTGTTCATGGTTTACCAGCCATTGGCCATCACAAGCTTCTTGATGCTAGATGAACCAGTTTAGTTTGTGAGGCTTGTGATGCAGCAGAATCCCGCCCCCCCCCCCCCCCCAATGTGCTAGAGGCACCAAACTTGCAGGGGATTTCCAGCTGAATCTCCTCTACCTGCTCTCCAAGTTCAGTGATTAGATTTACAGAATCAAAGTTATCTTCCCCTGAAAGAAGGTGCCCCCAGGGAAGTGCTTTATGAGGAAATGAAAGGCACAGGTTCAGAAGTGTATAGAATGAATCCTGTGCAAGCTAGAGATACCAAACTCACAGACTACCTCCAGCTGATTCTCCTCTACATGTCATCTTGAAATTATGTGAAGATTAAATTGATGGTGTCTGAGTTAAAATCTCCCCAAAAAAGTGCCTCCATGATTTCCAATGAAGGGGAAAAAAACAGCAAAAGAAGTAAGGTCAATAGAAGCCCAGCAAAACAGAATTAGAAGTCCCCAAGAACCTCTGCAATAGAAACTGAAGGGGGAGCATTTTTGCAAGCTTAGCAGAACCAGTACAATGTGCCCAGAAGAACCCGTGCTGCTGTAGCAGTACAAATTCCACAGGACTAAGGTAAAACCAGAAAAGCAGGGCCAGATTAACAATTAGGCCAAGGAGGCACTGTTCTATGAGCCTCCACACCTTTAGGGGTCCTGGTCTGGCTCCCCCCCCCCCCTGTTTTTCACCCTCCCAGCCTGCGCGCGCAGCCAGCAGCTGTGCAACTCTTTGCCTGACTTGCCTGGTGTGATTGCTGCTGAAGGCGTTGCCAAGTTTGCCTCCCTCTGCCTCTCCCCCTAAACTTTATCAAAGGGGCTTTTGAGAAGGTACCTGCAGGCTGCAGCAGGGGCCGCAGGCAGCGGGGTGGGTGCTTCAACTCTGAGATAATTTGCGAGGGGGCCCCTGAGATTTTGACTGGCTAGGGGCCTCCACAGGGTTTAATCCAGCACTGCAGAAAAGTGCTTTTGGGGAAAATGTCAGTCACAGGTTCAAAAGTGTATAGAATGGATTCCCTGCAAGCTACATACACTAAATGTACAGGGAACCTCAGCCTGCCAGCTGCTCCTATACAATCTCTCCAAGTTGAGGGCAGATCACATTGCAGAGATCCCAGTTACAAACTGCCCCAAAAAAGACACACACACCCTGCCCACTGCTATCTCTGGAAAAGACAGATGCAATTACAGGAATCTATTGAACAGCTCAGGAAAAAGCCAGTGACACCAAACTCACAGGAAAATTTCCCCTCAAGTCTCCAAGGGCAAATTCGGAATGACAGAAAGGCAAACATGAGAAGACTTCAGATGGAGCTCCACAAAGTAACTCCATGACAGCTTGATGGGCACTGCAGTCCCACCAGACATGCAGGGGAAACAAGCCACAACTCTCTCACAGCCTTTCCCAAGGCTGAAACACATAGGTCCACATCACACCTGTCAGCCATGGTGAATTCTTCTGTAAACACATGCTGAGCCAGCCGGGCCATCCCTGCGGTCTCTAAAGGCAAGTTCATGGTGACAGAAAGACATCCCCAGAGCAGTAACCGGGGTTCCCCAAAGTAATCCCAGGACAGTTTAGCAGGCACCCCTGAAACCACTGGAACTCAGTAAGGCATGTCCATGATGTCCCATGCCCCATCAGGCCCAAACACATGAAAAACAAGTTCAAATTTAAATCACACATTCATTAGGATATCCTTTCAGGTGTGCATAGTCAAATTACAGTCACATTTCTCTTCAAATTGAAATTCAAAGAGGTGTTTGTGTTCCATGTAAGTTATATCTGATCAGATTGGATGAGTACAAACGTGTAAGCTTTATCTTGCTTTGTGCAGACTTTGTTTCAATAGTATTTGCAGTTTTTAAATGTATTAACTGAGACACTCAGAGTGAGGATTGAATTGGGCATTTTCTGAAATTGACACAAGTGATTCATGACAAAGGATTGCCGAAACCAATACATACTGGATTTTCATTGAATTAAGGATCACATATGGAGAATTCTTCTAAACTGAAGAGCCCAAGGATGGTAATATATTAAGAACTTACTAATTTCAAGTTGGTCTTCAATTTCAATTTCTGCATGGGGAATTCTGTACTGTCTAATGCATTGAAATGTAAATGGTCTATATTTAATTAATTGAAACAGAAAACATTTTCTATATAAAATTCAATCATGTTATATATTTTATTATATACATTACATTTCAAATTTTTGCATATATTACCTTTTATCAGAGTTCTTGATGTAACATCACACAGTGTATTTTAACAAAATAGGAGTCGATTGCACCTTTAAGACCAATTTAGTTTTATTCAGAACACGGCTGCCTATTTGGATCTATCTACAGTGTATTTTAGTTTTGTTGTTGGCATTTTGACACTATATTCTCTTGTGGTTTATAGGTTTAAATAGCTGGCAGCCATTTAACCCTTCAGTTTTACTCCCTGCTGCTTCCCAGACTTCTTTTGGGCCGTTTTCGCACTTAGCGTTTGCTCCCCTTTTTCCGCGGCGCAATTATGTCCGGATCATTTTTCTCGTTTTCCCACTAGTGACTCTTTGCGGAGTCGCCTTCCCTGAAGCCCCGGCTCAAATCGTTTTCCCACTGGCATCGACCTGAGTTCGATGCCCTGTCAATCATTTTTTTTTTAAGCGCAAGTCTGGTTGCGTAATGACGTACTAACGTACTAACGTAACATCGAGCTGATCCCTCCCCTTCTTTTCGTGGACAAACCACATCACGTGTGCTGCTGCTGCTTATGGATTGGCTGCAGCTGTAGAATCCTCCACAGCCCTTCATGTATTAACAGAAGCATTCACAGTGGAGAATCCTAGCACTAGATTCCCCCCCCCCCCAAATTCTGAAGCACTAGATTCCCCCCCCCCCAAATTTCCTCCGCTCTCTTTCCCCTCCCCGGCTGGCGCTTGCAACGGGGACCTGACTGATTCCTGCTGCCAGAGCTCCCCCCCCGCCCCATTCTCTCCTTCCCCTCTCCTTTCGCATTATCGAGATAACGCAACAGCGAAATAACGCAACTAAAGTCAATAAAAAAATTCCAACGAAACCAATTGAGGTGGCAATTGAGGCTATTCCAGGGTTTTTTTTTTTTTCCTATTTGTTAATTTCGAAATATCGCTATTACGCAAAACTGTGAAGTTTAAAAAAAAATGGCCGTGCCGGCACTTTGGGGAAGCGCCGCGAAAGGCTGATGATTGGCCAAGCGGGTGGATGGGGTGGGAGGACGGAAAGGGAGAGGGTGACGCCCACAAAGCAGTCGATCCGGCGTGGATGGATTTCACACAGCAAACTCCGCTGAGTGGATCCGGAGTGGATCCGGAGGTTTTCGGAAACTCCGGCAGCATGCTGAAAAACATACTCCGGCGTAAAATCCCTGAAGCGCCAGAGCAAACCGCAGCGCCAGAGCAACATGTGCAAATTCAAGAGAAGATCCGGAGGTAAATGGGGCGCTACGCTGGAGCAAACGCTAGTGCGAAAACGGCCTTCCTCTTTTCTGCTGGCCACTGCTTGCCATAGCTGGGACAAAGGGCACGGGAATGCCTCAGGAAGGGGCATCATTTAACCCTTTGGTTTTGTTCCTCCCCTTCAAAGTGGCTTCAAAGGGAGGGAGCAAAACCGGAGAGTTAAATATGGGGGTAAAGTGCCTCTCAGGGGGCATTTCACCACCTCCTTCCTGCTGGCTCAGCTGTCTAGGACTCCCTCACACAGCCTGTTTAAAGGGATTGTGCATGGAAGCCAGAGACTGCTGAGTTGGTGGAGAGAGACCAGAGCCAAACCAGCCCAAAGTCCAGTAAATGTGCCTTCCCTGGACATTGGTTCCCAAGCTCTGAACTGCTCCAAGTTTGGCCTGAATTTTGTCTTGTGAGATGGTTTGTACTCATCCCTAATCACAATGCATATTAATATCTGTAATACTCATTTTTTAAAAAAGTTACACACTCTTTTCTTGAAACCTTTGCTCAGTTTAGAAAAACCAGCCTATCCTAATTTACACTTGAGCTGGACTGACATGATTATTGTTTTTATTTATTCAGTTCAGTTCAGTTTAGACCTTCATTGGCATAAAGTTTTTATTTATCGTTTCTTTGAAAACTGAATTTACATCCTGCCTTGGACTAAATATTAAAGTTAATATATAAATACTACAAAATAATAGGGGAAAGGAACACAAGTTAAAATCAGTGTCAGCGGTTCTCAAACTAATGTCTTGAAAGAGTCACTTCCTTTTACAAGACTCACTAAGCTTACAGATAAAAGGTAATATGTGCAAAAATTTGAAATGCAATGTATATAATAAATAAGGCAAATCTTGCATCCTTTTCCTGATGAAGAAATCATCTCATTGTTCAAGACCAAACAGCAGATAAACATCCTGAAGGAGTCTGGATTCAGGCAAATGGGCATTGCTCATAATTTTACTAAACTATAGTTTTGTGTGTAGGAGTATTAACAGCATGTACGTCTCTAGTCTGCATCTATGCTTGACAAAAACAGAACTACAGGATACATTTTATTTGCTAATTCCTCATGGCAGAATTACTTACATAAATTAATTTGGTAGTAATAATAGCTAAAATTTGTGTTTCACATACTTTTCAAGCATAAATTGATTCTGGTTGCTTTCTTTAAAAATACATAACTGCTGTTCATATTCTATAAAAAGTGAAAAAGAAGGAAGGCTTAAGAGCCAGATTTCTATAATTTTGTTCTTTGGGATTACCCTAAATTATGTTTGCACATAACAATTTCACTTCATTCCTTCCCAGACATGCCAAATTAAGCATAACAGAGGCCTGTAATTTTTACCAAAAGAATCTTTTAAAAGATCTGCCAGCACAAATTGCTCACTATTAATTTAGCTAAGCACTTTAGAACTATTATCAAAAAATATATAGCTCCTTTACATTTCACATCTTTATATTTATGCAATGCATAACTGTGACTATATATTTTGTATTGATAATTAACAGCAAAATTATTATGCCCATACATTTTAAACACACCTTCTTCAGATAAAACTATAAACTGAAAATCATTGGAAATTGTGGCATTAAATCTGATTTACCCTTAAGGTTTTCATTTTAAATCAATGTTATAGTGAGCATGTATAATAACAGCTAGACAACTTTCACCAAATTAATACTTTACAAAAGAGTCACATTTGGGATGGAGGAAAGTCTTTAAATGCCATCCCAAACGTTGATTTTATTAACAGCATCTTTCTAATCTAGTATAGAACGAGTGCTAGATAATGCCAATATGAAACTATACAATATTGTACTGGCTTTGGGCAATATTAGTCAGGCTGAGCATTCAAAATGCTAATTTTCTACATATACTGTGGACATGACAAATTATCCTTCTTCGTGGCCTCTGTGCTTCACATTCATGGGATAGAGCGCCTGCGCCAATCCCCGAATTGGTACCTAAAAAGCCCGGGATTTTTTCGCGCTCGGCACCAATGGGCATGCGCAGGCGTCTCAGTGCGCATGCTCGCCAGCGCCAGCGCGAGGATCCCGCCAGTTCCTTTCTGACCGTTGCGCTGAGAGGATCTCCTTTCGTGTACCCGGTCGGTAAAGTAATCTTACAATTGCTTTTTCTTGTTGTATATAGCCCGTTTGTTATTTTCTTAATGTAGTTAGTTAGTTAGTAGTTAGATAGTTAGTGTTGTTAAAAAAAAAATTGTTGGACTTGCCCGTTTTTCCCCTCAGAGACTTTCCTGTGTGGGTTTTTTCCTTGGCGACTATGGAAAGACGTTGGGTTTTTTTTAAGAGGTGCCGCTCCTATGGGAAGAAGATTGCCCCCTCCCCGACGGGCATTCCCTCTCTCTTCTTTGTTTGGGCAAGGGACATCGTGTGGATTCTTGCTCGCACTGCCTGAGTTTTTCCAAGCAAACTCGCAAGAATCAAGTGGCGAGGCTTTTGGCTGCGTTGGTAGAGTCGGCACTTCATCCTCAAAAGATGGCATCGGGCCCGTCGGTACCGATGGGAGAGGCCGCGGCCCCGACGGTCACATCAGCTGATACATCGCCGATCAGGACCGAGATGCCAGTCGAGTGCGGGCGTTCCACAAAGCGACCTTCTGAAGGGTCAGTGGACACCCCAGCTAAGAAGAGTCGGGATGACTCGGGGACCAGATCATCCTCACCGAAGAAGGTGAAATCTAAGGAGAAGCGGAAGAAGAGATCATCCCGCACTCCTTCCCCTTCTCATGACACTTCGACATCGATATCAACCGCTCCACCGAGGAAGATCTTGGCATCCCCACATCGTAGCCCTTCGGTGTCAAGAGGCAGTGCTTCGCAGCAGTTGCTTCTTTCGGCATCGGAGCAAGAGATCGACCTCACTCAGCGCTCCCATACTTCGGATTTGAGGCGTCACAGTGAAAGTGACTCTGTTTCGGAGGTGGAGGTGTCGGCACTGATGGAGCCGTTGGCACCGCTGGATCAGGCAAGAGGTCGGAGAGAGCTGGAACCAACCACCGTAGCTCGCCGCTTCCCACCGCTTCCACTGTGGCAGCAGCGCCAGTGGCCTCCCTACACCTATCCATACCCGCCGTACCAGTGGTACCCCCTTGGGAGTTTGCAGACTGGGACCAGCAATCCGAGGCATCCCATATGTTGAGGCTTTCCCAGCACTCTTGGCATCGATGTCCGTCCCGCCCGAAAGACGCGGCGTAGTGGTGGAGGAAGTCCAGCCTAGGTCGTCAGTGTCGATCCGGTCACCTGTCAGAGAGTGAAACGTCAGTGCTTTGAGGAGAGAGTCTTCATCGTCGGACTCCGAGGTCGGTACCGACGATCCGGACAGGGCTTTGGAACCTTCGCCAGTGTCTCATACCACTGAGGATCTTCCCATCAGAGGATCTAAAGTCGTATGGGGACCTGGTGAAGAGGATGGCACTCTTCCTCTCTCTCCCGGTGACACAACCGCAACCCGTTGTAGACGACACCGTATTTGACATCATGCAGCAGGATACATCTACAGCGGTTGCCCTGCCTTTTACGAAGGTCATCTTACAGGTGGTGAGGGAGCCCTGGGCGAAGCCTGCTTCTGAACCTATGTCATCAAGACGATTGGACCACATGTACTGCGTCCAAGAGGCTGGCGCGGAATTTCTCTTCACGCATCCAAAGCCCAATTCGGTGGTCATATCCTCCTCGTCAAAGGCCCGCAAGACGCACTCCTCTCCACCAGACAAGGAGGGAAAGAAGCTGGACAACGTCGGGAGGAAGTTTTACTCTGGTGGGGTGCTGGGGGTAAAGGTATCTAACTATGATGCGTGCATGGCTAGATACCAATACTCAGTATGGGAACAACTTACCCCCCCTCTTGTCTTCCCTGAGTGAGGAGAAGAGGTCTGCTGCAAAGAAGTTGCAGAAGGAAGGCTTTGCTGTAGCCAAACAACAACTGGCTGCAGCAAAGCGTATGGTAGACGTCTCAGCAAGAACCATCACTTCTGCTGTCTGCCTCCGTCGCCCCTCTGGCTCAGGTCAACGGCCCTCCAGCAAGACACCAGGGCCTTCATTGAAGATCTGCCCTTCGAGGGCGAAGGCCTGTTCAGCTCGACCACCGACAATGCTCTTCAGGAAATGGATAAGAGCATAAAGACCTCCAGGAACCTGGGTGTCCTGACGTCTTCCAGAGCTGCTAAACCAAAACAGTGGCACAAACCCTGGCCCAAGAAACAATATCAAAAGTTTTCCCTGGAACAGCAATGGAGACCTCGCTCTGCCCAACCTGAGAGTAGGTCCCCATACAGGGGTAACAATCGAAACCGCTACGCTTGTGCACAGATCACCGGCAAGTCCAAGGGCGCTCGCCCTCAAAAGCAGGGCCTTTGACTTTCTGGTAACATGCGTCACCATCCCCACTTCTTCGTCTATCTGCCTCCGCCCATTCCTGTTGGCCTGGGAGTCCATCTCTACGGACAGGTGGGCACTTTCCATCGTCGCGGAAGGCTACAAAATAGATTTTTCTCAGATTCCGAACAAATCTGTGGTAATCACCACACCCCCTTCCCCACCTCTGCTGGCAGAGGTGAGCAACCTCCTACAGAAACACACCATAGAATGGGTCCCAGTGGAGGCCAGGACGGGAGGCTTCTACTCTCGTTACTTCCTGGTTCCCAAGCGGGACGGGGGTTTGAGACCAATCATGGACCTTCGGAATCTGAACAAGTTTATTCTGTACCAGAAGTTCAGAATGTCCACTCTGCAAACAATTCTGCCCCTCACCAACCAAGGGGACTGGATGGCATCGCTGGACCTCAAGGATGCCTACTTCCACATCAGCATCCATCCTGCGTTCAGACGTTTCCTTCGGTTTGCAGTAGGTTCTCAACATTTCCAGTTCAAGGCCCTTCCGTTCGGCCTGTCCACTGCACCTCGGGTGTTCATGAAGATGATGAGCATTGTGGCTGCCCACCTCCGACTTCAAGGGATAGTCATCTTTCCATACATCGACGATTGGCTCCTTGTGGCAGAGTCGAAGGAAAATTTGTCAAACCATATTGCCACCACTCTTCGTCTTCTTCACACCTTGGGTCTGCAGGTCAATTTGGAGAAATCACATCTTACTCCATCACGGACAGTTCAGTTCATAGGGGCTTTGCTGGATATGAACCTTCATCGCGCTTTCCTGCCTCAGCAGAGAGCGATGGACATTATCAACCTTGTCGAAGTTCTGCAGAGTCAAAAGTGGGGTACGGCACAGCAGCTGCAGCGGATGCTGGGGCTGATGGTGGCGACTACAAGCGTGCTAATCTTTGTGAAGCTGAGGATGAGAGGCCTACAACTTTGGTTTCTTCGTCAGTTTCGACAGTTAAGGGACTCACCTCAAAAGAGGTTTGTAATCCCACCTGTGACACTTCAAACACTGCAGTGGTGGAAATCAAAGGACATTTGTCAGGGAGCTCCCTTCCACCTGCCTGTACCAATAGTGATGATCACAACAGATGCGTCTTGATGGGGTTGGGGGGCCCACATGGATGCTCTGTGTGTGTGTGGGGGGGGCTTGACCTTTGGAATTGACTCATTGCCATATAAATTACCTGGAACTGCTGGCAGTTCATTTTGCTCTTCGATCCTTCCGCCCCATGGTGGCGGGGAAGGTTGTTGCTCTGCTTACGGACAATACCACTGCCCTGTGTTACATCAACAGACAGGGAGGGAGAGTTTCTCGACGACTCTGTGCGCTGGCACTGGAACTGTGGTCGGAGTGCCTGGACCATGACATCTTTGTGACCGCTGCACATCTCCCAGGGTTGCTCAATCTGCAAGCAGACTCCCTCAGCGGGGGTGCGGCTTCCCTGCACGAGTGGGAAATACAGTGGCGCTTCCTTCAACCGGTGTTTCAGCTCTGGGGGTATCTTCAGGTGGACATCTTTGCCACAGCCAAAAACCGGAAATGTCCTCTGTTCTGTTCCAGAGGGGGCTCGGATCCAGAGTCGTTGGGAGACGGTCTGCTGTTCCCGTGGGAAGGTCGGTTCCCACCTCTGCCACTATTGACAAGGGTGGTCAACAAGATCGCAAGAGAGAGACCATGCTGCATCCTGGTGACTCCATGGTGGCCTCGGCAGAACTGGTTCCCGGTCTTGCTCCAGCTGGCGAAGGGGGGTCTTCTACCAGTTTCCAGAGGAACCAGATCTTCTGTCAGCTCAGGACGGTCACGTATTCCATCACAACGTGTCCCACCTGAAGCTGATAGCGTGGTTCATCGACCCTGTGAATTCTCCAGCAGAGTCCAACATGTTTTCCTGAATAGCAGGAAAACTATAGCACTGTATTTACCCGCGCTTCTTATGATAGGAAGTGGCAGAAGTTTCTTCAGTTTTTAGTTAATCCTACAGTTTCGCTCCAGAGGGTTTTTGTTATCTCTGGTGGATGCTGGCCTTGTTTTTTCCTCCATTAAAGTTTATCTGGTGGCGATATCTGCATTCCATGAACCAGTGGAGGGGCATTCAGTTTTTGCACACCCTCATTCTAAGAGATTTTTGAAGGGTTTGCTTAGGCTTCAATCTCCTTCGACATCACCCCCACAGTTGTGGGATCTGACTCTAGTGTTGAACAGGCTGACTCGGCGTCCTTTTGAGCCGATGGCTACATGCTCGTTACAGCTCCTATCTTGGAAGACTGCCTTTTTGGTAGCCATCACATTAGCACGCCGTGCAGGGGAGCTCACAGCTATGCGTTGTGACTACCCATATTTAGCTTTTCAGGAGTCTGGTGTGTCCTTAGCTCCTGATATTTCCTTTCTCCCCAAGGTGGTTTCTCAGTTCCACCTTAACTTAGAAGTTTGGTTGCCCACATTTTATCCTACACCTTCCTCGGATGGGGAACGTAAGTTGCATGCTTTAGATGTTAAGCGTGCCTTATTGCTTTATTTGAGTCGCTCCAAGAGTTTTCGTAAGGACCAGCATCTTTTTGTTTGTTATTCTGCTCCTAAGTTAGGTTCCAGAATCTCGTCTCACGGCTTTCAAAATGGCTTACTGAGACTATTAAACTGTGTTATTTGTTGGCTAAGAAGCCGTTACCTGGGCCTATTCACGGACAATCTACAAGAGTGATGGCGACGTCGGTGGCGTTCCTAAAAGGCGTTTGCCTGACAGACGTTTGCAAGGCTGCCACCTGGTCCTCTCCGCATGCCTTTATGAAGCACTACGCGCTGGACGTGCATGCTCAACAAAGGATTCGTCTGGGAGCTGTGGTGCTGCAAGCTGTTTCTTCTGGTTGACCGTCTTCCCGCCTCCAGGTATGTCTTGCTTGCTAATCTCTCATGAGTGTGAAGCACAGAGACCACGAAGAAGATAGACAGATTGCTTACCTGTAACTAGATCTTCGAGTGGTCATGGTGCATTCACACTACCTGCCCTCCTTCCCCACTGCTGACGGTCTCCCTCCAGTAGGGGCTTCCAGCGGCCAGGAAGGAACTGGCGGGATCCTCATGCTGGCACCGGCGAGCATGCGCACTGGGATGCCTGCGTATGCCCGTTGGTGCCAAGCGTGAAAAAATCCCGGGCTTTTTAGGTACTGATTCGGGGATCGGCACAGGCGCTCTATCCCATGAGTGTGAATGCACAGATGACCACTCAAAGATCTACAGTTACAGGTAAGCAACCTGTCTTTCTGGTAGTCTGTGAGAGATTAGAAAATTGACCTGTTAGATTTAGCATAGAATTTAATGTTCTAAGCCAAAAGTAGTTGTAGTTCAACTTTTAGCTATAGCAGTGACCCTTAGAATGACTAGCCAACTGTAGAATTGCCACAGAGTAGAGGTTAGGGCTTCATTAGCCTGGAGGGAGGGGAGTTGGTGAGGCAGGCCAGTTAAGGCCCCAGCAGTTACCCAATGCTGTGCAGTGCTAGTGCTGCTAAATGCTATCCATTGCTTACTCAACATAGGACTGAAAGTATAGCATACCCAGGTCCTTAGTTCTAAAACCATATGGTACTAGCTATGAGTGAGCACTTGGATGGAATTTGAGGCACAGATTTTGCACCATCAGATACAATCACTGGGAGTGGGCCACCTTGCTGATTGACTGCAGTGCACAACACACCAGCCATTTTGGCCAGCAGTCTCCAATTGCCATTCCCCTGCTACACTCAGGGTTCATTACCCCCTCCCACTCTAGGGTCGCCAACCTCTAGGCAGTGGCTGGAGGTCTCCTGGGAGGATTACAACTGATCTCCAGGTAACAGAGATCACTTCACCTGGAAAATATGGTCACTTTGGAAAGTGGACTCAGTGGCATTATACCCCACTGAAGTCCTTCCTCTCCCCAAACCACATTCCTGCCCAGATTCCACCCCCCAAATCTCCAGTTCTTTCCCAACCTATATTTGGCAACCCTATTCCACTCATTAATCTCAGCAATTATTGAGCTCTGTCCAACTAGCCTCCCCCCACCCAGTCACACAGTCTGCATGGCTTATTAAGTGCCAGAGGTTGTGTCACCTGAACACCTAAATCTTCAAAGATGGAGCACTACCATTTGCCTTTTGATGTCTTAAAGTGAAACAGACTTCCTTCATCTCTGGAAGATCCTTGGTTAGGCAAAAGGCAATCTTTGGACCCAATTCATGGAGTATTTCTTTGGTGGTAACCTCAGAAAACATGAAATTTATTATTTGTTTATTACTTCACATTTCTATCCCGCCCTTCCCGAAAATGGGCTCAGGGCAGGTCATAACAATAAAACAATTACATAATTTTAAAACAACTAGCTAAAAATAAACAGACAATCAATTTCCAAATTAACAAATTCAGATGACGTCCAAGTCAAAAACCGAAACCCTTGCTGGCACAAAACAGATGGCAGTGGATAAAACCAGTTCCTGCTCTAAATTGAATTCACAAATTGACCTGCATGTAGCAGGGAGGCCATGTTGGTATTCAGTGATGTCTGCCGTCTCAGCTAAAGACCTGGCAGAACAGCTCCATTTTACTGGTGCTGCAGAATTGTAACAGGCTCTACAGAGCCTGGATCTCCAATGGGAGCTGGTTCCATCAGGTAGAGGCCAGGATGGATAAAGCCCTGGTCTTTGTTGAGGCTAAGGGGACATCCTTTGGGCCAGGGACTACCAAAAGATGTTGCTTAGCAGAGCATGGAGCTCTCTGAGGATGGGGGGTATATGGGGAGAAGTGGTCCCTAAAATATGCTGGAAATTATCCTGCCAGAGAAATTATCCTATAGAAGTATTCTGTAGGAGCCTTAAATTTAAGGGAGAAAAGCTACATCTGAGCCAGGAGATGTTGCCTTTTGACTGAGGCAGTTTTTGTAGGCAACTCTTTAATACATGGGGGGAAAGCAAAAAGCAAAAGTAAGGAAATGCCTTTTTATTTGGGAGAGGAGAGAGAGAAAAGATGTTTCAAGGCATGCTGGCAGAGCTCAAAAGTTGTAAGTTGTATACTGCAAGTTGTAGCTTTTTTAAAAGAGAGACCAGGAGATGTTGAGGACTGAGTTATACTATGTGGTGCTGGGTGTAAATCAAAACACAGAGGCTTCTAGGATGAAATGTTGGGTGTGGGAGATTTAAAAACATAACTGACAGTTCATCAGTGCTAGAGATGTGAATAGCTAGAAATTATCAGGTATTTAGGTGTTTTATACGCTTCTGTTCTGTACTTACTCTGATGCTATTTGTCCTTAACGATGAGCAAATAACAGATACATATGATACTTATAATTCCTGCTCCTTTCTTTTCTGTACCCTGTCTTAATTTATAATAATAAAAAATATCAAAAAGAAAAGAAAAAATGGGGTACAATAACTCTCCATTTTTTCCAAGAAAATTATCTTATGAAATGTTTTCTATTTTGAAATGAGTGCCATGCTTTTAAAGACAAGATTTTGCTCAAGGTAGAAGTTTAGTATTGAAGACATATAGAACATACTGTCAAGGATATATTTATTATTTGGGGCTAATGTCCTCAATTGATATGCTATGAAGTATATGATGGTAATATACTATTTAATAGTTAAGTGTTTTCAGTGCTATAAAGTTTAATAGCCAAATATGACGATAGCCTTATAACTGTAAAAAACTGTTTCTATCAAAATCACACATTCTTTACTGCAAAATTTCTGTTTACTATTTTCAGCAGTTATTTTTCCCCTACCTCTTAAGAGATATGTACATAAGGTAGCATAAGATGCAGTCATTTACTTCCCTCTTGTCTTTTTCTCTTTATTATTGAATATATTTGCAAAGTTCCTTGTAGAAAACTGTACTTTTAAATTTCATATTCTATATGTATAAAAGCTGTTTCATCTTAGCAAAATGGATCTCCCTCACTGGTTGGGACTGCACTGCATCAACCTTTGGACTATCAAATCATTAATCAAGAGTACTTACATTCCCAGCCCCATAGCTAGGGCCTGTGGGGGAGCACAGGAGGAGGGAGCTGCCCCTCTCCCCCCCCCCGGTGTGATTTAAAAAGGGCCTGCTTATAAGCTGATTGGTGGACCCTTTAAATCACAAAGAAGGCCAGTGGCTTCTCCTGCGACCCCTCCCATGCAATTTAGAGCCTCCTGGTCAGATGATTGGCAAGCCCTTTAAATGGTGCAGGATGGATAGTGGCTGATTTTGGGTGCCCCTCCCACACAATTTAAATTGCACAGGAGAAGGAGGGAGAGGGGCAGCCCTGGGATGGGGGGGGTGAGGGGATAGGGTGAAGACCCCCCCAAAAAAACTGTCTGGAGGGCATGCCCCATGGGTCCCTGGCTTTGGTTGAATCCACTCCTCTCTCCTGCCTGAGTGGTTGTTGTTAGCCAGCCATACTGATTCTGTCAGTAAAAGACAACCAACCTTGGTTCTAGCAGTTGCTGGCTCTCCCTACTGTCCTATTGGCTGAGCCACCTGTCACATTGCTTCACAGAGGACAGAAAGAAACCCTTCCCTCATTTGGCTGAGGGAAGGAGGAAAAGGGAAATAGCCAAAGAAAGCCTTTCCCTCAGTTGGCTGAGGGAGCTCCTCTATCCTCCTCCTCTGGATGGGAAACAGCCATAGATGGGGGGGGGGGATGGTGTCCTCTAGCAGCAGACCAAATAGAGGGAAAGGGAAGGAAGGAATGTCTGTTTAACAAAACTTTTTTTTGGGGGGGGGGAGAGTACCATCTCAGATAATCAACTTTCACTCGTTCTGTAGGCCTCAGGTGTTGCAACAGTATGCCAGGCTGCTGTGATGTTGGACCTTCTGTTTATAGGGAGCTTGGCATTTTAGAAATATTTTCAAAAGAAATTATTTGAAATACTGGAATCAGACAAGGTTGCACCAATAAAACTATCTACAACATTTACTTTTGCTTTAGCCTTCCAGTAAGACAGTCTAATATGACAGTCCTTGTGTGTTATGATCAAAACTAATGTTCTGTTTGTTATCCCAGCCCATAACTACTTTCCTTGATGTCACTGTAATGGATCTAGAAGCTGCTCTGAATTAGGGCATGTCTACAAAGTTGTTTCTTTTATCTAGATTCCATGTGGTGTAAACAAAAATTATAATTTTGCAAGGTACTTTTAATTTGCACTCTGTTAATGCGCAGAGGTAAATCACCTAACAAGGTGATGAAGAAGGACCTTATAGGCAGCCAAAATGGTAGCTACAGAGTTTGGGCTCAGTAGGAGAAAACAGAGTCATCACTAGGCTTTTCCTAGTTACACTCTACCAGGAGTCATCATCATGATCCTAGTCTACAAATTCTCCTCATCCATGCCTGGCTCATGGTTTAACCTGAAGATTAGTTTAGAGAACTGAAACATTAAGCATTGTCTTTAATTGTAGTTCTCTCTTACCCACTTTGGTTAGAGAAGGCTCCACCTTTCAGCCCATAATGGGAAATCCAGAAAGGTGTAATATGTAGAACCACTAATGTGCCCTACTTGCTGATTAATCCCCAAATACAGTTCAGAGTTCTGGCAAAGCTCTTCAGATGTTACAGTCAAGCATTCCAGAAACCTGCTAATTAGACATATCAGGGGCACACAGTACATTTGGTCATCAAAGTAACATGTTGCCATGCTGTCTGAAAGAACACATGTGAATTTTACTTGTGTGTATAGATATCTGTACAAGCTACACTGAATCCTAACTTTTTCCCCCAGGGTTCTGTTTCATGTGTATGAAAGCTGAATATCAGCACATTGCCTCTTTCAGAGAATATGGCAACCATAATGTATCAGTTAAAATTATCATGATGGCAGCATTAACTATTATCTCACATAAGACCCTACCGCTGGAAAAGGCAGCTCAGATAAAATTGCTTCTGCATGATTTTAATGATCTGTGGGCAAATAGAGGGGCCATTTTGAGCAAAGAGGCCAGATGGTGTGTCCTCTGCCTCAACCGAAAACTTGGT
The DNA here is from genome assembly GCF_032191835.1 of Heteronotia binoei. NCBI lineage: Eukaryota > Metazoa > Chordata > Lepidosauria > Squamata > Gekkonidae > Heteronotia > Heteronotia binoei. Next base: position 98,426,594 of record NC_083229.1, read on the forward strand.
GGAACAGCTCTGTTTTACAGGCCCTATAGATTTCATCAAATTCCACAGGGCCCTGATCTCCAGTGGGAGCTTGTTCTCCAGAGCAAATGCCCTGGCCCTGGTTGAAACTAAGTGGACTTTTTTCAGGCCAGGGAAAGCCAGTAGATGTTGATCAGTGGAGCACAAGCCTCTCTGAAGGTGTATATGGGGAGAGATTGTCTCCTAGATATTCTGGTCCCAGGCTGCTCAGGGCTTTAAGATTAATACCAGTATCTTGAACAGGATCCAGTACTCAATTGGTAGCCAGTGCAGCTGGCAAAGCACTGGCAGCATGTGCACCCACAAAGGTGCTGCAGTTAGCAGGTGAGCTGCTGCATTATGCATCAGCTGGAATTTCCAGGTCAGGATCAAGGGTAAGGCCACATAGAGTGAATTTCAGAAATCTAGTCTAGAAGTGACCATAGTATGGGTCACCATAGCAAGATCCTGAGCGGAAAAGTAAGGGACTAATGCCTGACTGTCATACATGGTAAAAGGCAGATCTGAAATGTAATATTACAATACAATGCAATAGGAGTGATGGTATACACAGTATAACAAATAATAATCCGACACTAGGCAAATAATTAATTCAGTTTCCACATAGAGTTCTGCTATCCCATGAAGTCCAGACAAGGACCCCAGGTATTTTATTTCTCCATTTCAATATGTAAAAATCTTCAACCGTAGTATCAGCTTCAAGTCACATTTGGACACCAAGGAAGAATAATGGCAGCTATAGTTATTTCTATTACTTTTCTTTCTTCCTTTCACAAAATATCTAAGTACTATCATGGGATCAATCCAGTTATTGCTTAGAAAGGCTTGATTCCTGGTTCCGGTTTTGGCTCAGCAAGGCGGGGGATTCGTACCTGTTGCGAACTCCCCGAATTGAGCAGATTGAGGGGTGTCTGGACATTCAGATACCCGAAGGGACCCCTGGAGGGGGAGCCCTGATAGCATGGGATGCAACATTCCCACGGATTTCATTGGTGGGTGAAGCCTGGTTCTTTGTCTATCCTGAAGCCTCACTGCAACAATCGCCATTTTGCATGGCACTAGCTGTGTCCACTGGTAACAAAATATTTCTTTCTAATCGTCTTTTGATTTCAACTAATGAACTATACCTTGCAAGTAAGTTTATTTGGGAATGCAACCTATCAGCTAAAGTCCTATTATAAACCAAATTTGACTGTTCAAAAAAGAGGGAGGAGGCTAAAAGACACCCCCCACATACACACAAGAAAGGCTTCTAAAATTAAAATAACAAGCTTATAGAAACTGTCTTTATTTCAAGTAAAAGGTATTGGACTGAGTATATAGTTGTGGACAGACCTGGTTGAAAATTAAATAAGCGATAATTGTACTACCAAAATACTAAAGCTTGATCAAAGGTGGAAGGTGACTTTATATGAGAAGAATTGGATTTCTGAATGTTTAGCCTGGCACTTTGAACCTACTTTCTGATTTCTACTATCATACTGATTATAACTGCAAGGAAAATGATTTACCAGAGATTAATTATTCAAGGGTGCAGTTCTTTCTATAAGGCAAGGAATTGGTCTTTTAGCAGAATTTGTTAAGGAGCAAATGGGAAAACGTCTGGAAAAATGTGAAAATATGAAAAATATGCAAGACCAGTGTTATCAAGGAGCACAAAATCTGCCTCAGAAGCGGGGAAAAGTGGAAAGACAACGGCTTGAGCCGGTGCTGCATGATCTTAAAATGGATGCAGAAAATATACTTATGCAAGAGAAAAGGATCCTACAGTTCACTGAGACAAAGGAAGGGGGGAGTAACTTCAACCCGGCTCCAAAGCTTTTTGTAAAAATGTTTAGCAATGAAGGGGAAAAATCGGTTGATGCAATCTATAGTCTCATGATAAGCCCAACAAGGATTAGATCTACAATCTGCAGTCTCATGACAAGTCCAACAATGATTAGATCTCGGAAAAATGTTAAGAGGAAGAAATTATTGTCTTTTACTATGCAGTGGGTTGATACTATGGATCTGATGTAATATCTTGGAATGGATATTCTGATTTTTTAATTAGGGGATTTACATTTTTATATGAATTAAAAGGGAGAGACTATAAGATCATTTTTAATGGGCATCATATTTTGGGATTTAATTTTGAAACTGTTGGGGTTTTTTTGAGGGATTCTTCAAATCTAAAGCAGGACTATTTAATATTTTATTTTTTAAATTGAACGGGTGGCTTGTTTTGGCTTGCTGTGATTTTTTACAGATCTCAAAACCATAATGAAGTTAAAAAATTTATTGTTACAAATGAGGGTTTTTATGACTCTTAACAGCTTGCAAAATCTCTTAAAATTTAAATACATGCTAAGATAAGTCTAAAAAGTTAAGCTGTTTAATTAGAATTTGAACTTTTGTAGTTAGAATTACTTATATACATACATATAGAGGTATGCACACACATAAGAAGGCATATGAAAGGGAATATAAAGAAACTGTGTACGTACCTTGATTATTTTTGCCCTTTTTTAGAATGGTAGATGAGAAGGGCCCTTATCGTTTATCCTTATGTATTGAGATGTCTGCTAATGAAATAATCCATTGAGAGCTTTTTCTTTTTTTTCTTTTTTTTTTGTATTCCAGAAAAGTTAGGAGCGCAGCTTGATGGAAGTGAGATGAATTCTCCTTATAGATCAAGGGTTCTTTTCTCAGTTTAGTGTGAAGTTCTGGGAACAATTAGGGAGGGCGAGTTCTTGCCCTGTTCTTTGTTGTTGGAGACGAGTGCTGTAAAAACTCTTCTCCCTTGTTTATTTTTTTCTCTTAGAAAATCCACCCTTTTTGCTTGTTAAATAGAGCTAGCTTTTCACGTAGGTCGCTAAAGTTATCAACATTTGCTAATAAGACGTGCGCATTATAACTGTACCCATTTATTTCAAAGGCCTTTCATGGTTAATGAGAAGCTGGTTTTAGTTTTGTTAACCTTGAGACTCCTTTGTAACTTAGATAAGAGAAACGTTGCCAATATATAGCTGCTGTTATATACAGGAGCTTCTTGCCTACTAAGATAGTATTGAAGACCAGAATTTGAATTTTTCTTTCTTTTCTTTTTCTTCTTCCTTTGTTGTTTGGTGTAGATTAAAAATATATAGACATGGTTTTGTATGAACACAGATATGACAGATAAAAATCCGGAATTTCCCACTAAATAGTAGGATTTTATAGTATATCAAAAAGTTTGTAGACTTTAAAGGTAATATGTACTACTTTTTTATACTTGTAGGTATAATGAATTATACTTTTCTTTCTTTCTTGATGTAGTAATAAACGTAATCTACTCTTTTAAAAAAAAAGAAAGAAAAAAGAAAAAAAGGAAGGCTTGATTCCTGAACCAGTTCTGCCTAAGACTAGACACAGTACCTCCGTCTTCAGCTGACTCCTTTACAACCATCCTGTCACTGCTTCCAATGCCTGGCACAGATTTTCTGGGGCAGAATTCGGGTGTCATCCACATACAGATGGCAACCCAGGCCATTCCTCTATACCAGCTGGGCAAGGAGGCGCATATAGTCCGCTTGCGGAGAGGGCGGGATATAAATGTAAAGTAATAAATAAATAAATAAAATAGATATTAAATAGCATTTGCGAGACAATCGCCTCTTGCAGCACACCACATTCCATTGAGTGCCACTAGGAAACCGCTTCAACAAGTGCCATATATACCATTGTTATATCTGTAAACATTCAGGAAAACAGGCAAAGTGATTTCATTGCAGTGTTTGTCTCCACATTAGTCTTGCAAATTAACATCTTTTTTAAAAAAATAATCTTTAAATTGGCATATCAGGCTCTGGCATCCTTTTTCATATGAACCAGAATCTTTCATCTCCCTTCTTATTTTGAATTTCTTACTAGAAGCAGTGGACTGCAAAAAGTTCTCATCCATGTAGGGAAAGATGCTACATTTAGGCAGATCTTGATGCTGTCACAAGCAAAAATTATAGTTGAGGCATCATGGGGATTGTATGTCCTATGACTTCAAAGTGCTTTCACACAGACGGCAAACTGAGTCCAACATGCTTCCAAATTTGGTCGGTAGATCTGGACTCAGTCAGACTATGGTCCTGTCACTTATTTAAAGATGTTCTATGTAGAATGATGACTGAGTACATAGTAGTACTTGGCAGGAAGAATATTCTTACCCATGAGTACTCTAAAAGTTATCATCTTCAATGTGTATGCTAATTAAGCCATGTTTTTCTTGTAATTTTAAAGTGCATAGCAGGTCTTTGGGGCATAATAAGATAACACACAGTATTTGCTTTAATAAGTAATGTACAGAATAAAAATAGTGTTTGATAATATATATTTGATATATCTTTGTTTTTCCAATGAAATGCTGTTGCCTACCGTGACCGCACACACACAGATGGAGCCAAGGTTCTGTTGATAAACAGGAGGGTTCCAAACCCTCTTTGACTACTTTGTATTGTCTAACATGGGGTTATTTTGCTGACTAATTGCCAGTGAATTTTTATTTATGCTTTTTAATTAACCATTACATTTTAAATACCTCTCATAAATTTACAGCCCACTCAGGGAGGGGGGTACTGCTTCAACTTATTGTGTTGTTTTAGCGTGGAGAGAATGACAGTGCTATAACTCATCAGCCCCCCCCCCCGCCAATCCCAATCTTTTTTATGTCGTTCTGCTCACCATTTTTATCACTTTTGCAGAAGGGATGCTTCGTTTAGCCTTTCTCTGCAATTATGGCTGGCTTTTACCAAGCATACTTGTCTCTAACAGTAACCATTGGCAGGCTGTTCCCTAATGTCTCATAGAATAACATATTGTGGCTAAGGACTGTTTAACTCATATATATATATTTTATGGCTAATAATGGAAACACTTTGGATCATGCTCACCCTTTAATTCCTGCAGTGTGATTTGAACAATGAATAAAATACATAATTACCTTTCCATTGGACCAATGACATTTTCCCCCAAATCCAAATACTTCACAAGAAATAAGCACAAATCCCATATTAATCTTTTAATATTAGTGATGTCCCCCATACTGCTCTCTCACTCAGCCACTTCATATTGAAATACCTAAGGTCCAGCTAGGAGAGGTTGATTACACACTTGTTACCTGTAATTCAATACAGCAGCCCCCTGTTTACAACGTCCAGATTTCCTGTGCTGTCAGTTAGGGCAATCAGCACAAAGACCAAGAGCTTTTGGAACTAAATAAACAATGAGAAAAAACATTCAAGGCTGCCAGTAACCCTTCACAGGTAATTTAACAGGCTTTGACTACAAGGCATCAGTTGTTGTAGATGTCTGCCGAGTATGAAATCTGACATTCTGTCTTGCCATGTTCTGCCAATAGAAATGTACGTAATCTCTTGCTGAGGTTCATTGGAGCCCCTTCAGTGCATTGTGCTTTCACATTGAACCTAAGTGGTTTTATTATGACAGACATTGGCACTTGCATTCTGTCACACATGTGTCATGTAACCTTTCAGTACAATATAGTGAGGTTTCTTTCTTTTTTTTAATGGAGATTATCTAAATCGGGATATCTGCCCCCTTTTTTTCTTCTTTTGCTTTTTCAATAATATACAAATCAAATATTTTTACTCTAACAATTCCAAGAGTTTTTTAAAAATTGTTTTCAAAATGCTTAAATACAAAACCAGGCGGAGATGAGGCTCAGCTCAACTTTACACTTAATAATTTCTCATATAAGGAGCCATGATGGGTTATTAAAAGTCCATTACTTCATTATAATAATTCCTAAAATGTTCCCGATATTTTTAGGGCCAAAGGGGAACTGAAACTGTTCTGCTTCGGTTCCTGGTTCAACACAAGTCTGTTTTAATGCTAAATACTAAATAGCAGGAAACTACAGAAGCAGCATCAATGGTATTTGGAGAGGCTCCAGTTTCATTATAATAGAGCTACTCCTCCTCCGCGTCATTATTCTTTGTGGTTTTGTGGTGTGAGCTTTTATACGTTTAAATGATTAGTATTACTGTAAAAATCCTTTTGAAATGTTTAACTTGTCCACATTCTGATATATTTGAGAATTTTGCCGAATTTTGCCAAATGGAAAATGACAGTGCTAACTTTTTAAAAGTGCATTTATATGCATTATAGCAAAGAAGTCTCTGTGCAAGGAAGAGAACAGAGATGCAAATCTGTCCCAGTGAACGGGAATGTTTGTATTTCCTATTTTAACTGAACTGAGATTTTGAAAGGGGAAGGATAATTCAAAACGCCTCTGTTTCATCTATCTGCCCCAAAATCTACACAGATTTTTGTAAATAACTAAGATTTATCAGCCAAGGATACAGCTGAGTGCCTAAATCCTGCTAGAAACAGGTAATAGTTTTAAAAAAATGCAATTTCTATATCTGCACAATTCCTTAAAATCTCTGATTCTCCCAAATACTAAGATGTTAGGAACTAGGTTTCTGTATTTATACCAGCAGAGGAAGAAGATTCATGCAGACAAAGGAAGAAAAGGAAAGCCCTAGCAGATGTGGAACATCTGTGTGTGCATCATAACTTCTGCACACCCCAAAAATTTCTTCATCAAGATGCAGGAATGCATTCTCCATTGAGTTGACAGTGAAGACATGTGCAAATACAATAACAGTTTAAAAGAGTACAATCAGCACTTTATTTTCACTTTCCACTAATACTGTAAGGATTAAAAATGTACTTGAGTACAAATGCAAGCCTTTAAGGACCACAGCCATCTTATATTATTTTCTGTTAAATTATACATAAATAATATGAACACAAGTTGGCTGAACCCCAAAGAAATTCCAATGTAAATCCAAGTCAAGAGACAGCAGGTGGAGAAAGCAGAAAAATGGAGAGAAGAAAACAATGAGACAATACTGTTTAACATAATAGGCTGCCGATTTGACACACCAGCTGCCTAGCTATCATTAGGATTTTTTTATAGGCATCACAATAAACTTTTTAGGAGGAATTTGAAGGAGGACAATCTGGTTTGCAAAAGAACCATCATTGAACACTATCATTGTTATAGGTTGAAAACCATCAACACTGAACAGAAAGTATACAGTTTGATTAGAATATTTCTGTTTTAAACCTGCAGACTTTTAACCAATATTGACACGTTGAAGCATGTTAAGAGAAGCAAGCAGTTGGTTTTGTAAAATAAGAATCAAGAATGCAATGCTTGTAAGCTCAGGAGTAGGAAGAAGTAGCATATGGTAGACTCTTCACCGTCAAATTTCTGAATGCTTATAGGCAGTAAAGAAGCAAATGATAGGAGGAACACTGAAGCTTGGTTGAGGTAGAAATATTGATAGTAGGGGTCAAACTGACTTGGGAGTCGGTGCTTTACATGCTCTGGATGAGGTCACAATAACAACCCTTAAGGGCCAGGGATGTAGCATGAAGTGGGGGGAGAGAAAATGATGGAAGGATGCTGCCAATTGAGGCATGTTACTGAAGCTTTGGTGTGGTGCTGAATGTGAAAGGATAATCCAGGTGCAGTTCAGTTTGATCCTCATAGATTCCAATCCTTATAGATCCATGTAAGAAAAGTCCAAGGTTTTATTTTGCACAGTAGCCGCTTTGACACCTATATAGATAAAATGTCTTTAAAAATAAATACCCAAATAAAATGAGTTATTAAAATGCTTTTATCCCAATCATTCTGTCAGCTAATCTTATCTGAGGAAAAACTGCCCCAATCAAACCAAGCTTGCTTTACAGAAACAAAAATATGGTTGATGTTGGATTTCAAGAGTTAAATGTCTTTTAGTACTAACATTATATGTCAGAAATTTATTTTCACATAGAAATGTGTTAGATGTTCTGTCCCTTTGGCTCCTTCTGAAATGTGAGCTTTATAAAAATTCTTTGGAAACAAAACATTGAGGCTATATTTTTCTAGATCATTTTAATGTAAGTTTAGTATCAGTGCAAAGACCTTGGGTAGAGAAGTTTAAGAGTTAGCCATTACAAAAAGAGCTTGCCTCACAGAAGCCTTCATGATGGATTTATATAGGGGAGAAATGCTTAGCTGTCACCGTATGAATTGTCCTCTTCTTGCCCTAGATTTCAGAGTATATTGTTCTACGGTTCCTAAAAAAAAATCAGAACATTTTTACTGAAGATGTCAGAGTTGCCAGCCAGTATCCTAAATACTTTCAGACTTATCAGTCTTCTTTGAGCCCTTGTGCAATTAAGCAATCTGTCTTAAGTTTCAGCTTTGAAAAGCCAAAACCATGGAGCCATGCCTGATCCCTTAATTTCTGATTTCCACTATCCTCATGTTCTTTTCAGTGAGACCCTCTGTGGATCAAGGGGACATACAAATGCATTTTCCTGCCATGTCCCCCCCCCCCCCAAGCCTTGAACCTTTGACTGGACTGACCATTATCTAATTAGTGGCTAGCCCAATCTCACCAGGTCTTGGAAGCTAAGCAAAATCGGCTCTGGGTAGTATGTGGATGGGAGACCTCCAAGGAGTACCAAAGTTGTGACATGGAGGCAGGCACCTCTGAATGTCTCTTGCCTTTAAAACCTTACAGAGTCGCTATAATTCAGGTGTGACTTGATGGTACTTTCTATCACCACCAATTTTAGCTTATCTAGTTGAACACTGTTTGCTCAGCCTCAGTAGGGATTTGAAGTAATAGTTTTCCAGTCTGCACAGTATTCTTAATTAATAAATAAAAAGGAGAGCGATTAAGGAATCTGAAAATATAATGTTTTTCGATCTTTTATGATCTTTCATTATACTCAAGACATCCCAGAGATGTAAAAATCATATTTCCCCTTCAGTGGGGGAAGTCATCCAAGCTGTTTAGGTCACACCTCCTCTCATTCCAGGCAGGACTGTGCAAATTTGTGTAGCCAGTATTGGCTCAGAATAAGGCTGATCTTCCAGTTTTGATAGCCCTGCTACTCCAGCATGACACTTGAGCCTTGCTCCACTTTCTTGGAGACTTGCCTTGTTGGCATGGAAGACAGAAAAGCCTTGAAGAAAAGCCTCATCACTGGTCTTAAAAAGAAAAAAAGAATCCATTAAGACAAGCCTCTCTTGCCTGAGGTTCCAAGCACTGGAGACCGGCCAAGGGCAGATGCATCAACAGTGGCACAAGCTGCCATCAGTTCTGGGAGATCCAAAATTTTGGATTGTTCCACAGCCACCCCCTGATTGCACTGGAGAAGCATGGCAGAGATCTACTGGGTCCGATCCTAGACCCGCTCTCTTAGAGTCTCTTACTGTGTTGGTTTGGAAAACAGATGTGCACATTACCATAAATATCAGGAAAATTCTAATAGACCAGCTGTTCAGGTTTTTCCTGAATTTTTCCAGTCTCGCTCTGCAGATTGGAGGATGCAGGCCTTTAGTCTAACTGGGGCCTCCCCCAACCTTGTGCATATGTAACCAGGAATCATGTGGGCCTTTTCATGGCTAGGAGTACCTGGCACAGCAGTGGCTGTGGTTGATCTGATTGTCACCCATAAAGACATAAGCGCTGGCAATATCAGGAGCTTTGAGAGCTACTCAAAAGAAAAGAAAAGGGTGATTAACATGTGGAATTCACTGCCACAGGAGGTGGTGGCGGCCACAAGCATGGCCACCTTCAAGAGGGGGTTAGATAAAAATATGGAGCAGAGGTCCATCAGTGGCTATTAGCCACAGTGTGTATGTGTGTGTGTGTATATATATATATATATATATATATTTGGCCGCTGTGTGACACAGAATGTTGGACTGGATGGGCCATTGGCCTGATCTAACATGGCTTCTCTTATGTTCTTATGTTCTTTTAGGCATTTCCAGATGGAACATTTATGGAGATTAAAAAAGTTGTCTTCCTTCTCTTAACTAATTGAATACAGTAGAAAAACCTGGCCATCAGCAGGGGATAGAAGGTTAAGGCTGCCAGATCCAGGTTAAGAAGCTCCTGGAGATTTGGGTATGGAGCCTGGGGAGGATAACCATGTAATCAGCTAGATCACTGGCTTCAACCAATTTAGATTTTTGAGGTTTTTAGAGACCATCCAAAGGGTCCATCCCCTGAATTTTTTGATTACATGCTAAAGGCAAAATGGGCAGTTCCAGGTAATGGAGCAAAGAAAGTGCAAGTTCTGGTTGGAATCACTTCATTGCATTATGCAGAGTATTCCGCAGGATGATCACATGATGTTCTCAGACCTTCAAGATCAGGGCCAGCCCTAGACTGCCTAGCACCCTAGGCAAGGCTAACTTTTGGTGCCCCCCCTCACTGATAATGTCAGATGGGGTACCCAGTTCGGCTCCCCCAGAAGGCCAGTGCCCTAGGCAATCATCTAATTTGCCTAGGGGCGGGAGTGGCCCTGTTCTAGATGCTTACCTGCATATTTCACCTTCCAGACAGTTCTTCCCTTTTAGATTTTCAGGGCCAGCATTTCCAGTATAAAGCCTTACCTTATGGGCTGGCATCATCTCCAAGAGTGATTACCAAGGGCCTGGTAGTTCTAACAGCCTACCTGTAACAACAAGGAATCCACCTTTATCCTTACCTGGATTGTAGCCTCCACAGAGCCAAGAAGATGAGCTAGGATACAAGTCTACCATGCAGTCTCTTCAGGCACATGGCTACTTGATCAATTTTTTTTTAAAAAAAGTCATCTCACACATTCTAGAGATATACTCCACTTAGGGGCTAGGATTTAAATAAGAATGGTGAAAGTGTTTCTACCTGCGAAGAAGCAGGTAAATTTGTTGCAAGAAATTTGTTGAAAGAAATCAGGCAGAGGTCAGTGCAGCAACATCAGTGACCTTTTCTACCAGAGTTTTGGTAGAAGAAATTTGTAGAGCTGCAACTTGGTCCACCTTTTATACCTGTGTGAGACACTGTAGGTGGGACCAGTTTAAATCTGCAAAAGCATCTGGCAGAAGGGTGTGCAACATAGTGGCGGGACAAAAATGAGGATCATATGCACATTGTAGCTTGGGCATGTAACCAGCTTGGATGACTTCCCCCAACTTGGATCAGGCAACCTACATACACTTAATGATTTGTTATCTTTTCCCTTGCAGCAGTAGCAACCCCAACAGCCCACGCCAAAACTGTGGCCTTTCAGGTGACATGAAGGCCTCTGGCAGAAGGAAAAATCACTCACATACGTTTGGGCTGCCAGATTCCCCCTGGCCATCAACAGGGGAAGGAGGGTTAGGGTTGCCAGTTCCAGGTTAAGAAGCTCCTGGAGATTTTGATATGGAGCCTGGGGACTCTAGTGGGGCACAATGCCTTTGAGTCCACACACACACACACACACACAAGCATCCATTTTCTCCAGGGGAACTGATCTCTGTAGTTTGGAGATCAGCTGTAATTCTGGAGGCTGGCATCCCTAACATACAGGCATATGTAGAAGTGCTTTGCATGGCCTTTCCTCCGTCCCATTACTATCCTGGTCCTCAGTTGCTTTTATTGGATTCAGCTTACCCTGCTACAAAATATATTTTTTTAATTTCTTCATAAAACTTAACAAAATAATTTTACCGGCCACTTGGATGATTGTGATAATTTTTGCAGGGACTGAGATGCTTTTGCCAAACCAGGACTCACTGAGCTTACCCAACTTCTCTTTCAATTAATTTAATGAAAAAGAGACACTTAGCAAGATGCCTGCTGCAAGTCTGTTTAAATTAGAACATACATCTTTATGAAGTGTCTTAATGTTTTTGCTTTTCAGAATACATTTGAGCATGTGATGTGAATGAATGCAGATACTGAAATGTTTGACCTAGTTTTAATGGCTTCATTTCTAGCATAGGCCAAAGAAAAGGAGCATCTGTGTCAAGGCTTGTGAGCATGACAGGGAATCTGAAGCCAGGTAGAAGTCAGCATGTAGCACATGCTGGGTCAGGTAAATAGACCACAAATCTTGCAAAACAGCATTCTTCAGCAAATGTACATTTCTCTACCCCTTCTACCAAAGTGACTGATACTTTGATTATCTAGTATCAGTCACTTTGGTATTAAAACAAATAATTTGTTCAAAACTCAATTTGCCTATATTATTCTCTGTTGTTGTGCATGAAATAAGAGAGAGAAAAGTCTATTGACATCATAGGAGCACAACTGGATAAGCGGAGACAAGGAGGAACATTAAATCTGAAATAAATATGACAGGAATAGAGGGATAGGGAACCAAAGAGAGCAGACTTTTTTAATCACTGAGAAGAGATTAAGCAGCCAACTCGAAAAGAGCTCTCACTATATTTGAAGGACATGTTTCTGACACATTTTGATTATAATTATTTTTTAAAATAGTCCAGAGTTCCTCCTGAATTATTCCTATAGGACGACGTCTGGTGTTCAGGGCAACTTGTTGTGTTCAGAGGTATATGTGGTGGAGGGGCGGGGAGAAATATGCTTTATTCTGGTTTTACAGATTGTCCAAAATCTGTCTGATCAATTGCATTAAAAATACTGATTCAAATGCAATCAGTTATTCAGTGCTTATCAATATATTCTGAGCAAAACAAAACAAAATAAAAATAAAAATCAGGAATGTTTCTTTGTCAGCTTCTAAGTGTTATTGTGGTGTTCTTAAATATGAGGCAGAGGCATGGAGCTGCTGCTTACCTGTCGGCCCCTAATGTATCCTGAACGTCCACTGAAAATCTCCTGGGCATTCAGTAAATTCTGCAACTGCCTAAATATTCAATAGTTGTTACTACCTCCAAGCTTTAGAGGTGGGGCTGGTTAGAATGCAGAATAAATAATATAGCTGCCTACCCATTAGGGGTGCCAACCACCAGGAGATCTCCTGCTATTGCAACTGATCTCAAGGCAAGAAAGATCAGTTCGCATTAAGAAAATGGCTTATGAATGGTGGACTCTATGGCATTATACCGCATTAAAGTCCCTCACCTTCCCAAACTTCACCCTTCTCAGGCTCCACCCCCAAAATCTCCAGGAATTTCCCAGGTCAGAACTGGCAGTCCTACTACGTGTACTGTGACATCTTTTGAACATCGGTTTCCTTATGCAGGTCTGGGAATAGAAGGTGAGCGGATGCTGATACGGGAATGTTCATGCCTACTGCTGCTTAAGTGTTCCTCCTGGATTTATTAATATATCCTTGTAAGTGTTATAGAGACTTTTTGCTTTGAAATGTTCTGTGCTTTTGACACATACTTTGTTTCCATTCTACAAATACATTTGAGGTAGTATTAGGCACTATAAATAACAGGAGATGAGGGGAAACTGTGTATTTCGACCACCTGACCCAGTGACTTCACCCAATAGTATTGTCAAAGTAAAATGAAGAAATTGTTTAACTTCCTCAAAGTTACAAAGAGTAGACTGGATTTTCAAATAAAAACTTTTACAGTTAAATGAAATTACAGAGAAAAAATAAAATAGTGAACAGGGTGACTGACATTCTTTAAAACTGAAATCCAGCTCTAAAGCACCTCGGTGAAAAGAAGACCTGAGTTATCATTATGATAAACCTATCTGGGCAAAAGGATGATTTTATTTCATGCGTCTGGGTCTGAGGATTTGTTCGATCCACATTTGTGATGTGCCATAGTATCTGCTATGGGATGGAGGTGGCCAGAATAAAGACAGTGATAAAATTTCCTTTGTTTAATAGGCAATGCACTGATTACTGGCCACTAGAGAATGGGCTGAATTGCAACACTGATGAATAGCCAAGGGACTCAGTTAACAAAATCAGTGCTTTAAAGACTTTAATGATCAGGGCAAAATGAATGAAAGCATTTGTCAAGATTACAATAGTTGTTAGAAAATGCTAATTATATATTAGTTTAGTTATTACCCACTGAACATGCACAATAAATATTAAATTTTGCTTCTTGCTCTAAAAAAATCAATTTTAGCAAAGTGCCGAAAGTCAAAATAGTGTCTCTAGAAAACTAAGTTCTAATGCTTTTAGATTTTCATGCTTCCTGGTTCTTTAATGACAGAGGGCTTCTAAATTTAGCTGGTGCTGTACTAAGAAATCATGTTATATATGCATCTTCTCACAAGTATGTAAACTGAACAATTTTAATTACCATAGATTCACTTCATAGTCCATATAAATGAATCATAAAATAAATTATTAGAGTGAATCTGTATTGCACCTGAATTGTCCACCAAAACATCTTTTAAAGATTTCCTTGAGATGTGAATATTTTGATTATTACTGCTGATTTTACTCTAGTGCATCTTCAGGAACTTGCATATAGTTTTCTCTTACATGTATTTCCAACACAGAACAGGAAAGTTAGTACAGAAATCATTACAAATGCATTTACTTCTATATATATTTGAAGCACAATTTGACATATGGAATGTTCCAATTTCAACTACATATGCCATGTGGCTAGTTCTAAAAAAACCCAACCCTAAACACAGTTGCTTGTAAGAAAGTTATATTGATATAAATAGTACTTCTTCCAAGAAATAAAAGTTGAGTATTAGGGTGTAAGCATAATGTAGTTATCCAGTTTGATGGTATATCCTTATGTTTGCATAAACATTTGCATGTTCGTTATTGTGCTTTGAAAATATGATAATATCCACATCAGTTTATACAAGAGATGAAAATTCAGAGAAACAGCTGATCATAGGTTCTCATGATAGAGCGGCCAAGTTGCACTAACAAACCTACTCAAACAAATTGTTTACTCATGAGAGTGTGGTAGTTTTGGAACTGTGAATTCCTAGCTCCCAAGTTACAGTAATAGCATGAGTAGATCATTAAAAGTTTTTAGTGCAGGTCAGCTGCCACTGTGGTGTTGGAACCAACTTCTGGACCTACAGATGGTACATTCTAGCTCAATCAACTCTTCCTCTGGATTCCTTCTTGTCTGCTGGCAAATATTTGTGCGATCAAAAGACCCGGACTCTATTTTGTAAGGATCTGAGCGCAAAGTATATTGCTGCCAATGCCAGATGTTCCAGATATTGCAGTATCAATAAAACATAAGAATTTAAATTAAAAAAAAACCAAATAACACTGAACAGCCAGGAGAACACTTTAGCAACAAATGTGCATGAAAAGATACATTTAGCCTGCTTTCTGGAATCTTAGTACACATATGGCTATATGACTATCTTTCTGAAGGAGTGCTAGGGCTTAGGGACTGTCACTATGAATGTTCTGCTTCAAGCTACTGTTTTCCACACAAGTCACAATTACAATATAACAACCAGAGCTTTCTGCCCTGATCTTTACTAGTCTGTGGCCCATATATATATTTGGCCACAAGACACAACCATACAGTAGAAAAAAAAATCCCTGGATGCAGAAGTGTTCATTTATCTAGAAGAAGGTTTGTCAGCTTCACTGGGCACCTTCTCTCATTTTCCAGTTGTTATTCAGGATGGATAATTGTTCTACTACAACTCTAAATCCATTTATTCATGTTCCTGCCATAGTGTTACCAGGAAAAAGTTGCTTTCCCTTCTCTTTATGGCAGCTAGCTACCCAATCTCACCCTATCTCGATATTTTTTTTTAACGAATCTAACATGCTCTGTTCCAGTAGCCTTTCCTCGTCATACACATTACATAACAATTCCTATTAGTTCTATTGCTGTTTCCCCCAACGTCATCCTCTGTCTCTTGGTGTTCTTTCAGCTTGCTCACACAATTGTTTATCCTCCATTAAAAAGCCTTTTGACTTTCTCTGTGATAGTTGGTGTTCAGCTGAGACTGCAACGGTTTGAAAGAGAAGAAAAGAGTCTGCAGATAATTCTTGAGGAGAACATTAGTTCTCCCTAATTCTGGCACCAGGGCATAAAACTTGAATTCTAGGCTCTCAGCGCCAGTTGATGGGAAAAACCAGGGCTTTTTTTTTTTTTTTTTAGCAGGAATGCAGTTCGGGCTGGCTTGGTGTCAAGGGTGTGGCCTAGTATGCAAATGAGTTCTTCTTCTACAAAAGAAGCCCTGTATGAAATAATGGTGATGCCACGGGGTTTGGCCTAATATGCAAAGGTAGCTTTTGCTACCAAAAAAAGCCCTGGGAAAATGTAATAGAAACAGAGTTGGTGATGTTAAAAAAGAAGAGGACAACTTTGTGCCATCTCCAAGCAATCATGAACCACCCCCTCCAGCTCTGATTTAGCTTTGCAGTTCACGGATGTATTAAAGGCATGTAGGGTCAGAGCTAAGCAGCTCTGCTGTACTTATCTGGGACTGGATGCCACTTTATCTGTTGAAGGCAATCTCTGATTGCATCATAGCAGCCAAAGCAGGGAACAGATCAGGAAGTAACTGTTTTATCAGTTGGCATCGCTCTGAAGAATATTAAACTGTAACTGCTGCTCCTTGCTTTCACTTGAGGATTGTCACACAAACAAATTACTCTAAAATAGTAAATAGATTTGCTCAATGTAAGTTAAGAATGTACTGTAAACAGTATTTTCACCAAGTGCTTAGCCTTTACAGACTGTTGTATTACTTTAATGGTACTTCATTATGTTTTATTCCGTATTTCTCTTTTTAAAAGTTTAAAAGCAAAGGCAACAGGAAAGGTAGAGGATCTAGAAAAAGTAGGAATATCTTACTTTTTTAAGGGATAACAGGTATTTGGAGGCCATCACTGAAAATAATTCATTTTTAACTGTATAACTCATAAGCTGGTTTTGATTTAGCAATGAACTTTAAAAGGAAGGGGAAATACTAGAAGGTAGTGACAAGGTCCAGTGATTTGTGTCTTATTTGCTTGGTGCTAAAAAAAAAAAATGGGGGACCTTTAGTTTACATACACAAGTCATTTTCCCCAAAGTAATGCCTTCTTAAGTTTACATTGGCACTGTTCCAATACAGTAGCAATATCAGAAGTATTAGGGCTGACCAAGGTTTTAGCTCTTTTAAAATAGTTCTTTAAAATACCCGCAATGGAATCAGTGCAGAATGAAAGGAATCTTTTCCCTCCACTCCAAAAAGAAGTTTCAATATGTTTACAATGGGCCTGTGCAGTTTATGATCTTCTGAGCTCCTGCCACACTTCACCACTCCCATCTGTTTCTTACCACTTTGCTTAAGTGCACAAAACATTAACACTTAACATGTAAGTGTAATCCTAAACAGAGTTACACGTTGATGACAGTGGGCTTAGGAGGGTATGACTCAATTTATGACGGCACTGTTAACAAGTTAAAGTTGTCAGGTGTCTCTCTGTGCGCAGCAATCTTTATTGGAAAACTGCCTGAATGTCAGTCTATTTGCACCACCACATTATTCATGCCTCATAGAAAATTTAGGGTTTTGGTTAATATCAGGGAAACCCTGTGGATCAAAGAGCAATGCCTCATATGCACAGTTTCTTTAAGAACATAAGAGAAGCCATGTTGGATCAGGCCAGTGACCCATCCTGTCCAACACTCTGTGCCATACAGTGGCAAAAAAACCCAAGGGCTACCAGGAGATCCATCAGTGGGGCCAGAACACTAGAAGCCCTCCCACTGTTGCCCCCCAAGCACCAAGAATACAGAGCATCACCGCCTTAGACGGAGTTCCAACAATATACTGTGGTTAATAGCCATTAATGGACCTCTGCTCCATATGAGGAGGGCAACGAAGATGCTGAGGGGTCTGGAGACCGTCCTATGAAGAAAGGTCAAAGGAGCTGGGCATGTTTAGCCTAGATAGGATGTGGCTGATAGGTGATATGAGCACCATCTTCAAGTACTTGAAGGGCTGCCATATAGAGGATGGTGCAGAATTGTTTTCTGTGGCCTCAGAAGGTAGGACAGAACCAGTGGGTTGAAATTAAATCAAAAGAGTTTCCAGCTCAACATTAGGAAGAACTTCCTGACTGTTAGAGCGGTTCCTCAGGGGAACAGGCTTCTTCGGGACGTGGTGGGCTCTCCTTCCTTGGAGATTTTTAAACAGAGGCTAGATGGCCATCTGACAGCAATGAAGAGCCTGTGAATTTAGGGGGAGGTATTTGTGAGTTTCCTGCATTGTGCAGGGGGTTGGACTAGATGACCCTGGAGGTCCCTTTCAACTCTATGATTCTTTGTTTATCCAATCCCCTCTTGACACTGTGTATAAGAACATATTCTAATTACCTTGCTCACCTATCATCTTGCCGCTACTGGCCTCAAATCTAACTGTTCTACAGCAGGCCAACATGCCTTCCCTCTGAAAGTTACTTTTAATTTGAGTCTATACAATGTTGGGATAAACCCTAAGCAGGTCTGTTCAAAAGTCAGTCACATTTTATTCAGTAGGGCTTATTTCCACGGAAGTATTCTTACAACTGTAACCTGGCCATGCAGTAACTTGGAAGTTTCCCCTCATAGCTATACCGAAATCCTGGCTTTGTTCCTCCATTTGGAATAGGTGGTGGTAATTCTCCATTATCCATACAGTCTCACTTGTTTTTTGCAACTGTGTTTTGAGGACAGCAGGGAAACTTAAGCACATGAAGTTCCTTCAGAGGTACATACTTGGTTCACCATTCTTATAGTATGTGTGCATTGCAGTTTTAACATCTGTCAAGGAGGTATACTCAGAACCTTCCATCTGAAAGGTTTTTAATTCTCTCCAAAAAGCAGTGAAATTGTCGTTGTTATGACAGGTGTGTGTTGAGGCAGTGTTTTGTGATCATAGTGTCAGGACAGATACTGTCCCTTCTTATCAGTGTTCCAAGTTGCAATTGAGTTTCTTTGTCCTATAGAATTTATTAGGGGCCATGTGAACTAAGCCACCTTGCATATGTATCATATTGAATACAAAGGCAAGAAGAAAGATAGAAGATCTAGAAAAACTACAAACGTTGTCTTTTCTTTTTTTTTTAAGGATAGCAAGTATTTCAAGGCCATCACTGAAAAGAGTTAATCCTTTCAATTAGAACTAAGGTGAAACAAAATTTGTAGGAGCAGGATAGATGTAGTTGGTTCCAGAACAAGTATTTAGGATGTTATTGTTTTATTGTTTTAATATTGTTTATTGTGTATTTTATGTTGTTAGCCACCTTGAGTCTGCATAGAATAGACGGGATATAAATATAATGTAAATAAATAAATAAAATTTTAGAAAGGCATTTTTTTTTCCTTATACAAAACTGATTCCAAATGTGTCCTCCACATCCCTGAGAAAAGGCACATTTTGTATGCTGTTTTTAAACTATGCTTCTTTATTACCAGAAGATAGAAATCAATGCTGGTTTCTTCTTTCTGATAATTAAAAGGATGGTTTATCTTTATATGGATCTTTAATTTTAATAAGCTAATAATTCTGATTTTTGTTACTATTATCTTGATAGCTTTGCAGTCTAAAACATTTCCTCAGCTAATTTCTCTGGATGGCCTTAGTCATTTTATCAATATGAATGAATGTTTGCTGTGTGGTGAACCCTACTGGGAAAGGTAGTCAAACACCATCAAGGGCATTTCAGATGTTCTGGATGGGTAGTGCTTAGCACTGTGAAGGGTGTTATGTGTGATCTTCAATAGAAGTCCTTGTGCTGTTTGGCTCACCCCTCTCCCTCATGTTGAGGGATTTTGATAAGAGAGACTGGTTAGCTTGCTAATTAATCAGCTGCATTGGATTTGATGAAGCACAAAATCTTATTCTGGTTGATAATTTTGTTAAGAGCAGCTCTGGTTTACTGGCTCTTAACTTTTTCATTGTATTGTTCCGTGAAGCAGAGAGAGAGAGAGTTTATTCAATTTGTTTTGGGAGGAAATGTACAGTTGTACTCACGCAAAGTCAAAAACCCTTAATTCTCAAAGTTTCTATTGCCATCTTCATCTGCAGCCTTCCAATAATTATGGAGATAGCATATTCTATCTATTTGAGTATCAGAATTAGATTATATTGGCTCCTAGATTAAGAATGTTTAAGGTTCAGATTGAAAACTATGCATTTTATATTAGAGGGAAAGGAAAATAATGACTTCTCTTTCTGAATGAATTTGAAAAGCAATTTGATTTTAGTTTTTCCAATGCAGAACAAATAAAAACAAACTATGGTACTTTATTTACTAACCACTGGATTGAATTGTTCGCCTTTTATTACAGATATAAAGCAAAGACTATGAAGAGGCAATAATTTCTGCAGCTATCACACTTCCAGTAACATATCTCTTGTGGTTTAAATAACAGATAGTTTAAGTGTTTTTCCATTACCTTTGTGTAAATGAAAAATGCATAAAGTATTTTAACAAGGCAAAAGTAATCCAAGGAGATTGTTATTTTGTGTTACAAATTAGGTTATTTCTGTCATAAAATTAAAAGAAAAAAATCAACGCAAGGACATTTCAGCTTAATATCATTTACCAAAAGGAACATGTAGCAGATTTAATGAGCTAGCAGGTCACCTGAATCCAGCTGTTTCCAACCAGCTTTATGAAACAGAGAATGCAGCTAGCGGTAGGAGGTAAGCATTATTACAAGCTCTCAAGGAGTTACAAAATCGATTTCTGCTTGAATGAATTAATTTAGATTATCAATTTATATAACCAGCTACACGAAGCCCATCAACTCAACAATTCGGTGTATGATCAGGCTCAGCCCTTGCAACAGCTTAACAATTAGAGAGATCTCCAATTACCTCCTGTCCTTTAGTGATAAGTTGGTTACTTTGACAGGAGGGGAAGAAGGAATGTTTGTCTAAGAATTTGAATATGTGAGGCATAACATCCGAAAATGCAAAAGAGCAATTTTGGCTAAGTGTCCTAGTTTAGATATGTTGCTGTTAGCTACTGAGATGCTGAGACTCAAGTACAGCTCAGCTTTAAACCAGTGACTGTCTCTCTGAGCTAGTTCAAACATTTAGGAATACTGTGTGGTTTAGCTTTCCCTGACTTACACTACTCCAGAGTCTAGGAAGGGCTCAGGGGGCAGAGATGCATAGGGACAAGTAGCATGTTGGGAAGAAGGCTTGGCTTTTCTTCTGTGATAGTAAGTATGGCACATGGTATGTGTGTGCGTGTGTGTATTTTGAACATTTGAATTGGCTTTTAGTCTGAAGCTTCATAAAATTTTAGTGCAAATAAATTAGGTTAAAGTTGTAGAGCAGTTTTTAGGGCCAATTATAACATCCTGACACCTGAGTCAGAACATCCAAATGGCATATCCTACAGTAGGAACAAATTACATAGCTGACAATTTAGTATTAGATAATGGGACCAAAATTTGCAGAAATGAAACTTAATAATAAAGGAGTCTTTTTAGTTTCTGGCCACAGCTTAGATCTAGAATATCATTTTCATGGGAGCAAGGATTTCTGCCAGCAGAATATGTTTCTGCCACCTCCCTGCTTCAACAGAAACCTTAAAAAAAAACAAAAAACCCAACCTCTCTTGTTTCTGGAGGTGCCCCGTAACAGGATTTCAGGAGGCATTTTGAGCTGCTACAGGGGGTGGGGAGTCTATCTGTGGGCAGAAATTGTTGTACCCACAGAAATGCAGTTCCAGAAACCCCAGTCAAGGACATGCATGCTTTCATTTTTCATGTACACATATGTTTTTTGCCCAGTGGCCAGTAAACAAACACCTGGCCTATTTTTGTGGCATTAAAAGCATCAGCTTATGAAATTTTTCCAGCAGGGAGTCAAAGATTGTCACTCAGTTAGGTTTAAATATCAAGATTTGGGTAAAAACTGGTTGAAAAGGTTAGTAAACTACCGGTATATGCAGGGGCGATGGGACTGAGTTTGGCTTACTTGAAATAACACAGTGGAAGCTGCAGTTCTTAAGTTTAGGCAGGGCTTTTTTGAGCAGGAACACACAGGAACGTAGTTCCAGTTGGCTTGGTGTCAGCAGTGTGGCCTAACATTTAAATGAGTTCCTGCTGGGCTTTCTCTACAAAAAAAAAGCCTTGTGTGAAACAATGGTACCATCGGGGGAGGGTGTCCTAATATGCAAATGAGCTCCTGCTGGGCTTCTACAAAAAATGTCCTGGGTTTAGGCTATAACAAGTGACATTGTAACCACATTAAATCATTCTGGGTTGAGAGACTGCAAAATGATCAATATATGAATGGCTCAATCAGTAATAACAACAAGTGATATTTATTTAACCAAAGTGGACTTCCAAAAGGGCCACATTATGCTAGACTCAACTGAGATTAATACGATATCAGTTGACTTGCCTTGCATGGGCAACTATGTTTTTTTACAGCAATCTTGCTTTGAGGCAACATGTCATATGGGTAAGAAGAGCCATTTCTGTGCAGGTAACTCATTCCCAATATGTTCAATGTTCCTACATCGAAGGTCAGCTCTTGCTGTTTTTTCTGGGAGAACAGCCACACATTTTTGTGTATTTCGCATTATTTTTCTAATGTACTGTTGACTCTTGAATGCAGAATTAAATTGCTAATGTACTATCAGTTCCACAGACAGAAAATTCCAAGCAATCTGCATGTTGTAAGACAGGCACTGCATATTTTACCTTACCTTGTATCTTTCTAGTTGGTCTGGAAGGTCACATATATTATCCTCAATAGCTTTTGTTTAATTATCCCAGAGCACTGTGATAAAGCTTTAAGGTAGGTTAATGTGGGGAAAAGCCAGGCAAGTCCCATCATTTTCATAATAATGGACTGCAATTTGTCAAATATATGTTTCACTGTTTTTATTCTATGTTGGCCAAGATTTCAAGCGTAGCCCCTGATGCTTACCTTTACAGCATCTCACTGTGATTGCAAACGTTACCTCTCCTAGCTGCATTGCAGTGAAAGAGAAAGAGCTCCTGGCAGCAGGCTAGGATGGGCAAATGACCTCAAAATGCTGAGGGCCTATAGCCGCGGTGTTCCACATTATTGATAGTAGCAGAGATATTGACAGTCTGTGCTTGGAAGGAAAATAGGAGTTTGATATGACATATTGTGTGTCTCAGCAAGACTCATAAATAATTTTGACAAGTTTTTGTATGCATGGGAAAGTCCTTGATTCAGCCTCCCATAAAAATAAACTTCTATTATGGAATGTATTTGTCAAGTGGCTGTGTGATGGATGGAGCTGCGTTTACCCCTTGGCAGTTCGATGAGTTTTAGATGCACGGCTTACCAGAGAGGATTTACGGGCAGTAAGGAAATAATTATTCAGTATGAAATACATAATTCTTGTACCTGAATTTTCATTTTTTATTATATTTTGTTTCTGTTGTGTTGCCATTCCTTGCGACAAAAAGCTCTGCTGTTTTACATGGGAGTTATTGATCCTTGTTGGATTTCTGAACAACCTGATTTGATCAAGCTCAGGTCTGTTTTGAAACTTGGCTTGGTATGTATTCTACTAATTCAGTTTGGGCCTCAAAACAACAACTTAATTACAAGCAAAGATATTATGTTGCTTAAATTAACCTTTAATATATTTTATTTCAGGATTTTTTTAATAAGAGAGGCTAAATAGCTTTCTTCTCTTTTAGCAGCTATCTAGTGCCTGCAACTACTGCTTAATATTTATTGAATGCCAACAGTTTCCTACATTTTGTTCTCCTGTTTCGCGTTTGTTTGACCTTCTTATATGTGGTTAGCTGGCTTGATCTTTTATCCTACCTTTGTTGTTGTCTAGAGAGCCAGTGTGGTATAGTGATTAAGAGCAGCAGGCTGTAATCTGGAGAACCAGGTTTGATCCCCCACTCCTCCACATGAAGTTTGCTGGATGACTTAAGCCAGCCACAGTTGCCTCAGCACCACCACCCCCAATGAAAATATAAGAAATCGATATTGGGTTTAACTAGTTTATTCAATTATTAATTATTTATCTGGATCTACATTGTATCATAGGAGCCTTGTGGCACAGAGTGGTAAGCTCCAGTACTGCAGTCCAAGCTCTGCTCATGACCCGAATTTGATCCCAGCAGAAGCTGGGTTTAGGTAGCTGGCTCAAGATTGACTCAGCCTTCCATTCTTCCAAGGTCTGTAAAATGAGTGCCCAGCTTGCTGCGGGTAAATGACTGGCAAGGTAATGGCAAACCACCCCATAAAAAGTCTGCTGTGAAAAAGTTGTGATGTGACATCACCCTATGGGTTGGTAATGCTGCAATGCTTGCACAGGGGACTACCTTTACCTTTTTTCATTGTATCATTAAATACACTAACATATTGTTTGATTATTAGATTGAGCTTTTAAACTGCCCTCCACTGAAAACAGGGCTCAGGGCGGCGTAAAAAGTAATAAATACGCAAATCTTACAAAAGAAAGTAAGAATTTCCAAACTTAAATAATACATAAAAATACAGTTTACAGCAGCCTAAGCCAGTCTGATGGCAATAGATTCCTGGAAATATCAGGGAGGGGGGCAGGGAAAGGAAGAGGAGTGTCAACCAAACACCTAACAGAACATCTCTGCCTTATATGCCCTGTGGGCAGCCTGCACTAAGCAGATTGGCTATGGCAGCCTTTGTTGGGAAGGAAGGACCACCCTGATTCCAAACTTGGCCTGCATCTTCCGCTGGACTAATTTATCATTGCCTGCACACAATATGTCAAGAGGTGCCAAGCGCCATCCCCATCCCCTGATATACCATTCGACCACTACCAGGTTCAGAAAGATGTTGAATAGCACTGAGGGCACTTCTTCGCAGCAACACCCCACTGCACATCCAGTGAAATGCTATTCTGGACTCGCCCTCCATCACTTCTGATGCCTCAGAGTGCTTGCCAGTCATCCTTACCTGTCATCATGATCAGCATTCACTATCCCTGCCAAACTAGTTATGGCCTAAACAGTCCACAGACCATGGCCACTTATGCCAGCATCCACTTACCCCAGCATCAAGAATCAGGTGAAAAAAGGCCCCCTCAGTAACCAAACAGAGAAGACTCAAAAATTTCTGCTTGGCCCCAAAGGCAACCAGCTAATCTCATGATGCTAAAGGTAGAGTGGATGGATCAGCAGCCAGCAGAAAAGCCTGAGTGGTGGAAGTGGGGCTAGAATATATGTGGTGAAATCACTCCTCCAGATTAGCTGCTTCAACAGCCCCATAAGACCCCGTGCCATCTTTGTCTAAAGGAGGCCGAGGCAAACCAATCCCCAACATTGATGATTAATTAATTAAATTGCTAGACCACTCTCTCCCAAAGGGCTTGGGGAGGTGTACATCATAGTAAACACAGTAAATAATTAAAGCATTGAATAAAATTACTAATAACTAAACAAGTAAAACAATATACAGTATAAGATACAGTACACAGTCGATGGCATACAGATCACTTAGCTCCCCCATGGGGTGGATCCTCTATAGGTGGTCACTAAGGTGGATAGAGGTCATGCTCAGGAACCATTGCTGTCCTCAACCATAGGTCTGGTGGAGCATCTCCATTTTGCATGCCCTGCAGAATTGAGCAAGGCCCCACAGGGCATGAATTTTACTAGATAGAGAATTCCACTGAAAAGTCCATGAGCCTGGTTGAGGACAGCCAGACTTTTGGGGGGTGAGGTATCATTAGTAAGTTTTGGTCACCCAAGTTCTACTTCTCTCAGAACTCTTTCAACCCCTCATACCTCTCCTCACTGTTGTGGGGAGAGAAATGTAGAACAGTTGTAAGCCACTTTGAGACTCCTTACATTTGTGAAAAATGGGGTATAGAAGCCAACTCTTCTTCTATATACATCCAGCTGTGTCTTTGGATGCAGTCTAGAATACAATGGAAAGCAAAAGTCTACACACTTTTTGGGAAGTTTTCCATTAGTGCTGGCTGCAGGATCTCAGTCTCCATGGATCTTTTTAACCTAGAAGAGATGAAGTTTGCAAACTACATATTCTCTCGCCCTGCTTCTGACCTGTTTTGGTGCAGAATGTGGTGCTGGTTGGGAGTGGCCAGTAAGATCAGTAAATGCCTGATCTTCCTACCCTCCAGAGCCAGTCTTGCTTTCCATGGGTAATTTATAAACTCTGCAAACAGGCTCATAGCTATGGGGGGTGCTCTATGTAACCCCTCTTCCCACTGTAGGGCCCCTCCATTCCCAGGCAATTTCTCTTCCTCCCCCCGCCCCCGCACGCGAGAAAGCAAAAGAGTGAGGCAGGCTGAAGAGCTGTCGGCGGTGCTGAGCACAGAGAAGGAAGGAGGTGGCAAGCGGTGGGTTTTTGTGGTGGTCAAAGCAGATGCGGCAGCAGGGGGAAGTGGAACCCACACTGCCTAGTGTTCTGCCTCAAAGGCACTCCGTGCTCTGACCAGCCTCCCTTGGAGCCACCAGACTTGCACAACCATTGGGGCTGGCTTCTCTTCACGACACCTGAGGACCTCTCCAAGCCGCTTCCCCTGAGATTCGCGCTGCGCTCTTTGTGCGTTGCCCACCTCTCCCCCCCCCCCAACAAGTCTACGTGCTCCCAACTCCTCCAGTCTGCCAGTTTCCTCCACCAGCTGGAGGAGGCAGCGAAAATGACACAGAGAGAGAGCAGGGGAAAGAGAGAGAGAAAGTGGAAGAGTGAGACGAGGCAACAACAGCGAAAGTGACAGAGAGAGCCAGGAGAGAGAGAAAGCCAGAGAGCACAAGAGAGAGAGCTGGGGCCCGGTGGCTGGCTGTTGGAAGAAGCAGCCAAGCCCCCACGCCCTCCCTGCCCCCCCAAAAAAATTTCTGGCTATGGGGCTGTCTGCAAATATGTCTCTAGCTGTTGCTCCCCACCTCCCTTTCTGTTTTGCAGTATGCAAATTAGTGTCTTACTTCCTTTGGATTTCCCCTAGTCAGTCACTGCTCTTTTTCTTGTCTCTTGTATATTGCTTCATGAGACCAAACTCACACGATGTGGCCTGTAGCTTAGAGGCAACAGAAGAGTTTTGGCTCGCAGCCAACCAAAGTCATCACTAGGTAAAAGTCCAGCTTTTTCACATACACTGCAACTGAAGGTGTGTTATGTCCATTTGAAGACTCCCTTCCGGCAGATGTTTATAACACAGCCATTAAAACATTTTTGTTTGTTTGTTTAAGGTCTGACTTTCAAATCCTTTTCCCACTAGAACCTACATTTTTATACTATTTGCATTAAGAATAGTTAATTTGGTATGATGGGGCACTGAATGAGAGAAAGTAAGGTATAATTCCAAAGACTTTTTGGTCTTTTTTCCTGGAGGATCAGAACGAAACTTTTAAAAATGAAATTAAAAGACACTTTAGGTTGTCATTCGATTTCTGCCTAAAGTAGGTGTCTTTGTAAATATAACTTTGAAAAAAAAGCATTATTATTATTTTGCTTTTTCACAACCAGAACTATATAAAGTATACTTTTTCCCATGGAGAGTTATTTGAGCAATGTTTTTAATACATGTCCCAGGGGGCAATCTGCAGATATAGCAGTGAAGTCCCAGAATAAGAGATCTGCATTAACAATATCTCAGTGTCTATTGACATGTAAGAGTTTTGACATGTTGTTTTGTAATGGATATTCACATCCATTTTAACATCGTGTAGTAGTTTAAGATTTTTGTTTTCCTGATATCTCCAGGCAACTTTGTTTCATTTTCCTGATGCTTCAGGGGTCTCTCAAGCTATAATGCAGTGCCTATCAAAGCGCAATACATTGAAATCCAAGACCTTAAAACAAACTAGATGATCACAGCTTCATGGAATGTCAAATGGTCTCCTGCGAGTATTCTTTTTTTGTCATCCACAAAATACTTGATTAATATTAAAGAGTAGGGGAAATGGATGATATAGGTCATTGTAAGCTATGTTAACTAAAGCAGCAAAGTGAGCTGACCAAAGCAGAGAAATGCACCTAACACTATCATCCCAGCTGAACATTTGCAACCCATCAGAAATTGCCTAGGTGAGAACACTGCTCCGAAACATAGACTGCTATGTATGGCATTATGCCAAACTCCCAAAACGTTTGGACTGATGTGGAAGTCATAATAGGAAAACAGTGAAAGCAAAGCTAAATGTCCATTAAAACCAGTAAATATCACAATGGAAAATTATTAATTTGACAACATTTAATGTCCCACAAAGAGTGAGCAAAGGGTATTCCCCTCCCCGAACAACCCCTTTTTGATTTTAGAAAACCTGATGTTAAGGATTGGTGACCTGCATGTTGCCCCACTTATGCCAGCAAAGTTTCTTTATGCCTCTTAAACACTGCTGCCAGAACAGCCAGTAGGGTTGCTTTCCCCCAAGTTGCCCTGCTTACTGCAGCCGTCCATTCTATATTGCATTTTTTTCCACACACATCCCACAGTCTTCAGCATGTGCTTTTCACAGATCGTATAGAACTGCTGGGGAGGGGAACACAGGGAAAGAACTGTGTACACTATCTCCTTGCACTTCACAGGACATAATCCACTGTTTTGGAGCTGTGTTCAATGTTGTTATGATAAATCTATCATAAATCTATAGTATTCCTCCATATCTTTAGAACTATAAAATATTCTCGTGTATGATTGCGAATTGTCACCACCTGTAACACTGTGAATAAAATAAATGCCCAAAGGTGAAAGGCATTTTACTACATTTCGAATATAGTAACAGGAAAGTCTCCATTAGAGAGCAAGACAAATACCTCTACATTGCTATTGTAAGCAGAGTTACACCCTTCGAAGTCCACTGACTTCAATTTATTTAGAAGGGTATAACTCTGTTTGCTTAATACTATTAATTCACTAACTCTAATCAACGGATATTTAGGCATATTTGCATGAATTATATTACCATTAAAACTGGATGTCTTGCACCTTGCATAAGAGAGGTATAAATTCACTAAAACACCTGTATACATATAATGCAGTCTTGTGATCCATTATGCATTCAAAATTTCTCCAATATTAGATAATGTATACAAGTAGCCACCATATCACATTCAAAATTTCAGATTCATTTCATGTAAAATCACAAAAAGAAAAAGAAATCAGTGTACCCTTCCCATTTTTCTTTTTGTAATCATTAATGTTTCATGTTCAGACTAGTTGTTTAGCATAGAATGGAATGCATGCTCACTACACCTATGAAGCAGAAGTTTTGTGTGGGAGTAGTGATGCATTTTTAATGCATGACTTAAAGAGAAAAATAGATTCAGTGACATGTGAGCAATTTTAGAAACATACCATTCATGCAAATTCAGATAAGGTTTATGGGAAATTTGTTTTTTCCCCCACATAAGGTGTCAAATATTAAAATAAATAGAGTCACTTAACAGATATGGGAATACATTCCTCTGTATTTTCGTATCTATTAAGTGATTGTCCTGTTTATTTTAATATTTTCTAAAAGTCCTCATGGTGCTCTCCCCGAAAGAAATTTCCAAACATTGTTTTCACCTGTAGCAGCATGTGTTCATTAAAACTGGATTTATTAAAAGAGATTATTTATTTATTTATAAAAACGGAATTGTGGGAAAGTTTTGTAGGGAGAGCAGGGTTTGTGGGAAAGGGTTTCAAAATCAGACGGAAGGAAAGGAGCTAAGCAGGACCTTTGTTCCCTTCCTCTTCCTCCCCAGCTCAGTTTCTAGGCAACCTGCTGAACTCCAAGGGAATTCTCCCACGCTTGAGTTGCTTCTAGCTCTTAAATGATGCATCCAAGCCAGCATCCATTTCTTGCTTCTTCTGCCAGCTAACTTATATTTTCTGTTGCATCCCTAGCTCTGTCATAACTGCTATATTCCATTAGAACTGTTTCCCAGCAAGAATACTCACAGCTGGGATCACAAGGTGTTTCTGGGAAAGAGATTGTTCTCCCTAGCTTCCTTGCCAGTGACATGGCAACATCACTTCTCATACGTACAGGAAGTGATGTCATTGCACCGGGATATCCTAGCGACATCTGGCATTTGGGCAAAGCCTCCGTGGTAAAAATGGCTCTTACCAGAGACTTTTTGCCCAAATACCAGGGTGCTGCCAGACATTGCTGATGTGATGATGTCAGTTCCAGTACATGCTTGAAATGTCATCACCTTGTGTCTGGTAACATAGTCTGGGCCTCCTTCCTGCTCCTGATAAGTTCCCCCACTGGCCAGCTAATTGTCAGCAGAGAGCAGGACCCAGTTGTGGGAGATTCTCCCCACCTCCAGCATAGGACTGTCAGCCCTAGCTCATCTTTTTCCTTCCTGCCAATCATTCTTAACCTGAAATTAGTCATTCTAATTATCTGCATATTATTAATCAAATAATTTCATTAGATTTCTTGTGAAATGTCTAATTGCTTGTTATTCCCAGAGCCTCCATACACAGAAACAGAACTGTCCCCCACCCCAACCCCCCAAGACCCCTATATATTTAGGGCCTATGTAGTCAGGGATACAGGAAGACTCCATTTTAAATCAAACAAGAGGAATTAAATGCAATAAAATTATGTTTCACAATGAGATGACCAGCTCTACATGAGAAACTGTCACACTGCCTAATCAAGGGATTTTTTTGCAACCTACCCACACTAGGCCAAAATAAACAAACAGTACTTGCAGTACAATAACCTTATGTTACATTCCCATAAAAAGTATTTTTTGCAATATAAATCTGCCCGGTAAATTAATAAAATCTTTAATTAAGAAGAAGATATTGGATTTATAACCCTGTCCTTCACTCTGAATCAGAGTCTCAGAGCAGTTTACAATCTCCTTTAATTTCATCCCCCACAATAGATATCTTGTGAGATAGGTGGGACTGAGAGAGCTCTCACAGAAGCTGCCCTTTCAAGGACAGCTCTGTGAGAATTATGGCTGACCCTGGCCATTTCAGCAGCTGCTAGTGGAAGAGTGCGGAATCAAATCTGGTTCTCCCAGATAAGAGTCTGTGCAGTTAATCACTATACTAAACTGGTTTTCAATAAAAAAAACACCTTATTTTTTAAAAAAAACAAAAACCTTCATCTCCTACACCATTAACATCCCCATTAGAGTAATTTGAGTGCCCTGAAAATTTGATCCCCTTCACTGCCAGAAAAGGGCATGAATTTTAAAGATAAAAGTTTAGTTTCTTCCCAGACTGGTTCTCCAGTGTTGGGAATCTTGAAGGCTCAACCCCACCCCCCAGGACTGTCCATCCACTACTAGAACCTCAGAATTTTCCCTCTACAGGTCTTATCTGTTGTCAGTGCTTCGTATGGACCTTTCTCTCTGTGTGTTTGTGTCCTTCTACATTGCCTCCCCCCCATACAGTCATATTCAGGCTGTTTCCCCCATTTTCCCATTCCCAGGTCCAGAGCCAGTGCGTGGGAGTAGGCAAACTAGGCAAATGCCTAGGGCACCAGCTCCCAGCAGGGGCAGGGGGCAGGCATCCCCTCTCTGCTCGCAGTCCCTGAGCCTCTGCCGTGCCCACTGAACTCCGTGAGCGCTGGTGAGGAAAACTGACCAAGGTTTTTTCTTGGCTTTAAGGGGTCAGAGGAGCTTTACCGACCCCTTAAATGGGGCTATTCTTCCCCAGTGCCTGCCGAACTTGGTGAGCGCTGCAGAGAGAAACTGACCGGGTTTTTTTCATTGTTTTAAGGGGTCAGAGGCACTCCACCGACCCCTTAAAGCGAAGAAAAAACGGGACTTTTCCTCTCCAGTACCTGCTGAACTTGGTGAGCGCTGTAGAGGGAAACTGACCGGGGGGGGGGGGTTCTTGGCTTTAAGGGATGGGAGAGCTCCCCTGACCCCTTAAAGCCAAAAAAGGGGGCTTTCCATCTCCAGCACCTGCTGAGCGCTACAGAGGGGATTTGCTGAGCTTTGGTATGAAGATGTCATATCTTGGTGATGTCATCATGCCACACATGTGCTTTGCATGTGCAAAAAATCTACTGGGGGGGCGCACATTGGGGTTCTGCCTCAGGCGACAGAACCCCATGCCCCAGGCCTGTCCAGGTTTCTCATTCTATTCCACTCTCTTTCAGGCCCACTCTGGCTGTTCCCCCCTCTCAAAACCCTCTGATATGAGGCATTAACTGTGGCATACCATTGTGCCATTTATTAGGTAACAATTTGGTTGTATATAGATATGTAGTGTTAATATTCTGGTGCTTCCTGCTATGTTTGTTCTGGGAACTGAAGTTGATAGAATGGAGCAAAAACTGGTTGATAAGAGGGCATGGTTAAATATTATTGGATAGATCAGGTCATTTTCCATTAGCAGAAGGACTAGCAGAAGAGGGGATGTAATTTTCACAAATATCTCCTTCCCTCTTTTGGCTTCCACATTGCACTCCAGGCTATTCCTGAAAATTCCTCAGCTCGAATAGCATTGGGTAGCATAGTGACATCCAGCAGGAAAAGATTCTTATTTGTCAGAGATGCTTTAGGCTGATCCTGCATGGAGCAGGGGGTTGGACTAATTGGTCTGTATGGCCCCTTCCAACTCAATGATTCTATAAGAGCGGATAGGAAAGATGTAGTCTGTCTGTGAAAAATCTCCATGCAGCCCATTGGATATAACCTTCCTGGATCCATCTTGTTTTATTTTGGTTCTATTTGAAATCAGACTTTTGCTTGGTTTGGGGAGGGGGACCTCACCTCCCTGCATGCTTATGTTAAAGCAAGATAGCATTTTCTGTTGTCATCCAGAAAATACACAAGAGAGCATGCAGAATTGTCAGGCAACTACCCATATGAAACTCTTCTTCCTCTTCTCTTTCTTACCCCATCTCTCCCTTTTGCTGACTCAAGCTTCATCTCAGCACAGAGTAGTTAGCATTCAACCTCTGTAATGCTAGATTATACTTGTTTTAGATTGAATTTAAAGTGTCTTTTTATCACTCCTGTACACATTGAGGTTAAACAGCTTGAGAACATGAGACACTTTTTTTCCTTCTCCAGAGCCAACTACGCACATATAAAAATCTAACAGAATTGCTAGGACTAACCAGTCTTTTCAAAACCCTCGAGTTTGAGGCAATAACTGTGGTAATGCAGAGTGGGATGAGGTCTTGTTCTGGGTACCTAGAATCTCTGTGGCCTTAAATATGTGATCAAGTTCAAATTATGCTACTGGGGACATTTTTGCTTAAACATTCTTAAAATGTGAAATCAAATAAAAATGATTATTTCCATAAATCCATGGCAAAGCTATAGTGATCAAATAAGAATGTGTCATATTACTTCATTTTTTGCCATTTGTTGACTGCTACAATCAATCATCTTTTTTTCTTGACTAGTTAAAGACGGTATCAGTATCGCTCGCAGTATTTTAAGCAAACTGTAATTTTGATAGACAACATTTAAAGTTAAGTGAGAATGCTTCTTTAACCCTTTTTCAAGATGGATGTGCAGTTAGCTAAGGCCACACCATGGCATTTTAGAACTTTTCTATGTCAACTTTATTAAAGGTGGTTAATACCACTGATATTCCTTCAGTTAATGATAACTGAAGGAATATCAGTGGTATTAATAAGAGTTTACTTCTATAAGTACCACAGTAGTTATTAATAGTTTGGGGAAGTGGTTAAGTCTGCAGACTCTTATCTGGGAGAACCAGGTTTGATTCCCCACTCCTCCACTTACAGCTGCTGGTATGGCTTTGGTTCAGCCATAGCTTTTGTAGGAGTTGCCCTTAAAAGGGCAGCTGCTGTGAGAGCCCTCTCAGCTCCACCTACCTCACAGGGTGTCTATTGTGGGGGGAGAAGATATAGGAGATTGTAAACCACTCTGAGTCTCTGATTCAGAAAGAAGGGCAGGGTATAAATCTGCAGTCGTCGTCGTCTTCTTCTATATGGTGTGCAGGGAATAGCTTCTTTGACTAAATAAACATGCTGTAAATATATAGGCAACAAAGTTAATTACCTCCAGATTTGCCCATGGGTAGGTCACTAGTTACTCCTCCTTGGTTGGTGCTAACTGTGCAAGCAAAATTAACGTTTTTCCATGTTTATGGATTCAGCTCTATTCAAATGCCAGGAACACTATCCCCATACCATAAAGGGATTTTCGTTGTGTACATCAGCCCAAGCAACCAAAAACACTCCATCTTTATATCCTTTTCCTGTTCCCAGCTCTAATGTTTAAATTCCACAGTTCATTATTTCACTTGCACCACATTTGATGGTGTAAAGAGTTTTTGATTTAGGTAACAGATGGTATGTAACAGGCATTATTTTATAAACAGCTATAAGGCATGGAGGATTTATGCTGCTATTTGGGCTATCAGTAATCTGACTTACAGATGATATTTCCATGCATGTGTGAAAGAGCAGCACCAAAATCATGGAGTTTTAAACTAGATGTATTAAGCAATAAATAGTAATGCTGAAAAAAATCAATAATAAAACATAGGTGGTTGTTATGGTTAATTTAATTAATTCTGTATCATGTGTAAAATTGCTTTTAGAAGTCAAGTTATAACTGGTTGTTCTTATTGAAATGTAGCTCTCGTATACCAAATGAAAACACAGTGACATACAACTAGCTATAAAAAATGAAATATTCCAACATATCCAATATATCTGTGAATAAATGAGATGTGCAGAAGTAAAAGGGGAAAAAACAACTTAGAGTTGTCTAAAGAATTACATGACGATAATATAGGAGTTTTTTTTCCCTTTTATCGATTATTCCCAGAACTTAAGTTTCACAGTTAGATTGACAACTGAGTTATTTGCCCATCCCCAGTGACTGACAACAGATAATGGAAAGGCTTTTACCATGATATAACAGCACAGAATAATTTCTAATTTACTACTGTAGTTCTCATCAAAAGTACCTCAGCAAAAACAGTAGATTTATCACTTCAATTACTGGAATTTCACATTTAGTTTAAAGAGACATGTTTCTATAATGTGACAGGCTTTACACATTCTGAACTTATTCAGACATTTCAGCTATCAGAATAATCAGGCAAAGATATAAATGAAAGGAATTGTTTTAGTTTTATAACTTTCAGTTCTGTCTGCTTGGCAATGAATGAAATGGGGTCTAAGCTAGTCTTTGCCAAGACTAAAGAGGTATGTTTTCAAACTGCAATTGTTTTCTTTTTAAAAAATTGTTCCAACAGTGGATATTTGTAATCTATCATTTGATAAATAATTACAAATGATTATTTGTTTTGAATATCTGCTAGATTTGGAAACATAAAACCAGCAGTTTTAGTAGATATTCAAAACAAATAATGGGGCACTCTGGTTTTGCCTTAGAGGTTTTTGAAAGTCCTAGAGTGTACCGTGATGTCACTTCCTGTTTTCACTGGAACTGATATCAATGATATCATAACTGATATCAATGTGCTGGAGTACCACTGGCACAGCAATCCCGCCACTTAAATGCTTCTAGGGGTTGCTGGCTGCAGCCTGGCAACCCTGTCTACTGTCAGACAGTTAAGATTTAGATTATATGATGGAAAGATGTTCAATAAATGTGCCACTATCATTAATTCTGTTGTGTTTACATCCATCTCTCTATGAAATATAATTTATTCAGGCTTCATCGTAACATAACTGTACACATAAGCCTCTGTCATATTCCTTTTTAATGCCATCGCATGGTTTTTTATCAATTAATATGTAGTCTAGTTCTGCAATTTAGTCTTTCCAGCTTATTTCCAAGTTTATTTCGGGTTAGTTAGAGACAAGCTACATTTTTGCCGGATTTTCTGAAAGCAACATTTTGGAAAACCAGATATAAGAAGTAAGCATGGTAAGGTTTATTTTAAGAGTTTCAACTCAGGTAGGTTATACCCCTATCTAATAGGTTGAAATCTTTGTAAGTTTAGCCCTTTAGAGAACAGGCAGCAATGGAAAAAACAGCAAAACCTGCATGGACCTCATCAAGCAAGATGGTCAGGCAAAAACATCTTATTGAAGTGCTAGACAGGGCTGTGGTTAGGTAGACAGGCAGTTCTCTGTTAACAGTTGAAGAAATTGTGTTTCAGTGTAAATATTAAAGATGGCAAGTCTGTAGGTTAGGGGGAGGTCGGGCAGGAGTGGGGAGCAAGTGAATGCTTTGGTCTGAGAGTAATATATTGGAAGGATTGCCTTTTTTTTACACAGAAGCTTCATAGTAGAAGATAAATGTGTATGTTAGCAACAGGGATTGTATACTTGGATCGTTGTTGTTTACTAGGCACAGGGCTCTGATTTGAGTCTCCCTAAAAGTGGAGGTCATGCTGTTGCTAGCTATT
This sequence comes from Heteronotia binoei, assembly GCF_032191835.1. Taxonomy (NCBI): domain Eukaryota; kingdom Metazoa; phylum Chordata; class Lepidosauria; order Squamata; family Gekkonidae; genus Heteronotia; species Heteronotia binoei. The sequence continues at coordinate 98,462,573 of NC_083229.1, forward strand.
TTGAATAGTGGTTATCAGGTCATTTGTGAGTTATATCATCATAAATATGAGATCAAGAGTAAAGCCTGAGATAAGAATGTGCATCGTGAAGGATTGCTTTCAAACAATTAGCTCTGACAGGCATGCGCTTGTAACAGATGTTAAGGAATTTTAGGATAAAACATGACTGAAGTATTTTGAGAAAATTGAGATAATGTCAGTGGCGAAAATTTTATTTTACAAAGTGCAGATGTAAGACATCAAGTTCTGTGACTGATGGCAGAATTAACAAAAAAAACCCCACCATCTGCTTCAATAATTATCTGGAAATACCCATATTCTTGGATTTGTTTTAATAGCACTTAGTTTCCAGCTTTATTCAATCTGTATTTGCACACCAATGAGACTAGATTTTTGCAAAATGAAGACTCATTCCATCTGATCATTTAAAAATGTGTTTTTACATAAATAATGAATCTTTGAATTGTTACTAAACAAGAAAATTATTTGCGTATGTGTCACTTCCGTTATCAAGTTTGCACATGTGACAGCTTCAACAGCCGTCATGTAAAATGCATAGCGCTTGTAACCATATGTTTTGGCTTGACAAAAAACTGAAACTCAAGATCAATTTTCAATATGGAACGCACAAATTAACACTTTAAAATGCACCACAATATGTACAGCTTGGCAAAATCTGCAGAAATAGCACGTTTCTTGATATTAACTGATAACTTTGGATTCGACCTTAAGGTATTCAATCATTTTGATTAAAAGACTGATTTCTCATAAAACCACATTCTATTGGAGGCGCAAAGCCAATGACATTTGAGCATTCATATATTTTCATAAACTTTGAACAATGTCAGTGAGACACCTCTTCAATCTTGGCCGCACAACAGCAGGGTATTCAATCTTTCTTTAGCTTAAGACAGAAAATTTGAATATCAGCATAGGGTTATTAATGTGACAGTTCACATGTCATGCACCATGTTGATTCTGAGGCAGCAGATCTGTGAATTATATATATATAGTGTGTGCTTTGCACTCAAACTAAAAAATAACCTGTTCAGTTCCAAAATGTAACTGATTAGTCAAAACACTTTAAATGTAAAACATAAAAAGAACCAGCATCAGGTTGCGTATGGCAGAAGTATGATTTTCATGCTATTTTCATTGCATGTTGTTGATACCCTTTGCTGCCTATTAAAAGTTTTAAAATACGCCATACAAATGTACATAGTACATTATTGTGGGCTTTTTTTTTGGTGTGATGTCCTTAATAAACAGCCTCATTAAAAATGACTGAGCTGTATAAAATTAACTAGTTGTCTGCTTATTATTTTTGTCTTGCTGATGCTGTCTGAAATAAATGCATCAGGCTGAGAAAGAATTCACACTCTCATGCATCCCCTCCTCCCCGAAACTGAACTTTTGACTTAATATAATGATAGTATTATGTGTTACTGCAGGGGAGATGTCTCATCTTTTTTAAAAAGCATATGACAGAATTGATATCTACCCCTGATAACATTGTTGATTTATTTATTTGTGTATTTGTTTTCTTTCCATTTACTATTCTGTTTTCTGAGCAGAAACCCGATGGGCTATAGGGGGGAAGATGAGCCATTCTGTCCTGCCCAAACACATTGTTTAGGAAGAAGACAGTGAGCTACATGTGCTAATATATTATAAAGCTCCCACAGAGGTCTCAGAAACGTTCACAACTGTAACCCTGCCAAGTTCAAAAATAGCACAAAAGCTATCAGTGTGAGAGCAGGATGCTCAATTGTTGCCGTTTTGTAAGAGTGATGTATTAGCAGCCGACAGCTGCTGAATACAATCTGATTTGCTCCAAATCTTTGTGAACCCTATAAAGTTCTAACAATATGCTAGCAAGTTTAATAATCTTACATCTCCTATAACACCTTAGTGGTATTTTGTACATCATGAGAGAGAATTGGAAAGAAATCACTTTTAGCATTGCTTTTAAACAAATATATTTCAAGATTGATATAGGCAGTGTACTCATTATTTGAAAAACAAACTTTTCCTGAACAAAACATATTTAGCAGTATAACTTATGGCATACTCTGGAACATCAACTATCTATTTGCTTTGTGAGCAGAAAGAAAGTTCAGAAATTATATGAACTGTTACCCATCTACCTTGAGCATCTTTTTAGAAACTATGGCAGGATTATCTGGTGCACCCAAGTAATCTTGGACTTTTCTGGGGGGGGGGGGGTTGGGGGGCGGGGTTATGAAAAGCAGTATCGTGTGCCATGTAGCAAATCACTTTTGAAACAGGTGAGAAATTCAAATATATGTTTTGTCTGCTGTTCAAATAAAAAAAATGAGAATCCCACACAAAATTCATAAAAACCTGAAGCGGTCCTTTGGAGCCCAGAATACATGTACACACTCACAGTATTTTTCCCAGTCCCATGTGACATCAGCTCCCTGCTTGCTCAAGAAGTCAAAGACAGACAGTATCATTGACATATTGATCAGTATTGTTTCCCATGCCTTCTGAATGGGTGTGTTAATGTTCTACCACTGGATGTTCATGTGAGCCTTTGTAATTTAATTTGAAAGAGAAGAAGATATTGGATTTATATCCTGCCCTATACTCTGAATCTCAGAGTCCCAGAGCGGTCACAATTGCCTTTACCTCCCCCCCCACCCACATACACAACAGACACCCTGTGAGGTAGGTGCAGCTGAGAGCTCTTACAGCAGCTGCACTTTCAAAGACAACCTATGAGAGCTATGGCTGACCCAAGACCATTCCAGCAGCTGCAAGTGGAGGAGTGGGGAATGAAACCCGGTTCTGCCAAATAAGAGTCCACATTCTTAACACTACACCGAACTGGAATTCCATGTGCATTCTGATACAAGCACATGCATGGGATTTTGCATATAACTATTCTTATCATATCTATTCTTATGCTCATATCAAACACCCAGTCATTTTGCACTGATGGAAGGTGAGAATATTATAAGCAGTTATTTAATACTAAGATTTGTCTTGTAATACATTTGTGTTGTAATACATTTGCTCCAGCATATACACCTGTGCTCATGCAGTGACCTTGTGCTCATGCAGTGGTAAGTGCTCTTTTTCTTTGTTATATATTTGCTGCCACATCAGATTTAAATTTTGGTCAACAATAATTTATCCTCATTTGGAATTTCATGTGCATTCTGATATGAGCACAGAGGCTCGACCCAGTTGGAAGTTCTCATGACATGTCCAGGTCTACTCTCTATCTAGAAATAAATGCATGTTTAGGCATGTTTAGGCCAGTTCCCACTGTTTATATGCATGGAGAAGCCTTTGTATCATCTTTTTTTGTGTGTGCGCACATGTGTCCATGAATTTACAGTTAGTGTTCTGAGACATATTGCATGCATATGCACTTGCAGATGTTTGTCAGGACCAGATTTTCCAGAAATGAGCCAGAAGAGAAGTTGTAAATCAAGAGGGGAAATCTGTTATAAGACTAAGTTCCAAATTATAAGTATTATAAAACATAATTAGTTAATTGCATATATTTGTTCTTACTTATTTTGTCCCATTCATATATAATCTGGGTCTGTCCTTTTCTTCAAAATGCATTAGTGATGATAGACTTGATTTATTCAAGAAAAATTCCCACTAAACTCAGTGTTTTGATAAGCAGTGAAAGATAGTTCCAATGGAAGCAATACTATCACTGATCTCTTAGGGAACAGTAACAGCAACAGTAGTAGCATGAATTCAAAATGTAAAATGCCCTTCAGCTAGGGAATGAAAGCTTTTTCACTGGTCCACACAGCAGCCTGCAGGAAGATCAGTCAAATCTGACCACTTCAAAATAAATTTTTAGCTGACTAACAAGGGAACATTGCACATGATATAGTTCGGCATCCATTGCAGCCCTAAAGAACAAGATTGCTTCTCTTCATTTTTTTTTAATGTTTGCACTTACCGTTCCATAGCTAAGAAGCTTTGAAAAAGTTTCAGTTTCATTACTAGTAGTGAAACTAAGTGTCAAACTAGAGAATATGAATGACACAAGTTGGGACTCAGGTGCCCAACCTGATGTCATACTCTGAAACAATTCAGTAGTGGTGATGGCACAAACTGAACCACAAAGCAAAATTCATCACGAATTTTGCCCTATTCATGGTTTGCAAACAGGATTTCGTAAACTACCATGAACTTTTAAATTAATTTGTGGCGGTTCATGGTGGTTTGTGGATGGAGCATTTCCACTGATGAAAGTGTCATCAGAGAAAAGCCTGAATTTCCTCCCCCCTGCCACAGTATCTGGAGCCACACAAAGCTGCATAACACGTTTAAGGTGTGCTGTTCTGATCTTATGTTTGACAATGAGTCAAGTCAAGTCAGCCTTTATTGGCATAAATTGTCAGTTTACATATCATATATTAAAAGTACGGTTAAAGCAAATAGAGAACAAATTGTAGGTACACATATACCATCTTAAATTATTTCTATGAGATCCTTTGGCACAGCTTTATAGTGAAATAAAGAAACTTGACCACCTTCTCAGTAACATCAAGAAAAGAATCATTTAGGAGCCTGTAAACCTTAAGCACATCAGAGCAATTCATCATATTAGCTATCCCAACTTGTGTCACATATTTGGACCTTAAGGATGGAATGGAGAACAAGAACGGAAGGCAGACATTTCTCCTCCATATCTTGCAGTGCCTCATTTTCCCCACTGCTGTGCAGTGGATTGCCATGTAGGGAGGCAAAAATGATAATAAACCAAATGCTGTGTGACCTGTCCTACAGTGATAGTGATATATTCAACTAAAATGAGCACACTGGTCAAATTCCAAGTATAATTCTGTAACTCTTATTCATTATGAACTGAATGACACATCGCTGTAAGGCTAGGCCTTGGAGCAGTTGTTCAAGAAATACGTGTGCAAATTCTGACCCAGTATTTTGTTAAGCTAACATGTGCATTGCTCAGATCCAGGTGGGCAGCCATATTGGTGTGAAGCAATAGAACAAAGTTGGAGTCCAGTGTACTTTTAAGACCAACAAAACTTTATTCAAAGTTTGAGCTTTTGTGTGTCTGATGAAATGTGCCTGGCACACAAAAATTCACACTTTGAATAAAACTTTGTTGGTCTTAAAGGTGCCACTGAACTCCAGCTTTGTTCTATGTGCAGTGATGGGCTGGGGATTCCGGTGCTCCTGGGGAGGGTAAAGTACAGCAGTGGAAACAGGCATAGATCTAAGGGAAGGAGCCTGAGATATCAGAAAGCTTGGCCTCCTTCCAACCTGTGTCCCATCCTGATGGTTGCAGACAGTGGGGGCAAGTGGAAGCACCTGCCTCCAGCATTGGGGTTGTGTAATGCCAGGTCCATTAATAATAAGACCTTTGTCCTTTGGGATTTTCTGCTAGAGCAGAACATGGACCTGGCTTGCGTGACCAAGACCTGGATGCGAGATGGGGAGACAGTTGCTCTCTCCCAGTTAGCTCCACCTGGTTTCTCGGTCCTTCACCAGTCATGGACTAGCGGGTGGGGGGATGGCTGGCAGCATTCATTCGGGAGACTTACTCCTTCCAGGCGCTTCTGTCTCCAAAGATCACCAGCATTGAATGTGTTGGCATGGTGTGTGATGTGGGAGAGAGTTTGGCTTACTGGCTGATGTATCGACCACCCAATGCACCAGCCAGCGCCATACTGTCCCTTCTGGAGGCTGTAGCAGGCTGGGCGTTGGAGCACCCAAGGCTTTTAGTTTTGGGTGACTTTAATGTTCATGCTGATGACGCATGCTCCACTCAGGTGACAGATCTGGTGTCATCCATGGCGGCACTGGGACTCTCTCAATATGTAACAGCCCCCACCCACCAGGCTGGCCCCATGCTGGACTTGGTCTTTGCGGTGGGAGTGACAGTGGACCGAATTACTGCTGATGCGGTGCCATGGTCAGACCACTGTGCCTTGAAGACCCGTGTGAATGTTCCACTCAAACCCTGTTTGAGTGGCAAGCATATTTTAGCTCGCTCGCGGAGCCAAATAGACCCCATGTGGCTTCAGATGGCTTTGTGAGACACTTGGCCCTCTGGCAATTCTCTCGAACTGGTGGAGACCTGGCACAACCGGTTTTCCATGGCCATCGAGGAGATCACTCCCAGACGCCCTCTCTGCCCCTGTTCAAAGCTGGTGCCATGGTATACCCAAGAGCTACAGCTGATGAAACGGGCTGAGATGGCTAGAGAGGCAATGGTGGCGTATCCACGAATGTAGTGACAAGAACATCCTATAGGTCGTTTATGAGAACCTATGAGATGGCAGTCAAGGCTGCTAAGAGAGCTTATCTTACGGCCACAATTGCATCTGCGAATTCACGTCCAGCACAATTATTTAGAACAATTCGGTCACTAACTACCCTTCCACAGGGAAACAAAAATGCTAGGGAATTGGACATAGGCTGTGAGCTTTTGCGAGTTTTTTCGCAGATAAGGTCTTGTCACTCCGCCGCAACCTCCTGGCCACTTCTGAGACAGTAAAGGAACTTGAGGCTCCGTGTAAGTCTTCTAGTCAGCTTCTGGATTACTTCACTCCACTCAGCCTGGAGGAAGTTGAACACTCTCTACTGCACGTCTGATTACTTGTAGTCTGGACCCATGTCCATCCTGGCTCATAAAGGCTAGCCGGGATGAACTATGGGTTCCCTTGAGAGAAATTGTAAACCAGTCCCTATCTGAAGGGACCTTTCCTCAGCCTCTTAAACAGGCAATTGTCCGCCCCTTCCTAAAGAAACCATCTTTAGATCCAGTCGTATTGGCAAATTATCGGCCGTTGTCAAACTTGCCTTTTTTGGGCAAGATCATTGAGAGGGCGGTCATGGTGCACTTACAGAGCTTTCTGAATGATGCTTCCGTACTGAACCCTTTTCAATCTGGGTTCTGGCCAGGCCATGGGATGGAGATGGTTCTGGTCACTCTCATGGATGACCTCTAGAGTCATCTGGATAGAGGTGGCTCAGCAGTACTGTTGCTTTTATGCCTGTCGGCCGCATTTGACACAGTCGACCATCAATTACTGACTTGCCACCTCGCCAATGCTGGGATACAGGGGTCGGCCTTACAGTGGCTCTCCTCTTTCCTTCAGGGTTGGGGACAAAGGGTGGTGATAGGGGAGGAGCTGTCTTGACGGCACCCACTTGTGTGTGGTGTGCTACAAGGGGCAGTTCTATCCCTGATGTTGTTTGACATCTACAGTCGCCCCCTTGCCCAGAGGTGTGGGCTGGGATGTCATATGTATGCATATGACACCCAGCTTTATCTACTGATGGGCGGCCAGTCCGACTCCTCCACAGAAGATCTGACCATGGCGCTTCAAGCTGTGGCAGGATGGCTCAGGCTGAGTCGACTGAAATTGAATCTGACGAAGACAGAGGTCCTGTACCTAAGTTGTGGCAGTCTTGGAGCTGAGGTCTTACTACCGACCTTTGATGGGGCACCACTTACACCGGTGCCCGAGGTCAAAAGTTTAGGGCACCGGTGTAAGTGGTGCCCCATCAAAGGATCCCTCTTTAAATATGGAGGCCTAGGTGGCAGCCACTGCTGGATCAGCCTTCTATCATCTACGGCTAATAAGGCAGTTGGTCCCCTACCTCGAGTCCAGCAACTTGGTGACAGTGATCCACGCCACGGTCACCTCAAGATTGGATTACTGTAATGCCCTCTACATGGGGCTACCCTTGTCTCAAATCCGGAAGCTTCAACTAGTGTAGAATGCAGCAGCCAAGTTGTTAATGGGCCTTCCTTTACGGGAACACATTCAACCTGTGCTGAAAGCACTGCACTGGTTGCCTATTGCATACCAGGTGCGTTTCAAGGTGTTGGTTCTCACTTTTAAAGCCCTATATGGCCAGGGGCCTGAATACCTTAGGGACCGCCTTTCCCCATATGTTCCCTGGAGAGCACTTCGGTCTGGATCACAAAATCTACTTACAATCCCTGGCCCTAAGGCGGCCAGGCTCATGACAACTAGAGCCAGAGCCTTCTCTGCAGTGGCTCCACACTGGTGGAATGAGTTGCCAGAAGAGGTCAGGGCCCTGAGAGAGCTCATACGGTTCCGCAGGGCCTGTAAGACAGCACTCTTCCACCAGGCATTTGTAAATTAGACTGCTGGCCACTACAGTCCTAGGTAACATATGAACTATCCCTTGAAATCTGCTGTACAGCAGCTGCGGATAAGACAATTTAAGATTGGTTTACAGAGAATCGGAAACTAAGATTATAGCGCCAAAATATTTGTATGTATTTTACATTTTTATATTATTCTATGGTTTATAGTTTTAATGTATTATTGTATTTACTCATGCCATGCATGTCTATGTGAGCCGCCCTGAGCCCGCCGGCGAGGAGGGCGGGATACAAATGGAATAAAATAAATAAATAAAATTATTAGTAGATTTTTCAAGTGAATGCTTAGATCAGATATGGCAGGGGTGGCCAATGGTAGCTCTCCAGATGTTTTTTGCCCACAACTCCCATCAGCCCCAGCCAGCATGGCCAATGGCTGGGGCTGATGGGAGTTACAGGCAAAAAAAAACATCTGAAGAGCTACCATTGGCCACCCCTGAGATATGGGTTATTTATTGGTCTTGGGTTATCACTGATTGAGAATAATTGCATAAAAACATGGCTCTGTGTGCTACCTAGGGTTGCCAAGTCCAATTAGAGAAAAATCTGGGGACTTTGGGGGCGGAGCCAGGAGACTTTGGGGGTGGAGCCAGGAGACATTGGGGGTGGAGCCAAGAACAAGGATGTGACAAGCATAATTGAACTCCAAGGGAGTTCTGGCCATCACATTTAAAGGGACAGAACACCTTTTAAAATGCCTTTCTTCCATAGGAAATAATGAAGGATAGGGGCACCATCTTTTGGGGCTCATAGAATTGGACCCTCTGGTCCAATCGTTTTGAAACTTGGGGGGTATTTTGGGGAGAGGCACTAGATGCTATACTAAAAATTTGGTGCCTCTACCTCAAAAAATAGACCCCCCCAGAGCCCCCAATACCCACAGATGAATTCCCTATTATTCCCTATGGGAATCATTCTCCATAGGGAATAATAGAGTGCCCAGTAGACATTTCCCTCCCTCCCACACTTTCTAAAGGGGGGGAGGGCCTCCAAACCAGGGAATCCCCTGCCCCCTCCCTCTCTCTCACACACAAATACTTACCAGATCTTCTTCCGGAGAACTCTTGCTGTGAAAACGAAAGCAAAAGAAAGGAAGGGGCCGTTCTCCCAAGCCCTTCCTGCCTTCTGCCCAGCCTTAAAGGGGCATACATTTTGCAAACGGCTCAGGAGCTCTATAATAACATGAAGCCTACAGGTATGTTCTCCCCCCCTCCACCCCCCACCCCCCGCTTCCCAATTTTTGAAGAGCGGGAGATGAGGCTGCGAACCCAGGGGTCTCCCGCCAGAGTGGGAGGTTTGGGAAGCCTAGTGCTACCCGTTATTATCTAATGAAGGCATTCTTTTTATAATTCTGGGTAATAACCAACATTAATTTAATCACCCAAAGTTCTTTATTCATGTTTTGTTATACCCGTGGATCTATTTTCTTTACTCCCTATTAATCCATTGGTAGAATTAGTACCATCGGTAGATCTGTTTTCAGCTTCATTGCAGAGATACATGTATTGCTTGTGGCTATCAGACCTAACAAACTGATTAGTGTGAACTTTAGTCCCATATCTTCTCTGCAGCAGGAACTATTCTAGTTCCTAAAACAGCAAGCAGTAACAAAACATGCCTTATAACTACATTTGGTAGTTGTAACAAATATTTTATTGACTAATAATCAGTGAATTTCTTGTGTGAATTGTTATCAGTTCTTAAATGATCCTTGCTTGCAACATAAAGCGGTTTTAGAATCCAAATGCTAGATATTCACTTGGTTTGCTGAGTGCTGAGATTGGAAAAACTCTTATCATTATATATTTACAAGTTTTTGTACATTTGTTGTGCAGCTAATGCCTACTTGCTTTCCCACAAGTTCTATATTGACTTTATTTACTTTTTCTGCCCAGAGTTCTTTATTTACTTGTAGATTGTGGCATTGTCCAAAGTCTGCTGTCATTCTCTCTGTCCCTTGTGAAAGAGAAAGTGTAAGCAGAGATAACAAGCTGAGAGGTAGGCATCAGTCCACTGAATATGGCAATGGACGCAACAGGCTGGCCTTGAATAACTTCTGCTATTTCCACTCAGATATGTCAAGAGTTCCAAGACTTAGAGACACAAAATTACTTCACATGGTCCCCACAGCCTCCTCTGCCTAATGCCTCTCTCCTAGTCTGACCAAGTCTCTTTTAGGCTACTTCTAATAAGGCCAAGCCAGGAGTTGGACCCACTCCCTGAGGATGGATCCATTGTGCTCCTATATCCTCTACACCGTTGCCAGGCTATGGGATTCATGTTCTTATCATGGCTGCAGAAAAATCTGTCATTTCCTCTCTAACCATCTTAGTTAAGTATTAGCCATCTCTGGAGCTGGTTCCCAAGACCTCTTCTCCTCCAGCCAGGTTTTTGCTACTCTGTCCAGATTATGCACCGCCAAGACTACTATGGGGAATGCATATGATCAGGGCTATAAACTACAAAGAGGTTCAAGCCTCCTCCTGAGACTTCCAGGTAGCTGCCATCGTGAAGCTGTTTAAGATTAAACTGTGCAGTCTCATCCTCTGCACTCATAAAGAGGCTGCCAACTTCTTTCTCTGGGACTTCGGAACATTTACTTATCACACACAAACACTCATATATCAAGAGTTCCAAGACTTAGAGACACAAAATTACTTCACATGGTCCCCACAGCCTTACCTTATTTTTTCACTGGGATTTTTGTAAGTTCTGCCTAAAGCCTCTACTTACAACTGTGGATCATTGAAGCAGACAATGTACAGGAAGTTAAGGTGATTATGGTGTCCTGGGAATTGTAGCTTTAAAAAAGAAGAAATGGAGGACAGGGGAATATACCTGTTTTTAGCCCTATGTGTTGGGGGGGGGAGGGCAGAGCAAGAAGAGATCTGTGACTTAAATGTTGGAAGTTACATTGATTTTGGTGTCCTGAGACTTCCAGCTTTAGAGAAAAAGAAATAAAAGATATGGGAATAGACACTTTTTTGGCTCTGTGCATCTGACATGGGGAGAAGGGAGAAGATAAAGCTGGTTCACCAAATATGGAAAGTGCGGTGATTCTGCTGTCTTGGACCTTTCTTCAGCCAAATAAATGCTCCCATAATTTCAAGTCAGGGTATCTGAGAAGCCAGTATTCAATACTCCCTCTAAGCTTTGGAGTCTTGTGATCAAAAATTCTACTTTGTGTTAACTGACCAGTAGCTGACTCTGTCGCCAGCTATGGGCTGGTGGGCAGAAGGGCCAGTGTGCTGGTTCCTAGCTAAGGATCTATGTCTGGCCTCTCAGAGACTGCCTCCTCCTGCAACACCTCTGCCACTGGCTGTGGGTTGGGGTCAGGTCCGCTGGCTGTCTCTCCTTCAAGGGAGTCTTCAGCATCTCTTTGCTTTGCTGGACTTGGCTGGTCCACAACAACTCCCTTGGCTAACAAAGCTCAAGATACTGGCAGGGATGGAACTTACCCTAATGGCATCCCACGACACTGTGGCACCACTTGTAAAACATAAGAACATTACAGAAGCTATGTTGGATCAGGCCCATGGTGCATCCAGTCCAACAGGCTGTGTCACACAGTGGCCAAAACACAGGAGCCATCAGGGGTCCACCAGAAGGACCAGAACTCCAAAAGCCCTCGCACTGTTACCCCCAAAGCACCAAGAATTCTGAACATTACTGTCCCAGACATTACTTTATGGCTAATAGCCACTCGTGGACTTCTTCTCTGTATCCCATCTTGAATCTATCCCATCTTGAAGCTATCTATGCTTGTCACTACTACCACTTTTACACTGGTGAATTCTATGTGCTAATTACTCTTTGGCTGAACTTCCTTTTATCTGTTCTAAGCCTACTGCTCATTAATTTTGTTGAGTGCCCATGAGTTCTTGAAAGGAAGAAAAGAACTTATTTTTTTATAGAGCTTGGTTTGTAGAAAAAGCCCAGCAGGAATTCATTTGCATATTAAGGGACACCCCCTGGCACCAAGCCAGCTGGAAATGCATTCCTGCTATAAAAAACCCAGTTTCTTTACCGTCTCTATCTTGATGCATAATTTTAATAAACCTCTGTCAAGTTACCCCTCAATTGTTGTTTGTCCAAGCCATAAAGTCTTAACCTTTCTTCCTTGATAAGATACAGGCCTTTTTTAATACCTACTCAAACCTTTCCTAACCTGCAATACACATCTTATTTGAGCTTCCAATACTGTAGATTTAAAGTTTCCAAGCTTCCCAAAGGCATTTGACCCTCCTTACTTTTCCTTTCAGTTTGTTCTTCATAAACCCACCCCTCATCTGAGAGAAGTTATTCCTTCCAAAGTTAAATGTGATTGTGCTAATATTTTGGGGCAACTCCCAATTTACATAAATACTAAACTTAATAGGATTGTGGTCACCATTCCCAACTGATGCTATCACGTTTACATTTCTCCCCAGGGCTTGAACATTACTTAGGGCCAAGTCTAGGATTGCCTCCCCCCACCCCACCCCCCGGTAGGCTTTGCAACCATCTGCTCCATGGCACAGTCATTGAAGGTATCTAGAAACCCATTCTCTTTCTACTGACGTGATCACATATTGATCCAGTCAATATGAATAGTTAAAATCACCTGTTATGACACAGTTATTGCATCTAGCTGCTTTCCATAATTCTTCTGTCTCATAACCACAAGTGGAAATAACCCTAACATGGGACATTCTAGGCATCTTCTGCAACTCTGTGATAAAAAACATAGAATTTCAGGTGAATCTTAAAAGTGTCTTGCAACACAGTTCTGATCACTCATTAATTTTCTTTTTCTAGATGAGCTGAATTGATTTATTTTCCTGTAATTTTCCATATCCTGTATGCTTTCTACTTCCTATGCTGCCCTCAGTGAGATGATAGGATTTTCCATTTTTTCTCCTACCCATGACTACCACCACTACCACTACCTGGTTTTCTTTTTCCTTCTACTTTCTACTTTTCTCCCTCCTCAGCATCCTTGCTGCTGCCACCTCTGCTGTTTCCTCCTCGTATCTCTCTCCCTGTCCCACTACTGCCACACTTGCCTCCTCCTATGTCTCCCCTGATGTTTTCTAGCTGTCCCACACACAGCTGATTGGCATCTGTATTTTCAGCTAGTAATCAGCTAGATGGGGAAATCTTGAAGTAGAAGGTGCTTCTACCTACATGCCTCTTGTGATCACTTCCTCCAGTCAGCTGATGAGAGGTAGAAGAGGAAAATACAGCATATGCAGACTTGTCACAAAAAATGCACAGGGCATACTTTCCCCTCCAAACCTCCCACTACCAGCCATCATTTTTCCTCTCAATAGATTTTCTTGTGAATTTTTATTCAGGTCCTGTTGAGGTGGTTAATACCCCCTTTTTATTTGGCTTTTTGTTTTGTTTTTGGGGGGTTTTTTGCTGTCCAGAATTTCTTCTGGTCTGCAGAAAATGGCTCCATCTCTATCTGCCTCTGTGTTTTAATGCTAACATAAGGGCACATTTTATAAAATTGATGTGCTTTTTTCATTTGAAGATTGCTTAAATGCCAGCAGTTTGATCTGCAACATTTGGTAGCAATGCAGGGAAGTGGTTTTCTTCTGTACTTGTATTCAGCCAAAAAATTCATGGTGAGTTACTGATTCATCTTCATTTCTATAAACTGTCATTAATGCATGTGATCCATCCATGTGTACAAACACTGAAGAGCCCTGCTGGATCAGACCAATTGTCCATCTAATCTAGCATCCTGTCTTACAGAATGGCCATAGAGGGTGAGGAAGGAAGGAAGGATATAGATGGGGGGAGGTGGAAAGAAAGCAACTTTAACTTTAAATGCCTTCTCCAAGTCTGCCAATGGGGTGGTGGGGACTGAGAGCCACCCAATATGTGTGAAAGAGCCACATGTGGCTCCTGAGCCACAGTTTGGCCAACCCTGGTGCAAAATTTCTGGCTGTGATCCTCAATGTTTTGGGGCAGAAGACACAAATTAGGTGCATGAACTGCCACTGAAGAATGGAAATAGGTGAATCATTTGCATGTCTTGTGATTTGTGGTCATGCAAGCATCACACACATGATTTAGGAATGTAGGCCATTGGTGATTTTATTTATATTTATAATTTATTTTATTTACTTCAAAGTGGCTTTCATCATTCTCCTCTCATCTGTTTTATCTTCAAAACAGCCTTGTATGGTAGGTTAGGCTGAGTGTGTATGACTGGTCCAAGATCATGCATCAAGCTTTCATGACAGAGCGGGGATTCAAACTTGGGTCTTCCAGATCCTAATCCATCACTCTAGCCACTACACCACTCTGGCTTGAGATGACAAACAAATCATTTATTTTCTCCCTGGACTGTTTCTCTCTCCTTATTGGAAAGAGAACAGAGAATTGATGGATTCTCTTTTCACAAAAAGGAATAATTTTTAAAGGATATGGGGTAATTTGTCAAATTATTAATTAGTTTCCTTTTGTTTTTCTAGTTTGTGTTAGACAGATGGAATTCTGATCTTTAACAGCTCCATGACTCATGGAACTGCTTCTATACTAAAATGCCATTATTAACTCAACAGTAGTTTTCAGCAGTTGGTAATTATTGCCATAATTAAACATTTATCAAGAAACAAGTATTTATCATTCATTAAACTTTCATTAAAAATCCATCTCAGCACAAGCTAGATTAGCCAGTGATTTTCAAGTGATAACTCCTTTATTTCCAGCAGGAATGATGAGGACACCATACAGGAGGTTATGTCCAAGGAACTGTGCAAGAAATTGGCATTCTCCTTTGATTTACCAACTTTGCTGCTTCTAAGCAGTATATGAGGGGGTACCTGTTGCCCTTGGCAGTGGAAACTGCTGCAAACCATGCTTCTTAAATGCATTTACATGTCTTAAATTCCCCAAGGCATGAAGTGTTTATACATACTGGGATATTAAATTGTATTGTGCTGCATGGAGTTCCTAATCTGACCTGCTTTCTTAGAATGTCATAAAGACTAGAGGCTCAGACCATGTTTTTGATGCTTCTAATAGATTGCCTGGATTGTGACATATATTGTATTTCCTCAAGTTCATTTCTCCTATCATACAACATGCACATTATACCACTTAGTTTATTAAAAAAAATCTTTATCCTCTGAAGTATGAAATATTCAAATAGTATCCATGGTTTGTCCACTTCTATTGACTCCTTTCAATGATAAACTTTTTAATATATTTAGCAATTGCAAAAATTAAGTTAACTGGTATGCAATTCAGTTTGCAGAGAAATAGAATCGAGTCTGATTCCATTCCAGCATTGCCATCCCAATTTTGAAAGATTCTCTTCTGAGTTGCATTTAGTCACTTATGTATCTTATTCCATGCCACACAAAGCAAATAACCTTTTGTACTTCAAGAAGTGGTAGTTTTCTGGTTGACTCAGACTGGCTTTTTTTTTTCCTTTACAGTCCATTATTTGCTCCCCTATTCATGCAAATCTGCATACTGCTCTTATAGGTTTTACAGTTTAACTCTTTTCACTGTTCTTCACTGAGTTCCAATTTGCAAAGGTTAATATGAGTTTAGAATGGTCTATTTGCTATGCCAGGGGGAACAAAAACGGCACTCAGTAAGTAACACTGTCTTGGAAAGCTCCATCACATACATGAAAGCAGTCCGCATCATAGCCTGTATTCAGCAACTTTGTGTTTTCTCTTGGGCAAAAAATTTACTGTATCAGTGCTTTTATGTCACAAGAATGAATTGAATTTGTACCCTTTAGTGCAAACAACAATAGACAGTGTGGTAACCTAGTGGAAAACAAATAGATGCCCCGTCCCTGTTGGGGATTCAGAGAGGTTCAGAAAGATGGAGCTGACGGTAGAGAGGTGGCAGATAAAAACAGGCCGAAGCAGGAAAGAATCCTGCGGTCATTTATTACCATGCCATCTTCATAGTGTTTGCTGAACCAAGGTGCAGAGTAATGATTCAGACAAATGATGTTAATAATAATAGCTGGCCCTTTGGCAAAAACTGAATACCTGGTATTGCAGTGTGAGACCTAATCAGATTCTCCAAAACTTTACTTCAAAAATGATAGAATTTTCTAACTTAGGGTGTCTCTCTCTCTCTCTCTCCCCCCCCCCCCTCCATCAATTGGTTCCCTCTAGATATGTCAGTTTCAAACAATGGAAAAGGAAAGAGGGTGATAAGTACTTGTTTCCCCAGCGAGAGAGACAAAAATGGTCAAATGGTTGTGCTCTCTACATGCACTGAAAGCTACTAACATAGTTATGTTTACTGGGCTTGCAGCCCAGAGGTACTGCTACCGTAAAAATCATATCTGTTCGATATTCAGTAGCCAAATATTGTTTTAACTTAGTCAGAAAACTTGAAAGGTTGATTAACGATTTTCACTTTTTATTAGGAACCGTTTTTTCCACTGATCTGCACATTTAATGCAAACCAAAGAGAAAACCAAATGCAGCCTACACTTTTCCTTCGTTGCTATCTTTTTCTCATCCACAGTAATTCATTTTATATGTAACTATATAAGTTAAGGCTGTGCAATATATGCTGATTTTTGGAAAAAAACCCATAGGGCATTATTATGTTTTTTCCCCTTTACTATGTTTTAATTTATATCATACCTGTGCATTTGAGGAATATAGGGTATAATTATATTTTAATAGCTGCAGTTGAAACAGCATCTGTTTAACTCTAAACAACATCAGACTTATTAATTAGCTACATTTTGGCATCAATTTGTCACACATGCTTTGACACATTAGATACTTGAAGCTTAAACTATTGTGCACAATGCAAAAATAAAAAAATAAATGTGATGTGGAGACACAGTTATAGATCATCTGTAGGGGGAAATTATGTTGGCATGTGGGAGGTTAATGTACACACTCCAGATTCCTTTGCTTGATTTGCTGTTTTCTTCTTCATAACTCTAGGTAAACAGTTTGTGCTGCCATTTTATACACAGGTTAAATGTAGTTGGAGGCTATTATACATCATTAGAGTAAGTAATATTCATTCACGGAAGAAAAATGGAAGCTTTTCACTTGTAGCCACTTGGACATTTCATTTTTCATATAGCACGCTACTGCAAAAATTAGTTGTGGCAGGCTTGATATACTTTATAGCCTGGTACCCTGAAATTAAACAATGAATCACATCATTTTGCCTTATTAGACCTAATGCATTTTTTCCTGATGGCATACTTTGTAAAACAATACAGTTTACACACCATGTTGCTGTTATCAGACCTACTAATTTCTCACTCCAGACTTTTCGATAGCCTGTAGAGGAAACTTGAAAACACCAGATTCAGTTGCTTTCCAGGAGCAGCTACCATAGTCATGCATGATTTACATTCTAGATCAAAGAAATACATTTTCCCTTTGTAGGCTTCATGTCAGATACATGGAGTAAGTGAGGGCCAATAAACTAGGCAAGGACACTCAGCCTGATTGGCTCTGCCAGTCTGTTACAATCCCTCTCAAACCTACTTCTGTCTTACTCCCATGCTCCTCACTAGCTTCCCTATAACCCACATTTTACCTCATTAGGCTACTTTCCACAGTTCTAAAACCATGTTCCTTGTTTCTATAATCTCCATTCCCACATATTGTTTTCTGCCGCAAGCAGTATCTTTTTTCTTCCAATCTCAAGTGCCCTTTACTCCATCTTTTCAGAGTCCAGGGAGTACCAAGCTGTAAGTTTATCAGATTGTTTATGCAGCTAATAGGAATGTGAGTTACACATGTCGGGAATTTTAATAAATTTAGCCCAACTGGTCTGTTTCTAGCCCTCTCCAATGCTGCTAAATTCTACATGCCCTTTTGTGACTGCTTCTGGTCTTTTTATGCCCCTGCCGAGTCAGCCTTTTACTGCCATACAATTTCTCTTCTCATTTCACATTCTGTTTAGCAGCACCCAAGTCACCCAACTCAACAGTAACTACATTAATATAGATATCAAAGTTATTTAGCTGGACTAAATTGGGTATATAATGATTGAATGAATAGAAGCTGATGAATTGCACAGGATGTCCAATGCACTATACTTACTGAATAACACATTTATTAATGGATCCAGGTGGGCAACCATGTTGGTAAGAAGCAATAGAACAAAGTAGGAGTCCAGTAGCACCATTAAGAACAACAACGTTTTATTCAGAATGTAAGTTTTCGTGTGCATGCACACTTCTTCAGATGAGGAATGAGGTGCAGTGAGCAGAGCTACATATCGCTGGTGGGCAGTGGTTTAGAATGCAAAGTGGTGCTTTGCATTCTAAACCACTGCCCACCAGCGATATGTAGCTCTGCTCACTGCACCTCATTCCTCATCTGAAGAAGTGTGCATGCACACAAAAGCTTACATTCTGAATAAAACTTTGTTGTTCTTAATGGTGCTACTGGACTTCTACTTTGTTACATTTATTAATGATTATATTCAATAAATAGTAAATAACATACATTTATTTCTGCATGGCAGTGAGCACATTTGAGAATAACAATAATAATACTTTTTTAAAAACCCTTGATGTGCCATGGAATAAAAAGTTGCTATAGCCGCACAGCTAATGGCCATTATACTTGCAGTAGTTGTGTATTATAGTTCAACAATTCCACCAGGAACTTCTTGATTATGGGCATTGTTCCCACTTGCCTGTGGAATGCATTAACAACTTCTTGGGGCTTGAAAATTCTGTTCGCTGAGATATTTTGTGGCAGGAAATGATACCATTGTACAGTAGGATCTATAGGTATTAGTGTCACAAAGAATAATATCTTATTTGCCGTTTCTCCTGGGTTATTGCATGGGTTACACAAAGACTGTGATGAGTTTATAGAAAACAAAGAAACTAAGAGGGAGAGGGGATGGCTGAGAGATGTGAATTTCACTCTTGTTCCAAATTATCTGCAGTTATTGCCCTTTGTTAATGCACAGACACATATCCTTCCCCACTTTTACTTTAGCCACTTTTTGCCTGAAGAAACTTGCATGGTGTGGTTCTGTATGGTGATTTTTATGCATATGGATATGTATGAAAATCACCGTACAGAACCACAACATGTACGTTTTTTCGGGCAAAAAGTAGCTAAAGAAAAGGTGGAATTCAATTTCTAGAAATAAGATCTTGTTGAAATTACAATGTACTACGTAGATACAGTACATTATGGACTGGATGCCACTGGTCACCTGAGGTTCATTGTACAGAAAAGTGTTGGTTGTCTCTTGATTACTTTTGCAGTAAGGTCTACATACTTTAAAAAAAAAATGGAGCAAAAGTGGAAGAAAGATATATGCATGAAGGCATCTTGATATTCCTTGTTTAAATCTAGAATTGAGTAGCCGCAGGGTGGACAAAATTATATATGATATATTCTTGCAATATATTCTGTCTAAAATATGTATATGCAGGTTAGAATACCAGGTAAGAATCCAAGTAATAAGCCACTAACAGATATTTAAATAGACAGCAATATATGTTTTAAACAAGCATTCCCACCACCAATATTATTGATGCTTAGTCATGCAGTTCATGAATATGACAAGCAAGGGTGGTGTGTTTCCCAAGGTGACTCTGAGTTGACTGATTAGCTAGTAGTTAAGCTCTAGTTTCTTGCAAATTACAGGCAGGAAAAAAAAACAACCTGTACAATTTGTATCTACTTTTGGAAGTGAAAGCTTTAATCCCATGATTCATGAAAGCAAAGTAGTAACAATTTAAGTACCATATTTTATTTATTTCTCTGAGTTGTCAGCTGATACCAGAAGTATTTTCACTATTTTTGGGTTGCTGCCTTTGGCCACCTAATTGCTTCTTAGGAAGTAAGTGAGAGGGAATTGCCTTATATAACGACGTGGATTGTCTTTGGCAGCGTCAAGCTGAAGCATCAGTCAGTCCATCTGGGTAAAATCACAAGCTGACTCCGATATTGCTAAATATTTATACTGTCAAATACACACAGACATCCAGATGAAAAGAGGCATTCATTAGGAATTCTCCAGCTTGTCAGTTTAGAGATGTAGATTAGAGCAAAACCTCCCACTATGGTACTGAGAGCTCAGGAAAAGTCTATATTTAGCTATTCTGAGCAATAAATATCATCATATTGCCTCATTTAGGTAAATAGAGAATAAATATTGTCAAGATGATCCTAGAGATAATGTAAACAGATCCCTGTTCGGAGTCTGTGTTACTAGGGTAAATTCCAGGATATTGAAATGCTGATGACACTTTCTGAGTTTAACCCTTTTCCCCCCTATCTCAGCCTCCTCCTCGTCCTTTGTGATAACAGATTTCGTTCCACACAAGTAAGGACAAAATGAGCAAAGGAAAGGATGACTTTTTTTATAAAGGTGATTTTGTACTATAAGTGAATTACTGTATTATGCTAATTAGCAGTTCTTCTTTGATTTTTTTTTTTTTTTGCCATTCCTAAAGGCAGCTGGTTGGGAAATAAAGATACCTGTAACAACACTGAGGCTCATTCTACAGCTTAACATGGAAACTGACAAAGAACATCAATCACAAGAGAACATTACAGCTCTAAGATAAAGACATGGTTTCAACATTATGCCAAGTTAAAACCCGAACTGGAATTTATTTTATAGCCCATCTTCCTCCTCCCCCCCCCCGCCCCGTGATTAAATGGACTCTGTTGTAAGAACAGGCAATTGCACCTAAATAACAACAAAACTAAGTTCAAGGTTGGTTGGGCTTTTAACAGGTTTATTTTAATTCATTATCACTGGTCCACTAAGAATGCAAGTTGTAGGAACCTGGGATAAGTTATGTGCACTGATATACATACACACATTACCCAAAAGGCGCAAAGGACAGCCGACACCTAGGGTTTAGTTAATTATACTAGATGATTTTTTAGATTAATAATTAACATCTCTCTTTATAACTAAATATCCATAATTAATCAGCAAATCATAATGTGAAGACTAATTAAGTTCCAACTCCAATCTTAACAGAAAAATCCATATTACTATCCAGCATCATTAATTACTCTAGTAATCAAAGTTCTCCCTCCTGGGAGTTGACATAAAGCTTTGTGGGTTTATAAACTAAGTTATTATCTTAAAAAATATTTTGAAAAGTAGTTTTAAATCACATTAAAGATAACAGAAGTGTTAGGATATTTAAACAAGTTTTTGTTTTCCCTGTACTACATTATCAGTAAGCCACTCAATTTTACCCAGAGTATCTGGGGATGTCCCCTCCCCCTCCCTTTGAGGTTTGTACAGCTTTTATTTGGCATGTATCCATTTTTCAGTGTTTTTCAAATAAGCCAAACCTCTTTGTGGGTCCCCCCCTCCCATGGCCCTTGTAGTACTAGTCAGCAATGTGAAAAATAAATCATTTGCACTGTGTCTGTACTGGCATAATGTGTGCAAAAGGAAGAGAGAAAAAACAAAAAAAACCCCAGATTTTGAACTGATTTAAATGGAAAATATAGAACTACTTGATCAAAGCTAAAGGAAAGAAGAGTCTTGCTTTGTGCTCCCCCCCCCCAGCTCCACCATAAAGCAATATTTCTTTAATTAGTAAGAGCACCACAAAAAAAAGAAGCATTGGGGGAAAAACATTCATTTTAATTTTTAATAAATGGGAAAGGCCATGGTATCATCATCACAAACTAAAATCTCTTCACTCCTTTTCATTTAGAATATTAAGGGTTAAACAATTCACATTTTCCAATTAGTTTTACTACCAGATCTTCCAAGAACACAGCATCTGATACTGTTCTTTTGTGTGGCAGCTGTAAAAATTCCAAGCAATTTTTACTGTCAAGGAAACTCTTGACTAAATAGAGGCTGTTAACTTAAGCAGATATCTGAGGTTATTTGGTGGCAATCAAGAACTCACAGCACTTCAGCTAATGGGTTATGATCAGAAACTGTTCCTAATAGCCAGCTAGACGGATCTGAATATGAAGATTTCTATAATTTTGTTGTCAGCTTGTGATGTACTCTAGTGCTAATTATTTGGAACAATTATGTTTTCCTAATAACAAAAGAAGAAGCAGTGAATTAAGCAGGCTTACCTTCAGATCTTTAGATAACAGTTTAAATGTACTTGCCATTAAGAAATAACATCCCCCCACTGTGTAGGACCCTAATTACTGAAGATGTTTGTCTTTTAAAATGTTCTTCTTCTACTTCTTTTAAGCATGTTCAATGTGTCAGTTTATATTGATGAATGTACTAACTAGTATTTTCTCAGTCTTAGGTTTATGCCCAAACCTCCCATAGATTGCTTACTTCATTTGGTTATTCAAAAACCATAATTAGTGCAGTAATTAACATGTAGATCCTTCAAAGGGAGACTGCTAGAATCATGGGACGTCCCCCATCATTCTTACTGATATATGGATGATAAAGAGACTTAGGTGACAACAGGATTTGGATTACAGCACATTAACTGAGCTTGGTCCACAGAGCCTTTCCTTTTGAAAAAAAAAAAAGTAATTATCCACACTGTTTCTATAATGCATCTAGGTGTTATCCAGCATTTGCAGCTGTCAAATCATTTGTTTTAAAACGCCTTTTTATAACTTAACTTTTGAGTTTTGCACATTATTTCTTAACCAATTACAGAGCCAAGGTGCCAAGATGTTAAAAAATAATAATCTACAGAACCATAACAGAGAGAAGGGGAGAGAGACAAGGGAAAAAGAGTGTGTCTTTGTGACAATTGATTTCAGACAATTTGATGGTAATTTTGAGTTGATGAGTTAAAGTCTTAAAATTGCAGATGTAAAGAAAAGCCACATTTTCCTTTGTTCCCTAGAGGAATCTTTTTGTATACATTCCACTTTTAGAATAAGATGAATTTTCAGAGTTTTACAAGACAAAGTGACTGAGTTATGCATGTGAAGATGAATTTTCATGGCACCAGTGGGTGTCCCTTTGATGTGTCTATGGCTGACACCTACAGTAATATGAACTGGAACACTGTTTTAATTTTTGTTATGTTACTTTGTCTTTATCTTCCCATAACTTCCAGCCACTTTTTTTGAAAGTTTAAATCAGTGATGTGCCAAGAAAAACATAATCTACATTGTATCCTACAGAAACAGCTCACGGGGCTTGGTGAAACGGCCTGTATATCTAGGGTATAACTTTATTTGCTAAAGAGGTCATTTGAAAAATCCCTGAAGATGTTTCTGCCCTTTTGTCCCTCAGAGTAGTGAGAAAACAGCTTCAAAGCAATCATTTCTGGACAGGTGACCTTATGCCAGTTTTATACTATAAGGTATGTTTCTATTAAAATTTAAAAGAAGCTGAACAGGAGAGCAGAGACCAAGCATGGTTCTTCATCTGCAACCACCATACATTGTGTGAGGGTTTTACTACTGTTTTTCATATATGCTGATCATATGGGTTAAATTGAATCACCGTAACAACATTGCCTTTATTGCTCCACGGTGATACAAATGGCTAAAGATCTGGCTCTGCCATCCAAATCCTGAAGCTGTACACACTGTGGTCTGACTGTACATTTCATAAAAATATACATGCATAATGAAAGTTATGTATATGCACAGAGCCATTCAATGACTCTGTTAATGGTCATGAAATGATACATACACATGTAAAGGAGGTGGAGACCAAATGTTCAGTTGCAATTTGTTTCTGAGCATACTCCTTGCTCTGGAGCGTTTTTTCCCTCCTCAAACCGACTGAGAGTTTGTTTCTGGTTGATGTAGCACAAGATAATTGAGCAATTATACTCAACACAAGGTGTGGTTGTCACAGGATAATCACACTAGTATGCATTATGAGTTATTCATA
This sequence comes from Heteronotia binoei, assembly GCF_032191835.1. Taxonomy (NCBI): domain Eukaryota; kingdom Metazoa; phylum Chordata; class Lepidosauria; order Squamata; family Gekkonidae; genus Heteronotia; species Heteronotia binoei. Next base: position 98,486,532 of record NC_083229.1, read on the forward strand.
CAGAAGCTTAGAAGTGTTTATCTACTATAAAAATATGTTTTATGCCATTCAAAATAAAGAACTTCCATAGTCATCTTTGAAATCATATAATATGGGCAATTAGTAGATACTTTTAGGTATATAAGTAATCACATTACCCCTTGCTTATCAATAGGAAGGTTTTAGGTAGCACTCAAAATGTTATAATTTATGAATAAGTCTTCTGAATTCACCTCATAATTCACAGGTGTAACCCCACTGAACATTGCAATTAATGGGTGTTATGTCATTTCCAGGAGTTATGAGATTTTCAGAACTTTTAATTGCTTTTCAATGAAAGTAATTTGAGCAATATTGTGAATACAACTATCCTCTGAGTATTCCAAATAAAGGCATGGTAGAGACATTTTTATGTCTTCATGTAACACCCTAGTGTAGTATGGTGTCTAAGAGTATGAGCTGTGAGGTTCAATCTCATTTCACCTATGAACTGTCTTGGTTTCTTAAGCAATTCTTCCATCCAACCTGCCCTTCTGCAGCATAGGGGTATGCTGTAAAATACAGGGCAGTTCTGAAAAAAAACCCAGAGGGATAGTATAGGAAGTGGTTTGAGCACTGCAAAAGTACTATCTTAGCCTTAAATAGTATTGCAGGCTGGCTGAGTTGGCTGGAACAAGATCAAAACACAGTTGAGGTAATTGAAAGATCTTGGAACCCACATGTCATATGGTTCTCCTCTCAGCCAGTGCTAGGGCCATTCATGAGAAACTGCCTCTGCTTGACCCTTGTGGGACTGCAATTAGTTGTAAAAGTTCAGTCTTTTATATAAATACTTACATCATTAAAGACTTCATACCTAATTATGAAAATAACCATTTAGCCACATCTTATGGCTAGTACACTGGAATTTCTTCAGTTGCTTCTGTGAAGTTGGAAGTTATACATACTGTTTACAATGTGGGGGGAGAGAACAGAGTATCTTTGTGCTGTACCAAGAGAGTAAGTCTTCAGGATTGGCTCCTTGCAGAGCCTTCCTTTCTTCCAACTGTAACATTGGAGGTATGTATGAGCCCTACTGGCTAGCCAGCTGCCCATCTCCCTTCCCATTGAGCTGAGAAAAGAATGATGCAACTACGCTAAAGTAAGAGATGGTCATGATCAAAGACAGCAGATATTGTTAAAATATCCTTAGTGCAGTGTGTCCAATATACTCTTGGTGTGGTCTCATTTTGTATGTGTATTAGTGACAGTTGGAGCCTACAATTACTTGTCATAAACTTTAGTTATGAGCCTGCTTCGGTGGGGTAGGGCGGGATATAAATTGAATTAAATAAATAAATAAATAAATAAAATTAAGTATTCAGGTCCAGCGTTGGACCACTTCAGCCAGATCTCTCAGGAGGATGTCAACAAGATCCTAGCAGCTGTGAAGCCTACCACCTGCTTCCTTGACCTGTGCCATTCTGGCTGGTTAAAGCATGCAGGGATGGTATTTGGGTCTCCCTGGGTGAAATCATCAATTTATCCCTCTCCTCCAGGACATTCCCGGAGGGATTGCAGTGGTTCATTCTCTCTTTAAAATATATATATATATCACTGGACCCTTGGTCCAAGGCAACTATTGCCTAGTCTCAAATTTACTTCTTCTAGACAAGGTAGTTGAGAGGGTGATGGCTGAACAGCTTCAGGTTTTCTTGGATGATGCATCCATCCTCTACTCATTCCGGTCTGGATTTCCCCCAGCCATGGGATGGACACAGTGCTGGTTGTCATTAAGGATGACCTCTGGAGACAATTGGATCAGGGCGGGTCAGTGCTGCTGTTGCTTTTAGACCTAACAGAAGTACTTGACACAGTTGATACACTGCCTCACTGACATAGGACTGCCTTGCGGTGGTTTTCTTCCTTTCTCCATGGTCAGGGACAGGTGCAGGTCTCCCTGCTACCTATTGCAATGAGGAGTGTCAGAGGGGGCAATTATCTCATCAGTGCTGCTTAACATGTACATGTACCCCCACACCCAATTGGTCCAGGGCTGGGTTGCCACCGTATGCTGATGATACCCAGCTCTGTCTGTTGTTGGATGGCTGCCTGGACTCTGTCCCAGAGACCTTGGATAAGTCTTTGGATGCCATGTCTGGGTGGCTACAGAAGAGCCTGTTGAAGCTAAATCCAATGAAGACAGGGTCCTTTACCTGAGCAGGGGGGATGGATTTGGGAATCAGGCTCCCCACCTTAAATGGGACACCGCTGCCATCTCAGAAAGTTAGGAACCTTGGGGTGATCCTGGATGCCTCACTTTCTATGGAGGCCAGGTCACCACAGTTGCCAGGCCAGCATTTTATCATCTTCGGCAGATCAGGCAACTGGGTTCCTATCTCTCCCCCAAGGGCCTGGCTACAGTGACCCATGCAATTGTCACTTCCAGACTTGATTTATATTTGGCTTTATGTGGGCTTACGCTTGAAGCTGATCTGGAAACTCCAGCTAGTGCAAAATGCAGCAGCCTCCTGACTGCAACATCTGTGCAGGTGCACATTGAGCTGGTGCTACACCAATTGTACTGGCTACCAATTGACTACCAGATTCATTTCAAGATGTTGGTACTGACCTTTAAAGCCCTATGTGGCCTGGGATCAGCATATCTAAAGGACCACCTCTCCCCATATGTGCCCTAGAGAGCCTTGCACCTGGCGGACCAGAACTTGTTGGTTGTCCCTGGCCCAAAGGACAACTGCTTAGCCTCAACCAGGGCCAGGGTTTTTTCTGCCCTAGCTCCAACCTGGTGGAACATGCTCCTGTCTGAGATCAGGGACCTGCAGGACCTATTCAGTTTTTCAGGGCCTGTAAAACAAAGCTGTTCTGCCAGGCCTTCAGTTGAGGTGGTGGGCACCCAACTATTTGGCCTTCCTTGCTGAAACTTCTATCTGCACACTGCCCACATAATCTAGACCTTATTGTTTTGATTATGGCCTAGCTGCTTCTGTTTTTGGATCACAAAATTATATCTTTTGTAGTATCTGTTATGGGTTTTTTTTATTTTCTTAAGTCAAGTCAAGTGAGCCTTTATTGGCATGAATATATACATATATATCAGAGCAAATTAATTTAAAAGAGTAAAATGGAACGATTGCATATATATATACATCTGAGTAAGCATAAACATAAATTGTTTCTATAGGGTGCCTTTAAAACAGAGTAAAGAAACTTATTTTCTTAAGTATAACTTTTAATGGTCTTGTAAAATTGTCTTCTGACCCGCCATGACATACAAACAGAAATAAATATTTTATGTTGTGATGAGCTACATGGCATGATAGTCATGGCCATTTCTGATTACTGCCTGTACACCTACCTCCACCTAACAAACAGTAATTTTAAAATGTCATGTATAGAGCAATTCTAAACAGGCCTACTTACAATCCTACACAACTTTATTCAGTGGCTTGCACCCAGGAAAGTGTTCTTAGGATTGCACTGTTAATCATCTTTGAAATGTAACATAGAAGATTAACTACTAACAAGCCAATTAACAAACGATATAAGCTTTTATAGGGTCTTTCTGAGACTTCAGATTGTTGACCTTGGTCCTCCTACAAGTCCTGTTGAATATTCATTGTAGAACTGTAATGTCAGAGAATGTATGTAGTTAGCTATGGCTTCAATCTTTGTAGAGTCTTCAAAGAAGTTTTGTGTCCTGTACCAGGAGAAATAAATATGAGGATTTTACTGACTCAAAAACAGAACAATGATATCATCCTGGTGACTTTTTGGTACAGAATAAGATCAGTGGAAGGGTAAACAACTTGTAAGTTTCCTGACAATGAGACATCAATAGTTTTAAAGTCATTTAGTAACAATTGGAATATTAGAACAATTAACATAAAAGATCATTGGTTAACTAATTACCTATGCTAACATTTCAAGATTTGACTGCCAAAATCAAATATTAAAAAATGGTCATTTGAAAAGTAGTATGTAGTTATAATAACTCCTCAACCTTGCCATGTAGCACGTAGTTTTAATAACCTATCAATTTCTACAAGGCCACCTACTAACATGAAGGTTGAATTGGATATGTATCTCTCCTACTCAGGAAATGGTGATGCTTCATTTTACTGTTTATTTGCTGAGAAAACATGTATTCCCTGCTACAATGACACCAAATTGGGGCGATCATGAAAATACTTCCTTCTCTTCAGATGATCTTTTGTTACAACACTTCTTTTTTTTTCTAAGTGAGGAAAATAAAATATAGTACGTAAACCAATTATTCAACCAAATTACTTTGATCAGTGGGAACTGACAATTAGTGTTACAGCCTCTCAACAGTGAAATCCACACAATAGAGCAGTCTGAGATATTCTGTGCTAATGAAATGAATGTATTGCATTTATTTTATGCAGCAAGTGTAGGGAGGGGGGAGAGAAATGAATAAAGTCAGATTTGTTCAACTGTTTTCTCACTCATTCAGTTCAGCATGTTAGAAGTTAATTGTTTCATTTTTCTAATTGATAGTTAATGTATTGTGACAGCTCTCTTGACAGTGCTCGAGATGACTAATGTCAGCACTTAGAAAATATTCACAGGGGAACCTGCTGATCAGATAATCAATGGCTGTTAGATATTTGCCACCTCACCAGTCACCGTTTGGACTGCCAGTAGCTTCAGACCTGGCACCTTGGCCAGGCTATATTATTTATAATGCTTTGTGTTCTTCTTTATTAATTTTTTCTGCTATTAAATTTACATTGTGGAATAGAATCTGAGGCACATACAAAGCCAAGGCACATACCTGAGTTTATTCCCAATGCTCAAGCACATCATCAGCACTTTCATTAAAAAGCTGTGAAGCTGCAAGAACATTGTGGGCATTGTCATGCAAATGAGAATACCAGGCACACCACTTTGCTTCCAAATTGCTCTGCACTGACAATTAGCTTTTAAAACAGAAGTAGGTTTTTTTTGTCAGGCTTAAGCTTGCAACCATAATCCTATACACAGTGTGGGACTGACTTTCAGAAAGATGGGAGAGAGAGAAACCCATACAGATAAATCATTATGATTCAACTTTTTGGTGTTCAGATTTTCGTATACTTCTCAATGCAAAAATTGCTCCAGTTTTGTCCTGAGAAGTGATCCAGTGGAATTCCATTGGATATAAACACAACTTCTGTGCATCACAACACACTGGCTCTTCCTTTGCCCACCTTTAGAGCTCATTGTACAGACAACTTTGGACTAAAATAAGATGAAGTAGCAGAGAAACTGGATTATCCCAAAGATGTTATGTGTCTGGGCTCTTAAATGAAGGACTCTTGCAACAAGGTCAATGCCCCTTACTCCCTGTGCCAGTAGGGCAGCTTCTAGCAGAGCCAGCTCAAACCATTTGGCTTCCCCAGAGACCATTCTGTCAATGGCAAAATCTAGGATAGTAACAGCAGCAGCATGAACAAGAGGAATCCTCTTCCTCATGCCACCCCACTAGAGTCCAAGGAAGGCTCCAGAGGTCCAGCATGTATCTGAATGGTGACATGACTGGTGGGGACAGAGTCGCCTCCTATGTAACTCTTGCATAGCCCAAGATGGACTCTAAAGACAGCTCACCCTGGTCACAAGATAGATAGATAGATAGATAGATAATTTTTTATTTGTATCCCGCCCTCCCCGCTGGAGCAGGCTCAGGGCGGCTAACAGCATTATATAAAAACAAAGTTACATCCAGCATTCAAAATTCTGACAAGTTTAAAATCAATCAATCAATTAAATTAAATTAATAAAAGTGCTATTGCTATTCGTTCTTTTGTGGTGGCGGTTATCTTTAGCAGCTTCTTTCTTCAGCGAAGGCCAGTCGGAAGAGGAAGGTCTTGCAGGCCCTGCGGAATTGTTCAAGGTCCCACAGGGCCCGCATTTCCTCTGGGAGTTGGTTCCATAGGCTCGGGGCTACAGAGGAGAAGGCCCGGTTGCGGGTGCATTGCAGCTTCACCTCTCTTGGTCCGGGGGTGGTCAGCAAGTTTTTTCCAGTTGACCTCAGTGCTCTCTGGGGTTCATATGGGGAGAGACGGTCCCTAAGGTAGACAGGTCCTCGACCATATAGGGCTTTAAAGGTAATGACCAGCACTTTGTAACGAACCCGGTATATAACTGGCAGCCAGTGCAGCTTGTGCAGCCCAGGCTGTATGTGCTCCCATTTAGGGAGCCCCAGCAACAGTCTGGCCGCTGCGTTCTGCACCAGCTGCAGCTTCCGGGTTCGGTACAGAGGCAGCCCCATGTAGAGGGCATTACAGTAATCCAGCCTCGAGGTGACCGTTGCGTGAAGTACCGTTGCCAGATCTTGGCGCTCTAGGAAGGGAGCCAACAAGCATCAGCAGGGAGTCCCAAAGTGAGAAAAGCACAATAACGGATTGCTGCTCTTCTGCCTTTTTGCTGGAGTGGTGTGTCCTATTCCATGTATGTAGTTACAAGTTTAGGCCATGTAAATATAGGGCTCAATAGAAGTAACAGTACATTCAAAACAATACCAAATCTAAATATTATTCTTTACTCTCTCTGCTTTTGACACTTTGTAGAGTTACATAAACCAAAAGCTCCTTCCCGTAAATTTTCCCGTACAGAGAGGGAAACGAGGTATGCATGGGATTGGTTTGAGGAAGTGCAATTATGCATACAGAAGAAACAGAAAACATCCTTTTGAAGCTGGTTGCTTAACCCTTTCTGGCAATTTTCCCCTTAGTACTGATTTTCATCGCCTCGTAAAACTTTTATCCTTTTATGAATGTGGAGATAGGGAGAAGGATGTGCATGTAGTGTTGGAATGCATAGGATGGTGGTATTGTTGCTGAGGCCTAATGGAAAGATATACAGTAAGCTTTGCAGTTATAAGAAATTCTGGAGTAACGTATATGCAATCTGGAAGTATCCCAGTTTCAGCAGCATAACATCATTTCCCTGAAAGCTTGTTCGAGATCCATTTGAACATCTTCTGGAAGTAGGGTTGCCAGCTCTGGGTTGGGAAATACCTGGAGTAACGTATATGCAATCTGGAAGTATCCCGGTTTCAGCAGCATAACATCATTTCCCTGAAAGCTTGTTCAAGATCCATTTGAACATCTTCTGGAAGTAGGGTTGCCAGCTCTGGGTTGGGAAATACCTGGAGATTTGGAGGGTGAAGCCTAAGGAGGGTGAGGTTTGGAGAGGGGAGGGACTTCAATAGACACCTTCTAAAGTGTTTATTTTCTCCAGGTGAACTGATCTCTGTCACCTGGAGATCAGTTATTATAGCAGGAGAACTCCAGGCACTACCTGCGGGCTGGCAACCCTTTTGGGAAGAGATGTAACTGTTAGTATTATGTAGCCTGCTATGAAGTATGCTAGATCAAGAACTGTCAAAGTGACAGCTAATCACATGACAAGAGTCACAGGACTAATTAACCTGGCTAATGTAAGGACTGGTAATATCTGGATCTGTCCAGAGGAGTCAGCATGAGTCAGCAGTTAGCTGATTGGTGGGCTGTCCTATATAAGCAGCAGAGTAACAGAGTAGTCTCTCTCTCTATGTATATGCGTTACTGGAGAAGCACTTTGCTACTCTGGACTATATTTGTATATATCTACACTGTAAATATCTGTATAATACACAGTTTGTTATACTACCAAACTGGTGTCTTGGCTCTTCATATCGATGTTCCTAGTGCTAAGGCAAGTTACTGCTTTGGTCTACCTGCACTCAGCGCACGCTCCTGCCGTCAGGGTTATGGCCCAGACCGAGCGCTGTGCAGTTAAGACCTGGAGACTGTGCCGAGCTGTGGAGTTTGAAGAAGAGCCATGCTGGCGCAGGAGGTGAAGTGTGAGTTCGAGGAGTGTGCTGACGCCGTGTATTGTCCTTGTTGGTGAGTGACGAGGAGGAGGAATTCCAGGTGTCTGTGGGCAGCAGAGAGATGGCTCAACCTTTGGCTGTTGTGGTTGAGAATCTCATTTTGGTGAACTATGAGGTGTGGTCTCTGCGAATGGAATTTTTCCTAAAGAGAGAAGGGCTGTGGACGTGTGTGTCTGATCCCCCCCTCCCCGCTGCTCCTACGGCTAATGAGATTGTCCTGGAGCAGAAAGCTCTTGCAAACATCATCCTCAGTGTGGGGAATGATCAATTGATATATGTGAGAGGGAAGCCAATGGGGAGAGAGGCTTGGAACGCGCTTCATGGAATTTATGTGCATACCACTGCTGGGTCTCTCATGGTGTTAATACGCAGGATGTATCGCATGTTGCTGGTGCCAGGTGGCTGTGTATGGGAGCATATTAAGGCTCTCACCGACTGCTTTGTGGAGCTGGAGACCAGAGGGAAAGTCATTGCTGCGGACGACAGAGTTTATATTTTGCTTTCATCACTGCCTCCGGAGTTTTCGTAACTGATAACAGCTTTGGAGTCTGTCGACGCCAACATTCTGACCATGGAGTACGTCTGTGCCCGGCTATACGACTTTCAAGACAGGCTGATTGCAGCGTCCCATTCTGGGATTGGAGCCAGTGCACCTGTCTGTGGGAGTGAGTCAAGGGCCGTGCTGAGTCAGAGGGTCGTCGCCAAGCAACAGCAGGAAAGCAGCTCAGCAGTACTACATGTGAGAAAGTGTTACCAGTGTGGGTCAGCTTCTCACATCAGGAAGTTCTGTCCAGAAGCCGGGGGTCTGTTTGTCTAGTAGACTCTGGGGCTACTAGTCATATTTGTACCTCTAAGGCATTAATGAAATGTTCTCAGCAGGCTGTGTTATCTCATGTAAACCTCGCTGATGGTTCTATGTCTGAGGTAGTGTGTAACGGCACTAGGCTGTGACCTTGAGGAAGTGTTGTGTGTGCCAACATTACAATCAAATCTGCTCAGTGTTAACTCATTAGCTAGAGCAGGATTTGAGGTAAAATTGTCTAACACAGGCTGTAAAGTGTCTAGAGGTGGAAAAATCCTCACAAAGGGAAAGTTGGTTGATAATGTATATGTGGTGGGGAGTGAAGCCATTAAGGCAGATCAAGTGTCTAATGTATGCCCCCATAATTCATGTTTACACTTCCTTCACTGTAGGCTTGGGCATTCAAGTTTTCATACTATTAGCAAGACGCTATCTTTGCTGCCAAATGCAGCTGTAAAATCTTGTAAAGCATATCTAGACTGCCAAGTGTGCAAAAAGGTCAAAAGCAAGGCATTCCCGGTTGCTAAGGAGAGCACGAGGGTGTCTGAGCGACCACTAGCTCTAATCCATGCCGATGTCATCGGGCCATTTCCAAAGAGCCATTCAGCAAATAGATATGTATTTCAGATTGTCGATGACTGTACAAGATATTGTTGGGCTTATGTACTCAAACAGAAATCAGAGGTGTTTAACTGTTTTAAACAGTGGGCAAAAAGAGTACAGAAGCAGCTTGGAGTGCAACTGCTAGCTCTGCAGGCTGACAAAGGGGGTGAATTCATGTCAAATCAGTTTGGTGCATGGTTGAAGCATCAGGGGATTGCACATAGGGTGGCAAATCCAGCAACACCTTCAGAAAATGGGGTGGTTGAGAGGAAATCAGGCATATTGCAAACAATGATGTATGCCATGTTAGATGATGCATCTCTACCTATTGCATATTGGGCTGAGGCATTCATGGTAGCCACATTCTTGGTAAATAGATTGTGGACAAAGGCTACAGATAACATCCCTTATAAGGCTATGTTCAAGAAGGAGCCTAGTTTAGAGTTCCTCTGAGTGTTTGGAATGAAAGCCTGGGTAAACATTCCTCTGAAATTGAGAAGGAAAGGAGGTGCCAGATCCAGAAAATTGGTATTTCTGAGATATCAAACCAATATGAAGGTATATAGGTTTAGTGACACTGAACAGAAGGTGACGTTCAGTAAATCTGCTAACTTCAGCGAGCATAGCAATTGGGCTAAGCTGCATGGAACTGAAGGGAATACTCATGTATTGCTGCCACTGACCAATGATAGTCAGGAGCAAGGGTCTGCACCAGTACCTGCTGTGGAACAGCAGGAGGTATCTGAGAATGAGCAAAAAGCTTGTCAGGAGACTCGGGTTTCAACTCATAGTACAAAAGGTGTTCCTCCTGTACAATATGGACAACAGTGTAAACCATGGTTATCTGTCTGAACCTGAGAGTTATCAGGAAATAATGACTCTGGCAGATGAGAAAAAAGCCTGGCTGGAAGCCATGGAAAGAGAATATTTATCCCTGCACAGGAATGGAGTGTTTTCTCCCACAGGAGGGCTGAAGTCTACTTCAGAGATCACCCAGAAGCTAAATCTACTTCAGGGTTTGAAGTATACCTGGGTAAAGCGCTCATTATATGAAAGACATGTAAAGCTGGCTGAACTATTAGGCATGCGTCCACTAGCAGTCTAAGAAGGTGTGTTAGTATTATGTAGCCTGCTATGAAGCATGCTAGATCAAGAACTGTCAAAGTGACAGCTAATCACATGACAAGAGTCACAGGACTAATTAACCTGGCTGAGGTAAGGACTGGTAATATGTGGATCTGTTCAGAGGAGTCAGCATGAGTCAGCAGTTAGCTGATTGGTGGGCTATCCTATATAAGCAGCAGAGTGGTCTCTCTCTCTCTCTCTATGTATATGGGTTACTGGCGAAGCACTTTGCTACTCTGGACTATATCTGTATATATCTTCACTGTAAATATCTGTATAATACACAGTTTGTTATACTACCAAACTGGTGTCTTGGCTCTTCTTATCGACGTTCCTAATGCTAAGGCAAGTTACTGCTTTGGTCTACCTGCACTCAGCGCACGCTCCTGCCGTCTTATTGTTTGGATGCACTTTTGGGATCCCAACTGAAGTTGGCATGTTTTATTTCCTTGTAACTAGCTGTTTTTCTTGTATGTTTATAAGTAATTGTGTATCCCGTGTTTTCAGACTGGGTAGACTAGAAATTCAAATTAATAAATATTTTTTAATCTACTTTTGTGGGAAGGATATCATGTTGGATGGACCCAGGTTCATCCAACATGATGTCATTCTCACAAAAGCTAGATCTGAACAAGTAGAACTGTGATTTGTTTTTAAATACTCTTATATTTTAATAATAGGTTATGAGCTCCATTAGGAACATTTTTTTCAGATTAAGGCATGCTTGTCTTTTTTTCTTGAATTTTCTAGATTTCAAGAAATAGGTGTCTGTGTACAAAACATGATGATTGCACTGCTTTTGTGCTCTTGTGATGTCATCTAACTAAAAAGGAATATTTGTGATTAGAATTAAAGAATGGGAGATATCTACCAAGTACATTGTTTAATGGAACTGTAGGCGACCAGTTGATCAAACAGAACATATTAAAATTGCTGGCTCAGTTTTGGGCATTCACAGCCTTAATTGGCAGTCCCTTGCCCTCTTGCACTTAAGGCTGTAGCTTCCTTTGTCTATCCGTGTGATGCAAAGTGACAGTAGTGGAGGTTTCCTAAAAAGGAAGCATGCAGGATGACAGACCCATCTGTGGCTGCCTTCTGAAACAAAAATGCCCAGTTCTGCCATCACTGCCTTTTGTTTCTGCACAATGCTTTCCATGTGACTGTTTTGTGAACGCTTGCTGGTAGAGTCCATAAGCTACAATTTATCTCTCTGCTTGCCTTATTGTGCCCCTTGTCCTCACTTGTCATACTTGCTTTTTCGCCAGTTCAGGCTTCTTCCTTGCTTTTCTTGAAACTTTAAATCTCCCAACGCTCTTAGTAATCTTTCAGGTTTCAAGACAGCTCACCTAAATTGTGCTATGTGAATTACAGATCAAAAATAAACTGCATAGAAGCATTTAATCAGTCACAAGGAGGCAAATGTATGGTTTGTTTTGAGTTCCAGAATCCAGAAACCTGTAATGATTTTATTATATCAATGTCCAGTTTAATTATTTTCATGAATGGATGTTGCCTGCTTAATGTGCAGGATTTGCATCTGATGAACCAACAAGTTTAAACACGGTTTGTTTAAATGCTTTGTAAATTTACATCCAAATATATCAGGAATAATTCTATTTGAAATCACACAGGACTAAGTACAGTTACTGTAAATGCATTTGTGTTGAAATGCCTGGGCCAGCCCATTAATCTATGGATCTGCAATATAATTTTTCTTCAAAGGGAATTGAAAAGAAAAGATTGTGCTTTTGTAGGAAATTGTCTAGAGCATTGACATGCAGGCTTTTCATTACCACGACAAGCCCATGAAGGGAAGAGTACCAAGGTAGCCTGTCAATAGCTTGTATTCTTCAACTGACAGCAACTGCAGAAGTATTTCTGGGAATAAAAGGCAAGTCTGAACTGTTCTGTACTTTAAGGGTTAAGAACAACATCTTAAGTTCTACCTGGAAGAATTGCCAGTCTGTCAGTATAGGTCAGGACAAATTTGTTCCCTCAGTTCCAAGTTCGTTTACTTACAATTGGGCAGCCACAATCTTTGATCTCCAGACTCAGGAGTTTTAGGGTGGCAAAGGTACTCATATACAATACAGTAAAATCCATTTAGGAAAGCATCTGTCAATAGAGAAGCAAGGCTTTTATAGCCTTATACCTCTTTCCCACCAATTTTCTAGTTAAAGGAATAAATTGTGTTTAAAAAGCAGGTGCAGTTTCCATATCGGACAGTTATGTCTTAAGTACTCTGAGCAGCTCAAAATAGTATATGTCTCATGATATTGGATGCACTCCAGTGCTGTTGAGGAGCTTTCAGTTTCAACCAGACATGATCAGAAAGCATCTTTGAAATGAATGGGAACAATCCACCAGCATTGCCTGCTATATTGCACTGTACACTGCAGGCTATTTCTAATTTTGTTAATTTGACATGCAGTGGGCTCTTCTGAGGCGTTCATTAAACGATAACATCCAGGTCATTTGTGCTTTATATTCCGTCTTGAGCACTGAGCCTTTGATCTGAAAGCTTGTTTAGAATCAGGTTTTATGTGAAATCAGGACCACTGTTTTGCTGAAGTGGCACTCTTGCATTTTTTTTCCTGAGCTAATGAGAAGAACTGGAGAGAAGAGCTCTTCTCTGCACTTCTGTGCATTTTAGTTTCTGAAAGTGAGTTCATGTTTGTTCAGAGTATTTGTTTCGCTGATCGAAGTTTTGGAAGAATTTGGAGGGGAGAAAGGCAAATTAATCAGTTTTCAGGTTGGGTTCAGGTTAAACTGGCAATTTCCACCATTCCTCCCTCACATCATTTATTTCTTGGAGTCCCCTCCAGAGCAGCATTTTCTAGCAATCTGTGGGTTGAACTGGGAGGGAAGATGCAGGAAACTTCATATCAGCTGGTAGAAATTTTAGTCTGGATCCAACCAGTCCCGGTAAAACATTTGTTTGGTTGAAAAATGTATACAGCACCTCACAACATTTATATCAGGAGTGTCAAATGCAGTTGTTATGAGGGCAACATCTGATATAAATGAGACCTTGTTAGGCTGGGCCATGTGTATCAAAAATGTAATGCAGAGATATAAACTTTATAAAGGACAAAAACATAATTAAATGTTGTTTTACTTAAAGACATGCTTAAAACATTAGCACAGTGCAGAGTGGTAAAGCTGCAGTCCTAAACTCTGTTCATTACCTGAGTTCGATCCCAATGGAAGCCGGGTTCAGGTAGCCGGCTCAAGGTTGACTCAGCCTTCCATCCTTCTGAGGTCGGAAGAAAGTGCAGATGACTGGGGGAGGCAATGGCAAACCACCCCATAAAAAGGTCTGCAATGAAAATGTTGTGATGTGACGTCACCCCAGAGTCAAAAATGACTGGTGCTTGCACAGGGAACTACCTTTACCTTTTTACCTTTTTTAAAAAAAGCATTAGCACTCTTGCAATATTTTGTTTATTTAACAACTGTTTATTTGTTTATTTGACAACTGATACCTCTTGCTCTCTTGTTGCACTGAAAAGGGCTAGATGCAACCTCCTGGCTACATGTTTTGACACTTCTGATTAAGGTTGCCAAGTCCGACTCAAGAAATATCTGGGGACTTTGGGGGTGGAGCCAGGAGACTTTAGGGGTGGAGCCAGGAGCAAGGGTGTTACAAGTATGATTTAACTCCAAAAGGAGTTCTGGCAATCATATTTAAAGGGACTGTGCTCCCTGCATTTGATTCCATAGATGGGAACCGTCTCTGGAAAAAATTAGCCTGCACAAATATTGACAAATGTTTGCTGTTCCTTCTTCAGGAATTACATGCGGACGTTTTTGCTAGAATTAGAGTAGGCACATCAGGCTCTATAACAAATGAAATCCCAATGTTTAGGGGTGTTAAGCAGGGGTGTTCTCTCTCCCCTGCTCTTCAATTTGTACCTAAATGACATTGTACACAGGTTGTCAGGGCCTGAGTTTGTCGCTCCCTCATTTGGCATCAGAAAATTTCGATCTTATTATATGCAGATGATATGGTCCTAATTTCGCTAACACAAATTGGATTTAAAAGGTTGCTGTACCAATTAGGTGAGTACTGTAAAGAGGAGGCCCTTAACATAAATTATGACAAAACCAAGGTATTTAGAAAACAGCCCAAAAATTCTGCTGGCGTATTCACAGAATTTCTGTTGAACAGTGCAGCTCCTTTAAATACCTGGGAGTGACCTTTAGCGAGACTTTAAATTGGAATCCACATCTGGAAATTGTCAAATTCTCCACCATAAAAACAATTGGGGCAATCCTGAGATTTTACCATACTAGGGGTGGATTACTTATAGATCCAGCAATAAAAATATTCACACACAAGGCAATCCCCCATCTTCTTTATGGTGTTGAGGTATGGGGCTGGAAGGAACATATAATCTCCAGCCTGGAAACAGTTAGGCGACTTCTCACTCTGCCCAAGGGCCCCCTAGTGCCCTTATGAGGGCAGAACTTGGCTTGCCATCAGTTATTGTCCGTGTCCATCTTGCCTTAAATTTTGGAGCAAAAGTTCCATCACTACCACCAACTCGCACAGTAATCAGTGTTTCCAGTTAACGTCATGTAACAATACAATCTGGTTATATGCTATAATAACATACTCACCCGCTATTCTATTCCAGATGACTTGTTGGGGGCTTTGAACAATGGTTCCAATTTACGAAATTGGGTGTATAGATGTGATGCCTTACTGGATAGCTTTACCATTTCCAAGTGCAAATTTTCCCCTTGGTTTAAGCTAATCAAAAGAGATCACATAAGATCTTCTTTCTTAGTAAATATCTCATCTCAAAGGCTCAGAAGGTATTCACTTCTTTACGTTTTCAGGCAATGCCAATGGCTTTGCTCATGGGAAGATATTCTCAAATACCGATGCACTACATGTTTGTATATGTGTTCCAGAGGATATATTACATTACACTTTATTTTGTCCTATGTAGATTTTATCCTGTGTGTGCAGAAGTTAGAACTAAATTCCTTGAAAACCTGTTGAAGGAACAAAATTTTACCTCTGATCTCAACAAGCTGGTTTTTTTACTATCTGATACTGACCCATTAGTTACCTACAGTGTGTCACTCTTTGCCCTGGCTGCAAAAAAAATTAGGGCCAAGATTGCCGTTTCAGTAAATAAATCTTATGACTAACTTATTTTAAGTGTTCATAATTTTATCATATATTAATATTTGTAATTAATTAGGTTTACTATGGTTGAGCCTAATGGTAATTACATTTCTGTAATTCAATATTACTTGCTTTTATATCTTATCTTGTAACTGATTTCTTTTTATGATGCTTTTAGTCTTTTTTTAATCCTTAAATTCTTAATTTTCTATTGTGATGGCCTTTGGCTATAAACAAAAAATATTTCTGCTCTCTTTGACTATGTTCCTTGTAAATGCCTTCCTTCCATAGGAAATAATGGTGGATAGGGGCACCTTCTTCGGGGGCTCATAGAATTGGACCCCCTGGTCCAATTTTTTTTAAACTTGGGGGATATTTTGAGTAGAGGCTGAAATCTTGGTGCCTCTACCTCAAAAAACTACCCCTCTGGAGCTCCAGATACCTATGGATTAATCCTCCATTATACCGTATGGGAATCGATCTCCATAGGGTATAATGGAGTGCCACGCAGCATTTTCCCTCTTTCCCCACCCCTCACTTTCTGATGACTCTGAAGTGGGGAGAGGGCCTCCAAACCAGGAGATCCCTTGTCCCCATCTGGGAATTTGCAACCCTACTTCTGATATACCCCTGTGTGTGATTATAGATGATAGATAGATAGATAGATAGATAGATAGATAGATAGATAGATAGATAGATAGATAGATAGATAGATAGATAGATAGATAGATAGATAGATCACACACACATACACACCCACTTGGATATTTCCTATGTGTCAGAGAGAATTTACTAGTATAAATTTGTTTCTTTTGTACAGCAAAAAATACAGTGTTCTGATGATCACTACTTATGCCTACTGTTAGCAGATGTTAAACAGGAACCCTTTAGGCTGGAGCCTTTCTGGTGATGAAGAGTCCAAACGAGTGTGTTAAAGAAACTTTGTTGATATGCTAAAGAATGTTAACAGCAGTTGTACACTGAAAGGAAACCGTTCATTATAGCTGATGGTTGCTTCAAGAATATGAGGATTATGCAAAAACAGTTAGCAAGTGGGGGGGGGGGTAGACAAAACGGACTTTGAGCTATTTGAGCCATAATCCAACCATTCAAGAAAAGTGGCACAACTTACTAGATATGTTGCCCATGTCTGTCCACCATGAAGATGTAAGTATAAATGGCCTCCCCACCCCAACAACTTTATGTAATGCAAAACAATTTGACATAGTTTGTCAGAACTGGACCAGTGCACAGTGTGTTTGCCAGCCAGGATTAATTGGATAAACTGCAGCAAGCATTATGGGCCCAGGCATGTTCCAGATACATTTTATTCCCCATATTCAGAAAGCAGTGTATGTTTAGGAGAAAAATATGATTTGTCTGAGATAACATGTCTGTTTGTTATGGTCAGCCAGAGGGCCCCCATTCCCCCAATTCTTCATGACTACCTTCCGCTAATTTTGTTTTTTAAAGGCCTTGAATTCAATCTAAACAAACTGCTAAATGGTGTTTAAAAGCATGTCAATGTTAACGAATGTGTTTAAACACCGCATTTCACAGACTGGCAGTGAAAAGACATGACAACTTGGCAAGGATTTTCACTGCTAATTCTGTAAAATCGGCTCCCCCACTTCTTGCATTTGATTGGCAGCTATTCCTAGTGCTTTGTCAGGTAGCAAAGCAAGGCAGTGAAGCACCATACTCGTGGGCATGCCTGTAATTCAGAAACACACTGTTGACAAAAATTAATTAGGTACTTTCTGCAATGTAACATGCCTTGATTCTTGATATCAGGTCAGAATGTTTATGGATCTTCCATGGAATTTAGGGCTAATCCATAGATGCAAAAGCATTGTTTGGTTACTTAGCACTGCCTCACAGCAGTGACAGAATTTGAGGAATTATCTATGTTGTGTTTTTCCTCGGTTTGCAGTTTCACAATGGAAGGTCATCACTTGACGTTAGGGCTACCAATCCCCAGGTGGGGCAGGGGATCCCCCCATTTGGAGGCCTTCTCCCCACTTCAGGATCATCAGAAAACGGGGGCGGGGAAGGAAATGTCTGCTGGACACTCTGTTATTCCATATGGAGACCGATTCCCATAAGGTATAATGGAAAATTGATATGTGAGTATCTGGGGCTCGGCGGGGGGGGACTGTTTTTTGAGGTAGAAGCACCAAATTGTCAACATAGCATCTGGTGACTCTCCTCAAAATACCCTTCAAGTTTCAAAAAGATTGGACCAGGGGGTCCAATTCTATGAGCCCCAAAAGAAGGCGCCCCTATTCTTCATTATTCCAAATGGAGGGAAGGCATTTAAAAGGAGTGTGATCCCTTTAAATATGATAGCCAGAACTCCCTTCGGAGTTCAGTTGTGCTTACCAAACCCTTGCTCCTGTCTCTACCCCCAAAGTCTCCTGGCTCCACCCCCAAGGTCTCCAGAGATTTCTTGAGTCAGACTTGGCAACTCTACTTGACATCACAGTCCTAGAATGATGGACCTGCATATATGAACTTCCACAAAGATTGATTACGTTTTCTCAGGTGCAGAGGCAGATCATGCAGGGTGGAAGAGTCCAAAGTCAAACCAGGGGTTAGATAACTACACAACAATCACCCCAACCGATAACTTGACACTGGCAGCTAAGAGTGAGTGTTTACATCTGTTCTTCCTCCCTAATCCTTGGAGACATTCCAGTTAAGAAGATTTTTCAGGAGGTTGATTTATAATGGGGAAGGAAAAGAAGTGTGCTAGAAATATCTCTGGACACCACTCCCCTTATAAAACAACCTCGCATTGTTGACCTCCTCCTTTTGAAAGATTCAGTTAATGCTCTGGCAGTGCCTATTGTTCTTGTGAGCTTGTTGGAGCTTCAGAAGACATGGCTGGACTTACACCTTGCTGCCCTTGTGGGCTCCAGGGCTGGGGGGTGGAACAGTAGAAGGATAGATGGGCATGTGGGTGGGGCTATGGGTGGTCTTGGGACCCAGGATCACCCAAACTGCTCCTACCAAAAACCTGCACTACCGGTGGGGGCCTCAACCCACATTTTTGTGGCCAGGGATACTCCCCCAAGGCTTCTGCTCTCTTTCTGAGGCCATCCTTTGCCATTTCGGGGCTTTGTACCTCCAAAAAAACACACTAAAAAAACCAGAAGCAGAGGGGCTACCTCTGTATGGTGGGGATCCAGAAGTTCATCAGCTGTTGAGTGGGGGAAGGGATAGCAAGGTTGCCCAAATGGCAATTTACAGGGCCAGGGCCTTGGAATTGGCTGGGGTTCTCTACTAATGGAGGGTTGGGTGCTTTCAGGTGCTTGCATATTCGTAGTGTCGGTGACAGTGAGGCCAGAAAAGGAGGGGAAGTGACAGACAATTGGGGGGTGATTAGTCCCCCAACAGTTTTCTTTTGTAATGAAGGATGGACTTCTCCTTTGGCAGTATCTTAATCTCCCTCACTGTCTCTGCAATGTGGCTCAAGCAGCAGAGTACACAGGGCCGGCCCTAGAGCATTTTAAACCCTAGGCAAAACTAACTTTGCCTGCCCCTCTGCAGTACCACACCAGAGAAGGGGTTTAAAGTTTAAATCCTTTTCTCTAGAGTTGCAGCGGCGGTGGCCCAATCCCTTTATTCTGTCCCATGGCCCATAGGATAGAATGGACTCCAGAACACTATTTTAAAGTGAGAGCTAGTGTGGAATAAGGGCTAGAGTGTTGGACTGGGATCTGAGAGATCCAATACTTTCCCTCAGCCAGGACTACTTCACAAAGAGGAGGAGGAGTTGCTTTATACTCTGCTTTTCTCTACCTTAAGGAGTCTCAAAATGGCTTACAATTGCCTTTTGCTTCCTCTCCCCTTCCCACAACAGACACCTTGTAAGGGAGGTGGTGCTGGAGAGTTTTGAGAGAACTGTGAGTGGCCCAAGCTCACCCAGCAGTTTTCATGTGAAGGAGTGGGGAACCAAACTCAGTTCTCCAGATTAAAGTCTACTGCTCTTAACTTTAAACCACCACACACTGCTGACTTTAGAAAAAGCATAGGAGGAGTGGTGATACAACCTGGATTAGGCCTCCTTTGGGAAGCAAAGCAGGATATAAATATTCAAATAAGTAAATATATAAGTGCCTTCTTAAAACTCTGTGAAATTATGTTTGTGTATTCCATTTTAAATCTCTCCGTGAAGTATAGCTCTCCTCCAAGTTTTCTGAAGAGCCCCTGTCCTTGAAGTTACTCAGGAGCGCAATGATCTGAACTTATTGCTGGTATTTTGTAAGCATTTAAGTGGCAGCATCTTGATAGTGGGTGACCTCTACTACTATCTCTAAACATTTTCAATTTACAGGCTCAAGTTTTGTTTTTGTTTTTTTGCTGTCTTTGGCTCTCATCCTTTTGAAGGGGTCAACCCTTTATGAATTTAGCCACAAGAAAGAAAAGAGTTTTAAAATGTCCTGAAGACATGACTAGCTTAATAGGTATATAGTGGCACTGAATGCACGATACGTGATGTGTTTTAATATTTATAGACAAAATTCTCATTGTTCTAAGTATACACAAGCAGCTGCTGCTGTTTGGCTGTGAGCAGATGTTAGACCTCCAAAAGCATTGCTGATAATTAAAATACTAACAGTTAGTGTTTTACCCCAGCTGCAGGTTCTGTTTACTGTAAATCTGATTTTAATGGTGCCTCAGTGCAGTTGTTGAATAGTGGTTTGTTTTCTACCATACATAAGAAAGTGTCTGCAATGAAGACAAATGGTTATTTCCTATAATTTGCTTTGGAAAGATATGACAATACACTGTAACGTGCTTCTATTTATGAACGAAGAATAGATATGACTAGCAAGTCATGACAGTAATAGGCTTTAGCGCTCTAACAAGAGAGCATAAGAGGGTGAGTTGAATATGTATTTGAAAGCCCCCCCCCCCCAAGATCACCCAGATCACAGTTAGATCACCCAGAGAACAGAATACTGGATTGTCAATTATTTGTTATTACTATTATTAGTTGTAGTTTTATGATCTGTTATATATGTAATACCATCAATGCACCTGGCGACTTGCAGACTAGCACAAGCCAAAAAGAGAGAGTTTTTTCCAGCAAATAAATCAATTGCCTGTCCTGCCTCCATATGGGTGTAGTGCACATCACAGGAAGATTCCTCCTTCCTGTCCCTGGGTACTATCAGCACATGTGCCCTCCAGCAGTTGTTCATAATGGGAGGTCTTGCTTTTCTCCATTTAGGTCTTCTAATTACCCTTCTTTCCCCCAGATCTAGACATGTTGCATAAGTGGTGACAATATATCAAGATGTATGTATTTTGTGTTCTGACAAGCGTATGAATTTATTGATTAGAGAATTCAACTGGGATATGGCTCTATGGTGCCCAGTTTGCCCCTTTGTGTTCCTTAAGCTGGAAGTGCTTAGGACCTTGCACCAGCCTTTCAGTGTTTGATGGTACCCTGTTCGGAAGTTTAGTTAGCCTTGAAAATAAATGATGAGAACTGTCCATGTACTCCCCTCCACCCTTCTCCTGGCTGCAGGAAGAAGCCCAAGTAATGCCATTATTCTTTCTGATTCACCTCATCAGCTGGAGTGAAGTGGGGATATTATAATGGACCAGTTTAAATTTGTGCAAAAGTATTTTCAGTTTACCACATGCAGCAGTGTCACCATGGCTGCCCTTCAAGCAGTTACTTAGGCAAATGGCTGCATGTGGGAACTGGACATAAGGCAGAAGGAAGGTTGTTTGACTTCTCTCAATTGTCTAGAGTTGATCTAAGAATCCTTTTTCATAAGCTATTCCCAGTACAATTTTTTTTTTAATCTAAAAAATGTATATGGCACCTCTAAGTAGGTTTACCAGCCTCTAGCTGTGGTCTGGAGTTCTTCCAGAATTACAACTAGTCTCTGGTCCACAGAGTTCTCCTGGAGGAAAGGTCATCTCCAGAAAAGGCTTTGCACACTTTCAGCTGATTTGTGGCTCATGTCCTGACAGTAGTTACATAATTTGGTACTAAGATAGGCATGGTTTTGGCACCAGAGACTGGTTTTGTGGAAGAGAATTTTTCCACAGATGGGGGGCAGGGCAATGTTTCAGGATGATACCATTCTGCACTTTATTTCTATTATTACATTGTAATATATAATGAAATAATTATACAACTCACGGCCCGGTAACTAACAGGCCATGGACCAGTATTGGTCCATGGCCCATGGGTCTGGGACCCCTGCTGTAGGATACTTATTTAACTCATTGCCCAATCACTGGAAAGTATTTCCATTTCATTTCACCCATGGTGATAACCAAGATGTCAACAACTGGTTTTAGACCTTATCTTTATTCTTTCTTAAGGCATTTATAAATGCAGATGCGCAAGAGCCAGCTATTTTGTCAGTGAACAGAGAAATAGGAAATATTTAGGCTTCCTGTTGAATTTTTGGCACAGGGTTTTAGAACACCATGGACACTGGGAGACATCAACAATGTTATTGCACTTTCTCAATTTGTAATAGCATAGTTCTAACAAACCACTAACTACTCTGCTCACTTTCTACTTCATGGTACCCCCTCAGGAATGGTGTAGGAAGTAACGGGGGGGGGGGGGAGCTGCAGAAATTGCTGTCTGTTGTACATGCAGAAAGCTTTTCTGCCAAGACATGGACATTTTATAAAGTCATATAATTTTCATAGGTGCTAAGTGATTTTTTTTAAAGAACTGAAATTAAGAAAAATTGTGTTATTTTGATTATGGCTTCATAATGCCCATAAGATCAAACCATAGAAAACCTAATATGTAAAAGGGGATTTTTAAGGGTCACAATTAAAAACAATATATTATCCCTATTGCTTAACACTTCATGTCCCAGTAGCTTGGCTTCTGTTTGTTGAGGACATTATGCTTAGTCTGACTATATAAAACTTAGAAGTCTAAATTGTATGCCTGTTAAGAAAAAGAAAAAGCAAAGGTTTACATGCAATATTGCACTAACCCAGACTTTTCTGACATCTTATGCATTACTTTTGCAGGCAAGTCTTTTTAATGCCATCTTTATCTGCTACACGATGCATGAAATCTACTTTCTGTTTTAGAACTGCAAATGACCCTTGACCCCTTTAGTGGAGACACAATGTGACCTTTCTATTGTCATCAGCTTTCATTCTCTTGAAAATTCTATGAATTTTTATTACAAGGTTTTTTTTAAGCCAAGCTGAGGCTTCAACAAATTACTTGACACAGATGAGATGAAGTTGTTGAAGTAGTGTTAGATAAGTTTTACAGCCAGCATGTGTGCTGCTGAACAGTACAAAGCCAGTGTCCTACAATGTCATACACCAGTAACTGCTGAGCCTACTATTGGATAAATACATCATTTTATGGAACATTGATTGTTCTATAAACCCAATGGAGTATTATGCTCTATGATCAAACCATTTAGATTGTGTGTAGAGCACAGAAAATGCCATATTCAGGATGGTACTAAAAGTGCCATTTGTGTATTTTATGGATGTCATTACAGGGGAAACTTCTCTCTGTAGGCCTTGTTTACTGCAAAATTTTTTAGACTGTAATGACATTTTTCATTCACAACGTATGCCTTCAAGAGAGGGGGCCCTTGTTTTATTTGTTTCATTCGAGTTGACTGCACAAATCCTGTACATTTTAATTAAATGTGAGCTTAACAAAAGAATAAGATATTTATTCTGGGAGGGCAGAAGGACAGTGAAATAAAGACTGTAACAAAAATAATACAGAAAGCACAGCAGAAAGCAGTCAGTTTCTGGGTTCAAAAACACAACTAAACACCATATATACCAGACATTAATTGCACTACACATACGGAGGGGAAACATATCTCATATCCCATTTTTTCTAAGTAGGTGGCCTTTGAATGTGCAAATATGAATTTAATTTACTGAGAATATTTGACACATTTGGTTTTTTGAAATAAGGATAGCTAAAAATGCCAGTTGATAAATAAGAGATCTGTTGAAAATACAGAATTTCTTGGAAAGCAACCAGTTATGTGATCATGATACCTGAAGATATGAAACACCTCTACTTTTTTTTTCTGGGTAAGGTTCTTGCAACGTTGTGTTTTGTCATTTGAAAGGATTTCTATTCATTTTCACATTATAATGACAGCCCATCAGCAACAAGTATAGTTTTATTATGATAACAGGTTTATGTCTTGAGTTTCAGATTTGCTGTAGCAAAACTGTCTCAATTCTTCTCCATCAGCGTGGGTCTCTCAAAGAAATTGTTTAAATGCAGGAAATTAGCAGTACAGCATTACTTGGTGTTACATATGGGACAGTTATGTTTATAGTTAAATGTTGTATAGCTACCTAAAGTAAAAATAATATAGATACATTTAAAAGATGCTTTGCCATAACTAAAACTCAAAATACGCCTTTACAATGCATATTTCTTCTATTAGATTCCTTCCTTTCAACACAAAGGAAATCCATTCAGTTCTACATTTTACATTTACCATGAAGATCACTAAAATTGAAGTTGATGTTCCCAATAAATTTTTGGTCCAGTTAAAATTTAAACTTACAGTACAGATTCCCATTAGTTTAACTGACACTTGAACTTCTACACAGCTCAACATTAATTCATTATAGTTGAAATGGAAGAATCTTCAGTGGGTGAATCTTTTACAATCTGATTGAGGCTGTTACATTTTATAGGATCCATTTTTCAAAGCACTACTGACAGCACTCGAAGTTATTAAATTGCTGAATCAAAAGATGGACCTGCAATTGCATTTATGAACTGTGATGGAATAGCTGGGGTTGCACTGAACCGAGGTTAAGATGTTGGTGTAGTTAAGCTTCATCACACCCCTTTAGTGACAGCAGTATTTACCCACATAGTTTACTTTAATGGTCAAGAAGTGGCTTAACTCACCTCTGGATTCAAATAGATTAAGCAAGCAGTCAGAATGGCATAATTATCAGTGCTGCAAGGAATTTACAGGATAACTCAACCCCCAAGAGACTTCCCATTCAATTGCCGAGTAAAGACTGGAGATGCATAAATTCACAGATGCAGCATTTACCCCTGAAGCTAAGGGGAGGAACGTGTATCTTTATCTTCTTCCTCTACTTCCTCCATTCCAACCCACTCACTTGTGTCACAATATGTGTGTCCAGTATAAGATTTTGATCTGAGGAATTATTTTGACCGATAGCTACAGAAAAATAGGATTTGTGCTGGTGTTTTGATTTGAGGCCATGTCATTTTGAGGCTCATCTTACATCATGTCAACAAAGTGGGATTGCTAAGAGAATTAATTACACTGATTCTATTATAAAGCAAGGATCCATTTAAGAAAATAATTGTCCCTTTGTGTTGATTCTCCCCCCACCCTTTCACGTTGGGTGCCTTCAGTATGCTTTTGCCCAGAGAGAGAGAGAGAGAGATAAAAGGGCAGGCACCATTATATATAGCTTTTCCTTGCCAAAATTTAATTCAGCAGTGCATGCCAGATTAACTGTACAATATCACTGTGAAAACTTTTTAACACCTTAAATTGTTAATTTTCCTTACAAAAAATAGCCATTAAGACTTCAAATATAATATTTAATAATCCTTTGTAACTTTGCAGCAGATTTTGGTTTTTTGTCCAGAGTTGTATTCTCTCAGGTTACAATCATATTCTGTACTTAAAATATCAAGTCCTTGCATACCTATGACTTTGGTCTTGAAAAAGAAACGTTATTTAGATGTGTGTAGATTTTAGGGTTTGCTTCTATGCAAGATATGTGGTAGCTCCCAGCAAGCCATAAATGTGAAGTGAGTGCTGCCAGTTGAACAGCTCCTGCCCCGTATGGCTTTAGTCCATGTCACTGCCATGACTGCCAGCATAGTCTTCTTAGATACCAAAGGAACCCCTCCCCTCCCCTTTTTAGACCAGCAGAGAAGCTAAATGGATCCAACCTATTACATTGACAAGATACTGGAACTGATCATTCAGTATTAATTTTACTGAT